>NC_081415.1:259253924-259853924 GCF_030272615.1 Cryptomeria japonica
TGAAACCTAACACAGACAACTATACATTCTGTTCACCCATTTTATTATGCTGGAGATCCTTATAAATTTATAATCATTGCCTATGTATGTCACAAGGATTGGGTTTGTTCTCATCAGCAAAGAAAAAATTGAAACAAATTTGTGGTCTCAAAATGTTTTAGGGGAAAATTTGTAATCAGGTTTGAATATTATTATATTATTAGTGTATGTATTTTATTTTGTGAACAACTTATATATGAAAACCTAAAAGCTAGCGTGTAGTCAGTACTCCTTTTTTCTGATAATTGATTTTACTCTTGATACAATTGTAAAAGTTAAGCCTTGTCTTTTTGTTTTACCTATATCAATTGTTGCTTTGGGTAGCACTAGTCCTTGAGATTTATGTCCAGTGATGTAATATCCCTTATATTTTGAGCATTTACTTTCTATTTGAAGAGGATCTAAACTATTTGCTCATGTATATTACTATTAACCCTTATTCACAATAATTATTAAATAAAATTGATTTGCATTTATAATCACAATCAATATTTATTATTAACTAATATTCACAATTCTATGGTAACATTCAACATGGAGCACGGGAGCGGGTGGAGGTGCAAAGCTAGGGTTTTAGGGGAGGAAGTTGAGGATTTAGGTGATGGGGAAGAGGATGGTGAGGTTGATGGGCCAAGAGTGCACGGTCTTTCTTCCTTGGGTAGAGGTCTCTTTTGGTGGCCTATCATGTTCCTATTCGGTCATGTTTTGTGCCTTGTTTTGGGGGCTTGTGTTGTTTCTCCCCTCAGCCTTGCGGGTTTCTCGCCATGGGGTTGTCTTTGTTGGAGCATGATGTCATCCATTTTTTTCTCATTGTCATGGGAGCGGTTGGCGGTGAATGGTCACTTGGTGTGTTTCTACAGCTTTGAGGGAGTGGTGTCACCTCTGGTCCAGTAGTTTCTTTGATGACTTCTTCCTTTGTGTGGCCCCTTCTTTGGTTTGGGCTTTGTTTTGGTTTCTTGCTTTGTGGGGGCTGATGCTTTTGATGGGGGTTGGCTGTATTTCTCGGGCCCTCTCTTTCTGTGGATACTTTGCTAGGGCTAGGTCCCTTTGTGGTAGCTTAGTGGTTTCTTTGGGCCCTGTGTGGGTTTGACCTTTCTTTGATTTTTGGACCTGGAGCTTCTATGGAGATTGTGTTTTGGGGTTTGTTTTGCTATGCGTTTTGGGAGCTTTCTCTTATCTAAGTTCCCCCCATTTTGTGGCTCCTAAAGCTATTGCTCTATTCTTGGAGGGTGTAGACCTTTCTTGCCTATATTATGTTTCCACTTTTTCTTTCATGGTGTTTGATGTGCCTTCCTTGGAGGCTGTTATGGTTGTCTCTATCTTTCTTGGCCTTGTTGTTGGTTTCCCTCTTCTTGTTCCTTCAGCTTTGGCTTTTCTGCTTCTATCTCAAAATCTTTGGTTTTCTTTGGTTTTTCCTATAGAGGTGGCCTTATCTTCTTTTGAGGTGGAGATGGATGGTGTTGGAGATGACCTTTCTTCCATTGAGGTGGAGTTGGATGTTGCGGTTGATGCTGGAAGGTGTTGTTGGGGAGCTGATGATGCCCTATCTCTTGGTTGTATGGGAACTGAGGCTACTCTTTTTACTGATTTCTTACCTTTATTTCCTATTGAGGTGGAGATCTTGGTGGGTATGATGAACTTAGTGTTGTTCAATCTCAAGATTAAGGTTATGGGAGCCTTGCTAAAACCCATTGTTAAGGTTGAGGGAGCTTGGAAAACCCCTATGGTCATGTTTGTTTTGAGTTTCCCAGTGTATGGCTTTGGCCGCCTTCTTTTTTTCAATTGGTTCTTCAATGATTATACTTAGGGTAAGGTATCTTTTAGCAATGTTCTTCTTTGGGTTCCCGATCCGTGCAAAATCTGAGGGTTTCAAGTCCTTTTAAAACTTGTTGTAAGGGTGTAATGTCCCCTATTTAATTACTTGGAAAGTGGAGACAATTAACTAGCACTTCAATCACAAGTGACTACTTTTCTAAGTATTTAACACCAACCTTGAAATAGATAATAGTAAATACCACTTATAATAAGAATTATAAGTCACAGTCTGCTATATGAATATATCTATTTCTCTAACGTGGTGTAATTGACATCTGGAACAATATATATACTTGACAACTTTCATTTCCTATAGTGGATATGATGTTCACAATTTGTAATATCTATAATCCTTATCAAATTGATATGATGTAATATCTTTGCTATGTTTGATATTAGGGTGAGAATAATGCAATGACTGTATATTATGAAATAACTTTCTGTTGTTTCTGATATGACTGTATACTTATGTCCTCGGTCTTCTTCTTGTTAGCTATAATGATGATAATTAATTACTATGCATGTTCGTTCCTTTGTAGTATGCAAATAATGGTGCTATAATCCACACTTGTAATCGTTGATGCCTCCTCGAAACTTAACCATGATATACTATCATGCCTCTTCATTAATATTAATTCTATCTATAATGATATAGATTATTATAATCAATATTGATTATTCTTATGTTGTTACTAATCATTAATTAGTTGAATCAATATGATTGGTTAAGGGATGTTATCCACTTAGTCTTGTTTAACTATATTGTCATTTAATGATTCTTATTGTCTTGCTAACATTATCTTCCTTGCTATCGCTTTGCCTCATTAATATCCTTATTTAATGAATAATATTTTATTATTAATATGAATTAATAATAATTTACTAAATACTGGTCAATATATATTCTTTATTAATAATAATCAATGAATATTATTATGTCATTATTAACAACAATTAATATATATATATATTTCAATTTTATCATTAAATTATGTTTCAAAGTGGGGACATTACAAAGGGGTTTCAGGTCCCCTCAAAATCTATTTGATCCTCAATCAAAAACTAATATTCACAATAATTATTAGTAGCCACAATAAATATTCTTACATTAATAATTTCAATAATAATGTTTAATAATATTCATTAAATAAATACATAAACATTAATTTTCATTTATTACAATCTCAACATTACTATTAAATAATATTTACACATAATATCAATTAATAGGTAATATCATTTTGACTGATGCTTAATTTGGAATCACGAAATTGGTTGCTTTGTTTTAATATTTCTTATGGGAGAGACATGTCTGTTGAAAAACTTTAAATAGGACAACTAATAAAATTAGTGGACCGACAGGCTATTTCCAAAAATCGTATATACGACACTTCAAATTATTGATAAGCCGGAAAAAATTATAATAGGTAATATATATTATTTTACAACGTTTATTATAAATATATGAATTTATTTAGAATATTTTGAATGGTAGGATTAAGATATAATTGTTTGTAATTTTATATTATTTTTATATGAATTTTTAGTATGTTTTTTCTTATATAGATTTAGAAACTTTGTAAATTTATTTTTTAATATTTTTAATAAGATTGTCTTAAATATCAATATAGAAACTTCTAACAATTGAAATGATAAGATATAATCATTTCTAATTTTTAAAAATATTGTAATAAAAAAATCTAAAATAGTTACTATTTTTATAATAAACAAGATTTTGGGTGTGAATTTAGAAACTTAGAAGTAAATTTAAGATTTTTTAAGTGCATTACTAATTTATCATTGTTTTTTTATTATTATTACATTTTTTTGTATGAAATTATTTCTTTTCACGATAATTGAATTTTAAATTCTGTGAAGCTTAAAGAATTTATATTGAACTATTCACAAATTAAAAAAAAATTGACACTACACATTTTAAAAAAAATGTAAAACAAAAGGTGTTAGAATGACTAAACCGTCATAAAAAAATCATATGACAAGCAGGGGTGACCGTCAAATTCTAGGCCTGAAGGAAAGTAAGAAAAGAGGAGATGAAAGGATAGGAAAAGGAGAATAGGAAGGGAAAAAGAGAATACGAGGAGTATATGGGAAGAAATAAGAGATATCAACAACACCTTGCCAGTATGAGCTGTATGAGGAAAATTGATAATATAGCATGCTACTATTAATATAGTTTAACTTCACTAATACAATCATTACTTTGGATACAATTTAATTTTGTTAATACAAATACGATTAAAACTAATGATACAATTTAATATTATTATTAATACAATTGTAACAATAATTATTAACAATCAATTCTAAATTCATATAAGAGACATAAGAATATAAAACAAATCTAGATGCACTACTTAATTAAGGAAATGAGAATGAGAAATTAATATGAATTTAATATTAGACAAAGTTGTTAACATTTAAGCACTATCAATATTGATAATTTTTTTAACGCTTGAGGACCATGATGCATAATTTGTATATTTTATTATTGTTTGCAATTGTGATAGAAGGGACACAATAGGGTGAATGATGAGAGATTCCTCACTAGGCACAATGCCTTGTAAAGATGGTCAAGGACCATTGGTTAAGGACCATTGGTTAAGAACCACCGAGCCACCTCATGATGATGGTTGAGGACCATCGATTAAGGACCACATGAGGCCAAGGAGGATAAGGTCCTAACCTTGGCCTAGGGTTGAGGGTGAAATGCACCCTGTTATGTCTTCCCTACTATCTCCACATAGATCAATTATTGAATTGAATCAATCATAAGAGATGAGAGGTTGATATGATGGAGGGGAACTGTGTAAAGCCCTCACTAGGTATGCCACCTCATGATGATGGTTAAAGACCATTGGTTAAGGACCACATGAGGCCACAAAGGATAAGGTCTTGTTATTGGGCCTAGGATAGAGGATACTTGGGGCCCCTCATCATGTCTTCCAACTCAACCCTTGTTATGGTTGAGTTCCAATGTAATTGTTGATATTGGTTTATACATATCCAAACCCTATAATTGGATGTATTTTGTCAGTTATATCTACATTGATATCTATTCTCATTGCAGGCTACAAAAATAGGCTTACTTCATCTTATTCTTAAATGAAGATTATATCCCTAACTATGTTTGCCCTTGTTTCAATTTGGATTTGTGATTTTAGGGTGAAAACTAGGGCATTTACCAAAAGGGACATTACAGGTGATCACCCATGCCATGGATAGCGGTATTTGTCTATGATAACCTAGGGATATCGGTATTTTAGGTATACTTTTTGGGTCATCTTGGTTCCAAGGTGGGCCATTGTAATTATCAAATTGGACAACTACCTACAGAGGTATATTTGGGAGTTTAGAGCCAATTTTGTACACAATATCTAACACCTCTCTCAAGTGGCCCATTGATAAGGCCTGCTTGAATCCACAAGTTTGTTGTTAACATTGTACATTTAATCATAGTAATGCATTTATGACAATTATAATTATTTTCTATTTTATCATTTTTTCCCTCACTTCCAATTCCTTGTACCCTTTATATGCAACCAAGTGAAGGGGTGTATAGTATCACTAACATTTATTCGTGACCATCATCCCAAAAATTTACTTATAGTTTATTTTCCAGTACAAGACATATCTACATTTCCATATCTAAATAGAATATATTTTTACATAATTGGAGTACCCTAGATAATTCATTTTAGCATGGTCCCTTACCTTCAAATATTTTCAGAGATAATTCATTTTAACATGGTAAGAATATTCTCATTTTTAAATGTTTGGTACATGTTACTCATCACATTTTTTTGTTTTGGAGGTTTCTATGGAATACTCATTGCAGTAAAACTTGGAGGATCTGAAAAAATATTTACTTGTTTTACTTTGCCACATCCACCTAATAGTTCTTATACAACAAATTTCAAGGAAAATGTAATGGTGAAAATTTGATGCCACATGCCCTTTCCCCTTATGTTTTAGGCTGACTTTAATTAGTGTCTCAAATGTAATAACAAGTTTATGGTATCATATTCTTGCAAATTTGACTCATGACATCACTATATCTCAAACCCATTATTGTTTATCCCCAAAGATTTGATCATAATTCCTATATCTCAAACCCATTATCGTTTATCCCCAGATATTTGATCATAATTCTTATATGCACCATTTGTCACACTTAATCAAATTCACAGACACAAACTTGACATCCAAATTCACATAAATAAAATTCAAACTATTAAAATTCATATTCATAATAAATCACCCAAACTCCCTCCTATTGGCCATTGTGAGGTGGCCTAGCTCACATATTTGTGTCAATTTGTATAATTAGTGGTTGTGTTTAACTTTAAATTCATTTATTCATTCAATTGAAAATAGTCTAAGAGTAAATAAGGACTTGTTGAATAGAGCATTAATGTAATCATCATAGTGGACTATCCCAGCATACAACAATGCACACCATTCTAAGTCTATTGCATGGTTCCTTGTCTTTGAATTTCTGTTTAAGATCATACTGTTGCACAGCTAGAAATCTAGGTGAACATGACCCTCACAGTATTAATTCTCCAAAGGTAATAATAGAATTCTAAGGTGAACATGAACCAGATGTTAACAAATGCCATTCATTATATGATATTTGCGTATTCTTCCTCGAAAAATAATTTTAGTCAAAACTGAAACAACAAATCATTAGATAATTTTAGTCAAAACTGAAACAACATTTATGGAAAAATAAAAAAAAGAAAGTCATTCCTCTTTCTTTGATGAGCATTCTCATTCAAAACATGCAAATCAAATCATTTCTATGTATGCGAAAAATTCACAAGAAACAATGTAGAATATGCCTGAAACATTCCTATTCCTTAGTACTCAAATTCCCCCATCCTGCCTACCTTGCTTTGGAGATACATCCACAATCAGCTATTCACAGGGAGAAGAACATAAGAAGAGGATCAAATCCGCTGCATTTAATATTTAGCTAAGATTAGAATTCTTGTTTTTAATTTGTTTAGACTTCTAGCTTTGCTTATTGTAGGTTTCTTTGTTTAGCTCAAGATGGATCAAAATTTTGTGTTATTAGTTTGCATTATTATGTAAGAATAATTCGTTTCTTCTTTTAGATTTAAATTGATTGGGAATAGGTTGTTTCTTAGATTTCAAAGCCTACAGGCATTGATCTGCAGAACATTGAGCTGTATAATCCAAACCTCATACTCTCATTCCTCACAAGAAAAATAAATCTGGTGCTTTATTCTGTTGTCTTCAAGCAATTTCTAACTTAGAACTGCCATAACAAATCAGCGGTGTTGATTCACTTCATTCACATTCCCAAGAGGATTCCCCCATGGATTTCTAGAAAACCAATTTTAGAGGTAATTTCTTCTAAAAGATTTAGGGTTTAAATCCTCACTGAAAATTAACTTCAAATCTTCTCATGCAGTTTCTGAAATAGCAAAATTTGTTGCAGTGTCCTTTCCAGAGTGCTTTCATGTTCTCATTAAATATTTGATTCTCTGTGGCAAACTTGGGTTCACAAAAGATTTCATTTCTTGTTCAGAAAAGTTAAATGTTTTCCTGTATTCAAAGAAAAGAAAAGAAAAATTCTGAAAAATATAATTAACTGTCTTTAAATTGGTTGCATGCATTTTATACTTATTATGAAAAAAATCGAAAAAAAGAGCATTATTCTTGCAATGTAGAATAGATTGCTTTTATTGTTTACTTCTTGCAATTAGATAATATTTATTTTCATCTAATATTGGCCATTAAATTGGTTTTTGGCTCACTCCTCAGGGTGAAGGCATCTTGTGGGTGCTCGTGAGGCATTTTGCTGATTGCTCTCACATTTTGCCTTATTCCATTTTTCATTTCTGCCTTGGCTTCTGAGTCAGATGTTGTTTTTGTACTTTATTATTTTTCTCCAAAATAAAATATGGTTATAATAGCTAAGGTCCAATCATATAAGAGCTACTCATATTGATTACTACTCATATCGATAAATTTCCTGTTATTTGTAAAAGAAAAGCATTAGGGATGGAATTTCTCATCTTGATGCTGATATTCTGGTTAGTAGATACTATGACACACTCTTGAACTTGGATTTAGTCAAGAAGAGAACTCCATTACAATCTCATTAAATCATCAATGTGTTGGCATATGGACACTCCAATGAGACATTGTGTGTGATTGAAGGTTTTGTCATTGATGGCAACCTTGCAATCCTATGGCACCGACAAGACATCATACCAACAAAGCATTATTCAAGCAAGACAGTGCACCGGCATCAACAAGATCACTCTACACAGGCACCGGCATCGACACAGAAGAAAAGATGTATACCGACACAGAGGCCAACAAGATTTTTTTTGATATGTAATATTTTGTTTATTATTGTAAGCCGACTTGGCAAATTGTAAAATGACTCTTGTATATAAAGAAGATCATTGTAGACAATTGAAAGGTAAGTAAGTGAGCATAAAGAAAATTATTAGGCAGACCTAATGTGCGAATTATAGGTCAAGGGTATATGTAAAGAACAGAGCAAGAACCGGTACTGAATCTGGCATTGGAGATGCTATTGTAAAGCAGTACAGATCATTGGATTAGTATAATCCTCATTGTAAGTCAGTGTGACTTCTCATTGAGCAGTGAGCTCTAGGCAATTGGCCTTCCTGCATGTGCAGACCCCTATTGTAAGTAATATTCTCTTATTGACCAGTAAGTGAATATTGTGGGTCACAAATCCCATTGAGGTTTTTCCCACACCGGGTTTCCTCGTTAAACATCTTGTGTTATGGTGTTCTTTTCATGTGGATGTTTTTGATTCTGTTTATTACATTAATTCTTGCATACCGGTACACTGCTACTTTATGTTTTGTATGTTTTAACTTAAGAAAATTTGACTACCGGTCAGATACTGATTCACCCCCCCCTCTCAGTATCTGTGGGAACCCTAACACAATGAACCTCATCGACGAGATGATTAAATTTGCATATGGCATTATTATTTAGAAAAGATTTGGCTAGAGTGATGGGAGTATCATTGCATTAACTATTAGAAATGATATGAATGCCACAAATTCAAGCAAACACATTCATGTAATGAAATTACAAATAATTCCCTAGAGCCTTCATTTTTCTTTCAATTTAGAAATGTATTCAGTATTGTTTTTGTTAAGTTTTTTGTAGTTCGAAAGGTGTGGTTGTGTAAGTTGCTTAAGTGCAATTCATACCAGATGTTCAACATTACCATACTTTATATTCTGTAATTAGAATATTTCTTAGAGTTGTGAGGTTAACACCAAGATCAATTTTATTTGTGAGATAGTTTGGTTGTGTGAGACACGTTTCTTTTCTCTCACTTCATGTAAGGAAAGTTTTAGTTTGCATCATGCAAGGAATGTTTCTCTTAGGTTGTGTTGTCTGAAGAAAGTTTCACTTCTCTTGTATAATTGATGTTTTCATCAAGAAGGCTATATATGTAAAATTGTTGTAGAAACTGGGATGGTATTTAGAAGGAAAGTTTGCTCTTGAGGTTGAATAGAAGATTCAACTTTTGCATGTTTTTCCTCCCATTGGGTTTTATTGGGTATATTGGCATTATATGTATTATTGTCATTTGTGTGATTGGTTTCGTGTGAGTTTGCTTCCACTTTTCATTATTGTTAATTAACCTAGTGTATTAATTGTTACAAATAAGATAGTTTCTTTTCTATGATATTTGTTGAAAAATTAACTTGTAGCTGGGTTATAGAAATTATGTTCATGGTATTAGAGCTCTAAACTCTGAATATGAAGCCAAGTTTTGTATCACAATGTATCATAGATTTCTTCATATTTTAGTTTTTCAATTCCTTCAAGGGTTTTATTTCGTAGTGGCAACCAGTGTTCAATATGAGGATAGGCTTGAGGGTGCGTCTAATGTCTTACAGTGGAAGGTTCAGATTACATTTTTTCTCAAGGAGAACAAGTTGTGGGCCTATGTTAGTACATAACTGACTCCACCAACAAATGATCCTATTACCCTAGTTTTGTATGAAATCAAGGAGGCCAAGGCTCAGAGGATTATTTTTGATGGGATAAAAGATCATTTGATTCCTCATCTATCTGGAAAAGACATCACCAAGGAAATGTGGGATACGCTCACAAAACTTTATCAAAGCGACTATCAGAGTCGTAAGATGATGCTCAAGGACAAGTTGCATATCACCAAGATGTCTAAGGATAAGAGTGTGACCTCTTACTTGTCGATAATGACCTAGGTCAAAGATGAGTTGGCTGATGTTGGAGAGACAATTGCTAATGATGAGCTTGTGTAGATAGCCCTAAATGGTTTCTCAAAAAATTGGGAAGTATTTGTCAAGTGTGTTGTTGGCAGAGATTGCCTACCCGATTGGGCAAGGCTTTGGGATGATTTTGTCAAGGAATAGATCCATGAAAATTTTCATCGGGGAGGCCAGACAAAGAAGGTTGAAGAAAAAGAAAATCTTGCTGTTGCAAGTAAGGGTAAGCAAAAATTTAATAAAGGGCAAATTGAAGGGTCTTCTTCCAAGGCTGGGAAGAAGAATGATTTGAGCAAGATAAAGTGTTTTGCCTGCTATCAGATGGGTCACCACACTAGTCAATGCCCGAATAATAAAAACAAGGGCAAGAGAAGAAGCAAGTTGCTGCTACAACAGAGGTTGACAAGTTTGCAACACGGTTTGAGAATGATTTTTCACTCATTGCATGTCTCTCAAGTTGAATTGCCAAGAGTGTATGGTATATTGATAGTGGGGCTTCTTGCCACATGACAGGAGTCATAGAATATTTCACCAAGTTGGAAGAGAAGAAGTTGGACTTATATATTGAGCTTGGAGACAATGTCAAGTGCCAAGCAAATCGTGTAAGCACGGTCAAGTTTCAAAGGGAGTCTGGCAAACCTCTATTGGTGGAGGGTGTGTTGTATGTCCTTGGTATGAAAAATAATTTAATCTTTGTTTCTACGTTGGAGGACAAGGGTTAGATTGTGACTTTGAAGAGGGAAAAATCTATATCCATCCCAAGGACTCCAAAGTAGCAAAAGTGATTGGAGTCAATCATGGCAATTTGTTTTGGTTACAGTTTGAGCCAACACATGTGTTGGTGAGTAGTTGTAGAAGGATTGGAGAATTGTGGCATAGGAGGATGGCTCATCTTCACCATAATGTGCTCAAGGAAATAGTGACTAGGTTGCCTGAGATGAAAGTCAAAAAGCATGAGGTGTGCAAGGGTTGTGCTCTTGGGAAATATGCCAAAACCAATTTTTCAAGTAGCGACACTAGATTCAAAGGAATTTTGGATCGCATACACTCGAATGTATGTGGGCCCATGTCAAAAACATCCTTGAATGGGTATGAGTATTATGTTGGCATTTTTGATGTTTATGTTGTGATTGTCATTGATGGACACACACTTGCATTGAGATCTCCTTTATATGTATGAGTTTGAGCACAACCAATATTTGTTCCAACAGGTATGCTGTATTATAGTCTTTAGACTATTGGTGTTTTGCATAATGTGTTTCCCGGTCTGAAGCGACATGTTGACCCCAAGCGGTTCATGGATACCAAGTGGTACGAGGGATTAAAGCGACATAACACATTTTTACCAGTCTTCATTTTTGTATGAACCGGTAATACTCTGTGATGAGTTACCATCCACCGATTGTTTGATGGTGCTGATACTTTAAGGATGCTTTTTGTGTCATGTTACCAAGTATGTCTAGGTTCATTGAACCTAGGAAATTGTAATATAATCCTATTGGACCAACATGAAATCAGATTCCTTTATAAGGACATCATGTCTAGGGTTTTAGGTTGTTGATGTGGATATAGCGAAAGTTTATGTTGTTGCTAGGGTTTAAGGTGATTGAGGAGTTGGAGAGAATATGAATGTGTAGAAGATTGAAGTAATGCTAGAGTGCATTAGGAACGAGCTACCAAGGATCTAACCAAGCAGTCTGTGCTACTAGCTAGATCAAACACTTGTTGATTACTCACATCTTTGACAAGTCTATAGCCCTTAACCGGGTAGGCCCAAAACCTTTTGTAAATCCTCTAACAAGGTGGTTCACATATGTGGATCTAAAATCCTCTAGCAAGGTAGTCTTTAATCAGACTTATCTCCTAACAGAGATTGAGATTCCTAACAGGATCTATTCTAGTAAAGAACATTGTAAGACCTTAACCGGTTTGACCTTAACCGGTTTGGTTCCTATTTCGTAGATAGTTACTTGTGAGTTCCATCTCACCATGGTTTTTCCCATTTGGGTTTCCACGGAAAAATCTCATGTGTTATGGTGTTTGTGCTTTTGTGGGTGAATGCACTATTTGCTATTTGGTTTGCATGTGTGCTAATTGGTTTGTCTGCTAAACTGTTTTACCGGTTTACTGTTAGTCTTGTAAAGTTTTTAACTGAGAGAATTGTTGGCATACTAATTCACCCCCCCCTCTTAGTATTCATCAATTGGTATCAAAGCCAACCTTTCTAGAAGTTTAACCACTTGGAAAGAGATATGGGGGAATACTCTATAAGGGAACTTACACATCGGCTCACTCAGTCTGAGCAAGCCTATGATGATCTTAAGGTCAAATACAAGGCATCTCAAGCAAAAAAGAGAGAACATGCTGAAAAGCTAATGGATCTATCTGAAAATAGTTCTTCAGATGAAGCAGACATGGAAGCATTAATTGCAGAAGTAAATAAGTTGAATGAATCAAACTCCAACCTGAGAAAAGAGTTGGAAGGACTGACTATCCGGATGTGTCAAGAGCTTGAGAACCGGAGAAAAGCTAAAGATCTGGTGAAAGAAAGAGATAATGAGATCTCCAAGCTGAAATAAGAGATCAGTGCCCTAACTGCTCAACTTCATGCATGCAAAGTGGAAAAGGAAGACATGCAAGGAGAATTGAACATTGCCATCTCTGAGAATGAAAACCTGTTGGAAACAAATGCTGCTATTTCCAAAGAACTCTATGAGTCAAAGGAAATACTTGCTAAGTTCAACAAGAGCACTGTCAAGCTAGAGCAAAAGCTTGAATCTGCCAAACCGGTCAAGAATACTAATGGACTTGGTTATTTCGATCATGAGGAAGGTGAGACCTCTGGTACAAATGCTGGAACATCAAAGAAACAACCGACATCAAAGGATAAAGGTAAGAAAAAGTTTAAACCTATTTTCTTTAACTGTCTTAAAGAAGGACATACTGCAAATGTGTGTAGGAGTAAGGCTTACAATAATTTTCCTTATTTCCTAAATGATTAGCCTAGATCCTATAGATTTGATGGTAACTATTATGCATGCAACAAGTATGGGCATAGAGCATCTGAATGCAGATCTGTTATGAATAACACTGCAAGATATCCTTAGAGGACCCAAGGAGTTGGTCCTGAACCTTTTGTGAACCATAATCACAACTGGTTTAATGCCTTCAATCATCTACAAAGAAGCGGTGGCTATCAAGCGGCAACCGGATGGAGAGAAAACTATATGGTATGTCATGGTCATGGTCACACTGGTGCAACATGCAGAAGGAAGAATGGAAACATGAACAATGGACCTTGGAGAGCACCTGGATTGGTTTGCTATCACTGCAACAAACCAGGTCACATTGCCAGATTCTGTAGATCAAGAAAGGACATATCTGATGATATACTCGTCACTCCGGAAGGAAACATTGATGTTGACACTATTCAAGTGGAAATAAACAAAACCT
Source organism: Cryptomeria japonica (assembly GCF_030272615.1). Taxonomy (NCBI): domain Eukaryota; kingdom Viridiplantae; phylum Streptophyta; class Pinopsida; order Cupressales; family Cupressaceae; genus Cryptomeria; species Cryptomeria japonica. The sequence goes on from NC_081415.1 coordinate 259,267,532, forward strand.
GGAAGAAGAAACCAACGGTGTTACAAGAGGAACCAGTTTCTGCACCTAGTGTGGAAATCATGGAATCGACAAACTAAGCTTCAGAAAAGCTTAGGGGGAGCAAACGGCGAAATGTTTCGAACCCCCGATTTACACCGGTAAAAGACCTTAACCGGTATGTGATACCTATCGTCTGGCAGAAGACCGAAAACGGTAAAAAAAGGCAAATTAGGGTTTATGCCCTAATTGAGGAGCATTAATTACGGCAGGTGAGAAATATGTTTAAAAGGATTTTTCAAATCATTTCTCACTATCAATTTTCAAGCAAAGAAAAGTTTTTCAAAGAGCAGAGCGACGAAAAGGCAATTTGAGCAGAGATTTTGAGAAATTGAGAAACCGCGGAGGAGATTCAAATTCAAATTGCAAACGGTCAAGTGGAGAACACAAAGCGGTGATTCACCAACCGACGGAGTGTGAATTGAAGGAGATTCTGTGAGCCCTAAATCCACTTGTTTCAAAAGGTATTTCTCGAGTTCTTAAAATTTCTGTCATGGCTTCCACATCCCATACCAGTTCTAGTGCATTTGTTGAGTTTGCAAGTTTTATTCAACGAAAGTCTAAGTATAATGCCCTATCACAAGTTTCGGCTGGTGTGATAGTAGAAGAGGGAATTTATGATTACATAGATTGCAAGATTGAAGACCTAGGGTTTCTAGCCATCCACTCCCAATTAGGTTTATTTTGTGGAGAGGATAAGAAGATCAAACCAGAGTATAATATTTTGGAGAAGAAGAAGCTCCACAATGTTGTTTACTTCCTGGAGGATTTCACAGAGGATCATATAAGGATCATTCTGAGCAGAGTCCATGGTGACAAGATGTACCTGGAGAGAACACATGATATCATGCCGCAAGCAATTCATGAAGTCACCAGATTCTACAACACAGGGGAAGTGCCAGCCCTAAGGATAGTAAGCAAAACTGAAATGTCCAAGCTCACTGGTTCAGTGAGTGACTCATGAGGCATGACAGTTAATTCTATCAAGGATGATCTGGTGAAGTATGCATATATGGTGATTGGATACCAAACATTCTCAGTGAGTAGAATTAACTCTGTATCTATTGCAGTGGTAAATGCCGCTTACCGGATGATAAAGGAGGATGCATCATTTGATCTGTGCACCGGTATGCAGAGACAATTCCCGTTGAATCTGAAGTCGATCAAATAGGATAATGCACTAAGGTTCAAGTTTGGGCAACTATTGGTTGGGTTGTTCTTCTATTTCCAAGGCTACTTTCTAGGAGTAGGAGATGTCCAGTGGTCTGCTGACCAACCGGTGACCAAGCAAATCAAGGAAAGCATCGAAGCAATTGGAACCAGTTACCCTAATGTTCTGAACAAGTATTTTGATGAGTTCAAACGGAAAATGAGCCAAAGAATGAGAATATTTGGTGACATCGTCAAGAAATATGAGGACGATATCTGTTTCACCATCAAGGTGGATCAATGCATAATGGAGGCTGTTGAGCCTAGATAGGAAGAAGTGGAGCCAATGGGCTATGAGGTGATGTACGATATGCTAGAAGGGTATGCCTCTACCCTTATTGCCTCACCTCTTGATTCTAAGGCAAAGAGGACCGAAACCTATCTGGAAAGGGTTACACTGGTCAAGGAACCCTCTACAAAGAAAGGAAAAGAACTTGCAATGAAGAAGGAAAAGATAGTGCCTGCAGCATCAGCACCGGTTACTACTGTAACTCCAAAAGTGACCAAGCTATCACCAGCCAAGAAGAAATCGAAAGCGGCACCGACTAAAGTGTTCGAGAGAAAGAGGAAGACAAGGAATACCTCTCCAGACTCAGAAGAAACTATGTCTGAGGAAAAGCCAAAGAAAACACGTCAAGCAAAGAGAAAGACAAAGAATGAACCGACATTATGCGCACTGGTAAATATAGATATCTCTTCCTATAAACCTTTGACACATTGTCAAAGAACAATAAAGAATATTAGGAGAAAAGTGCTACATGACTTAATTGAGTGTTTTGACGACTTTAATGATGATGAAAAGGAAGCGGTTGAAAAGGAAATAATTCAGTATTTATGTGTTAATGACCGGTCGCCCTCTGAGATTAAATCTCAGACACCAGATTCTTTATATATGTCATTAGATAATAGATGGCGCATTGCCATAGAAAAGGAACAGGAAATTAGGGAGAAAGTTTTTGCACAATACTTTCCCAAACTGTCAAATTTTGAATTATTTGATGTTATTGACCAAAATAAAGGACTCTTCTTCACTAGAAGAAGAAGACTTTGGCTGTTAGAAGGTAGAGTTGATGATGTCAAAAAAGACACTCATCACTATATGACATCTGCTGTCAAGTTTCACAAAGCGCGTCTAGCCAACCGACAAGCTGAAAAAGAACCGACTATATCCAAACCGGATGAAGTATTTGATGATGAAGGAAATTTGGTTATTGAACTGATCAACACCATTGATGTCGATGCTCTAGACGTAGAGGATGTTACTCAGGAAACACCATCTGAGGCAACATGACAGGAGAAACAAGCTAAACAAGTTGATAAGCAAGCCAAGGAAAGATAGAAAGCTGCAAAGGAAGAGGCCGAGTAGAGGAAAAAGGATGAAGAAGAGAAGTGGAAAAAGGAAGTAGAAGAGAAGAAGAAAAATGATGAAGAGGAGAAGAGGAAAAAAGATGAAGAGGAGAAGAACAAGAAGGATGAAGAAGAGAAAAAGAAGAAAGATGAAGAGGAGAAGAAGAAGAAGGATGAAGAAGAGAAAAAGAAGCAAGAAGAAGAAAAGAAGAAGAAGGAAGATGAAGATAAGGAATAGGAGACGAAGAAGGAAGCAGAGAGGAAAAAGAAGGAAGAGGAAGATAAGGAACATGAGAAAAAGAAGGAAGCAGAGAGGAAGAAGAAGGAAGAGGAAGATAAGGAATAGGAGAAGAAGAAGGAAGCATGAAAGCAAAAGGTTGAGGAGGACAAGGAAGCAGAGAAGAGGAGAGAAGTGGAGAAGAAGAAAGCAGAAGAAGACAAGATAGGAGAAGCGGAGAAGAGCACCCAGATGGAAACTCCGAAGGCAACCGAGAGTCAAGCCAAACCGGCTGATCTCACCAGTCCTATCGATCTCTAGTCTGCAAGTGAAACGGAGCTAATGCAAAGCATCAAGGTTGCTCAAGAGCACCTTGAAATTATTTAAAGGAAGAAGGAGTAGGATGTAATTGAAGCGGCTATGGACACTCTTACTAGTTTGATACCTGGTACAAATCTTCCCAACATCGATTCATCACTAGCTAAACTTAATCTCCTATGTACAGTAGTGGATGATCAGGTGCAAAGCCTAGAAGAGGCAGCAGAGGCAAATGTCAAAAAGGAGCATCAAAAAGCTCTTAATATAGCTCTGGTGAAGAAGTTGAATGAGCTCCGATCTGAACTAAAGAAAGAACAAAAGGATATAAGGGACACTCTGGATGAGGGGAATCTGCTACTCAACAAGATCTGCCAACCCCATCTATTCTATGATGATGTGCTAGCTCAGAAGCAAAAGCTTCAAATGGACTTGCAGTCCTACATGAGTACATTCAAGCCACCTTATGACTCCTTTACAACTTATGGGAAAACTGTTCACCGGTTTCACATCCAGTCAACAAAAATGGAGCAAGAGATCAGCACCCGGTCTAGAGATTTGCAGGAGCTACAACTAGTTCTACTCCCACAATTGCAAATTCTTCAGAAGTGCTATCTGAACCTAGATGCCTTGACCGTTACATAGGAGATGAGCACAATTGATGCCATGGAAGAACAGGTCTCCCAAATGTAGACAGAAAAAGAAGTAGCCACCTCCCTACTTGAGTCCCGGTCTTTGTCAATGAAACAATTCTTGCAGGACTTTAAATATGTTTTTGACATGTATCATTCCTTATTGTCATAAACTTTTATTATTTTAATATCAAATGGAATCAGGGTTGTACTTTGTCATTGTTGGCAAAGGGGGAGAAGAATTCTATTTGGGAGAAGTATCTGGTAATCAAAATTTTGATATATGCTCAGAATATTTCAATGTTTATGCTCTATATGCAAAAGTATTATACATTGTATTGTTAAAGGGATAGTGTATATGCTTAGGGGGAGCAATTTTGCTAATGGCATGATTTTGTTGTAAAACACTTAGATGTCAAAATTTTATTTTCCTAAGTGTTGCCATCAATGCCAAAGGGGGAGATTGTTGGCATTTTTGATGTTTATGTTGTGATTGTCATTGATGGACACACACTTGCATTGAGATCTCCTTTATATGTATGAGTTTGAGCACAACCAATATTTGTTCCAACTAGTATGTTGTATTTAGTCTTTAGACTATTGGTGTTTTGCAAAATGTGTTTCCCGGTCTTAAGCGGCATGTTGACCCCAAGCGGTTCGTGGATACCAAGTGGTATGAGGGATTAAAGCGACATAACACATTTTTACCAGTCTTCATTTTTGTATGAACCGGTAATACTCTGTGATGAGTTACCAATCGACATTTTGTGATGAGTTACCATCCACCGATTGTTTGACGGTGCCAACACTTTAACGATGCTTTTTGTGTCGTGTTACCAAGTATGTATAGGTTCATTGAACCTAGGAAATTGTAATGTAATCCTATTGGACCGACATGAAATTAGATTCCTTTATAAGGACATCATGTCTAGGGTTTTAGGTTGTTGATGTGGATATAGCGAAAGTTTATGTTGTTTCTAGGGTTTAAGGGGATTGAGGAGTTGGAGAGAATATGAATGTGTAGAAGACTGGAGTAATGCTGGAGTGCATTAGGAACGAGCTACCAAGGATCTAACCAAACAGTCTGTGCTACTAGCTAGATCAAACACTTGTTGATTACTCACATCTTTGACAAGTCTGTAGCCCTTAACTGGGTAGGCCCAAAAGCCTTTTGTAAATCCTCTAACAAGGTGGTTCACATCTATGGATCTAAAATCCTCTAGCAAGGTAGTATTTAATTGGACTTATCTCCTAACAGAGATTGAGATTCCTAACAGGATTTGTTCTGGTAAAGAACATTGTAAGACCTTAACTGGTCTGACCTTAACCGGTCTGGTTCCTATTCTGTAGACAGTTACTCCATCTCACCATGGTTTTTCCCATTTGGGTTTCCACGTCAAAATCTCATGTGTTATGGTGTTTGTGCTTCTATGGGTGAATGCATTATTTGCTATTTGGTTTGCATGTGTGCTAACCACTTTGTCTGCTAAATTGTTTTACCGGTTTACTGTCAGTCTTGTAAAGTGTTTAACTGAGAGAATTATTGGCATACTAATTAACCCCCCCTTCTTAGTATTCATAATATTATGTTACCTTCATTGATGATTTCTATAGGAAGACACAGATCTATTTTATGAAGAATAAAGATGAAGTTTTCATTAGGTTCAAAGAGTTTAAGGCTCTGGTGGAGAGCCCAATAGGGAGGAAGATCAAGATACTGAGATTTGATAATGGAGGTGAGTATACCTCGAATGCCTTCAAAGATTTTTGTGCTCGGGAAGGTATCGAGAATGAGTTGACAATTTTGTACAACCCTCAATGGAACGGGATTACTGAACAGAAAAATAAGGCTATACTTGGAGCAGCCAAGGCTATGCTTCATGATCAAGATCTGCCTTGGTTTTTATGGGCAGAAGATTACAATAGATCTATGTATTTGCAGAATAGGAGGGCCCACACAAAGTGTTGGGTAAATTAACTCCAAAAGAGGCATTCATTGGGAAAAACCAGATTTGGAGCACATTCACATCTTTGGATGCCTTGTGTATTGCCATATTCCCGTGGAAAAGAGAACCAAGTTGGAAGTAGCTAGAGAGAAGGGTATCCTAGTTGGATATAGTGAAACTTCTAAGGCCTATCATGTTTACATTCCTTCCCTCAGGAAAATAGTCATTAACAGAGATGTGAAGTTTGAGGAGGAAAGAGCTCTTCAGAAGTTTGGAAGCTTGATGGAGGTTCAAGAGATGGAGCAGGCACCGAAGGTTGAGGTTGCACAAATTCCTCAAACTTCAGTCACACAAGTTGGAGAGCAGAGTAGTCAGGCTGAGTAGTTGATCAAGAGGAAGAACAAAGGATTCCTTAGCCTCTGAGTGCTATCGCAGGGTGGAGGAGAAACAAGGTAGCTAAGCAAACACTGAGAGAGGCCCATGAGCATGTTGGTGATCCTTAGAATCTCGTTAGACAGAGAGAGGCTCCCGAACATTATTATGAATATATTGCACTCATGAGTGAACTAATTGAGGTGGAGTCTTCCATCTTTCGAGAAGCATCTAAGCATCAAGTATGGAGGGATGCCATGGTGGAAGAGTATTCTTCCATCATGAAGAATAGCGTGTGGGAGGTAGTGCCACGACCCGAAAACAAGTCAATGGTGGGGTCGAGATGGTTGCATAAGATCAAGCATGATGCAGATGGTAGTGTGGAAAAGTTCAAAATATGATTTGTGGCTAGGGGGTTTTGTTAGAAGGAAGGGATCAACTATGATGAGATCTTTGCTCTGGTAGCCAAGTACCCATCCATAAGGGCTATCATTTTTGTAGCAACACAAATGGGTTGGAGGTTTCACCAGATGGATGTGAAGGCAACCTTTCTCAATGGAGTGATTGAGGAATAGATTTACATAGAACAACTAGAGTGTTTTGAGGTTCTTGGGAAGGATTCTCATGTGTGTAGATTGAAGAGAGCATTGTATGGGCTCAAGCAAGTTCCTAGGGCATGGTATGTGATAAGTCAGTGTATTGACATGTTTTTTATTAAGACTCTTAGGTTTTTGGTATCTTTTGGGTTGCATTGTGATAGTAAAATATTGTGAATTAACTATATGTAATCCATGTTTTAAAACTGAACTTAAGAAATCATGTTTGAGCCTTGTCTGTTAATTCCTGCAGCCATGCCAATTTATTCCTGCAGCCAAATAGTTTGTCCCTGTGATATACGGATTATTTAGGATGATTTCATATGTGAATTAATGAATGTATTAGTTAAGTAAGATACATATGCATGTCCTTGTATATTGTTTCTATTTTAGTGCAGATAATAATTGATGCTGCGGTGGAGAATTCTCTTTCGTGCCTAAGGACTGGAGAATCACGTCATATAGTTGGAGGTCAAATTGAAGGAGATTCAAGCGAGCGCTATCTATGGCATAATCAGAGTAGTTGTACTTCACCATGGGAGTTTAACTCCAATGCATGTTTAATCTGCAAAATATCTCTTTGGCGTGTAAAGACTGTGGTTCGGTTTCAGATCCACAGTTCCTGCAGCCAAGCTCTTTGTTATCCCCTTCATCTGACAGCGATCTGCCTTTTCTTCTGGGCGTAATTGGAGTTATCCATTGTAGTTTGTCTTTTCTTTATAATAAGCTCTTCCTTCTTTTCTGAGAGTTAGACATAATGGAAAGGGATTGAGCAGAGTTTTTGTCAAGTATTTTGAATTTTTCTCTTTTTGAATATGTAATCATCCTTCAGGAAGAAATGAATAAAAATATCTTATTTTGATCTATTAAGAGTTCTTTGCTAAGAGTTTGATATCACTCATCCAAGGGGGCCCACTTGGTGAGTGATCCCATGTTTATGATTATTGAAGTTAGTTTTTACTTAGTTGCAGTAGAAGTTCATGACTGGATTGTTCCTTCAGCCACTAGAAATAGATCCTTTGACTGTTCCTGCAGCCAAGGCAAAACGGTGTGATTTCTGTTATTTCCATTAGTTCATTTCAATAGAGTTTTGAAAAGCTTTCATTTAGTCTTTATGATTTCCATTCCTACATTTCTTACAGTAATTAAGAATAATCATTTAAGGAGCTTAGTGCATATATATTGCAGACCCATTTCAAGTTTTACATTCCTGGATTGACAACTAAATGAACACTAGCCATGAGAATAGTAAACTCTACCATATGAATGTCCAAACTTCAGATTAAGATTTCAATTAGAGGTATTATTGTCAACAATGCAACCCAAAAGATACCAAAAACCTAAGAGTCTTGATTAAAAATATGTCAATATACTGACTTATCATGCCCCCCAATTTTAAGGGTTTGTTGCTCCTGCAGCAAAAGGAAAATTTCTGATTTTTGCTGAAACTTTGAAATCACCAACAGTGTCCTGTCTGGTTCCCTTGGAAGACAAATTCCAATAAAATCCCTTCATTTTCTCCAACCTGGACCATCTAGCTGTTTCTTCAACATTTACATCATAATTCTGATCTGTTGCTAGGCATGCCTAAGGAAACCTGGTAGAAAGAAAAAGGATCCGCAAATAGTTCATGTTATGGGTCAATTAGTTGATATTATGTTAGGAAATTGCTATTCCAAAGTATTCTGATCCAGGCAGTCCTGTTGTGAGTTTAGTCATTAATGGTAGTCAAATAAAGAATATTTTAGTTGATCTAGGGGCAACCATTAATGTAATGACAAGGGAAGTAATGAAACATCTAGAGATAGATAGTTTAAGGTCTACACCCATAGTTCTTCAACTTGCTAATGGCTCTACAGTAAGACCTGATGGTATAATAGAAGATATAGTGATCATACTAGATTCCTGAGAATACCCTGCAGACTTTATGATTTTATCCCCAAAAGCAACATTGGGGGGATATCCAGTCATTTTGGGAAGACCATGGCTTGCCACAGTAGATGCATATATTGGGTGTAGATCAGGAGACATGATGATTTCAGATGGCAGTTCCACAAAAACATTGGCCTTGTATTCCCCTTCACAACCTCAGCTTGAGCAGCAGCAGGCTGTTTGGCCTATTTTAGGAGAGGAATTTGAAGAAATTGACTCTATTAATAATCTTATGATGATTAATTAGGTGCCACTCATGCAGTTATATGATGAAGAATCAATCCTTTATAAGGTTCTGACAAATGAATTAATAGAAGACCGAGAATTGCAGGAATTGGTTCTGAGTATTGCAGGATTGGATTTTCCTGCAGCCACTGATATCTTGCATACCTTTTTGCCGCAGGAATTATCATATTGTCATATTTCTGATATAAATCAGATTGATCTTACTATCAAGATAGAGGTTGCATTGAATAAATATTTGAATATCAACAAAAATAAAGCAGATACTCAGAAGGATAGCTTGGTAGACTTGCTAAAACTCCATAGAAATGCCTTTGCATGGGATTACAAGGATATGAATGGAATTGATCCAGCAGTTTGTACTCATCACATTTACATAAAGGATGAGTGTTGTCCACTCAGACAACCTCAAAGAAGAGTCAATCCTACCCTGAAGGAGATAGTTAAAGAAGAATTGCAGAAAATGTTGAAAGCTGGATCTATCTATCCTATTTCTGACAGTCAATGGGTATCATCCTTGGTGATAGTTCCTAAGAAGGGAGGCAAATGGAGAGTATGTGTTGATTATAGAGCCTTGAACTTAGCCACAAGCAAGAATTTGCAAGGACCTGAATTGAATTATATAGTTACTGAAAAAGAAATGCTAGCTGTCATATATGCCTTTAACAAGTTTAGACACTATATTATAGGGTACCCAATATTTGTGCATACAGATCATACTGCAATTAGATATCTTATGAATAAGCCATCCATCACTAGTAGACTAGCTTGCTGGTTATTGTTGATGCAGGAATTCGATATCATAGTTGTTGATAAGCCAGGGAAGTCTAATGTTGTTACAGATTATCTTTCACGTCTTCAATTGCAGGAAGACTCTACAATGATAGATGACACTTTTCCAGATGAGCATTTGTTTCTCATACAGGCTCATACTCCTTAGTATGCTGATATTGTCAACTATTTAGCTGCAGCTAAGATGCCAATTTCTTTTTCTCCTAAGGAAAGAAGGTTGCTAGTTGAAAAAAGTTTTAACTTTTCATGGATTTCTGATTGTCTATTTTATACTGGACCTGATCAAGTTGTGTGAAGATGTGTCAGAGAAGATGAAACATATGACATCTTGCATGCATGTCATGATGAACCATGTGGAGGTCATTTTGCTACCAAAAGGACAACACTGAAAATACTCAATACTAGTTATTATTTGCCTACACTACACAAGGATGCAGCTCAGTACACAAGGAAGTGTGACAGATGTCATTGAATGGGCAGACCTACAAAATCTGATGAGATGCCACTATATCCTCAAATATCTGTTACACCATTTGATAAATGGGGATTAGATTTTGTTGGACCCATTGATCCACCTTCTAATGGCAAATCTTATATCTTGGTATGTACAGACTATGTGACAAAATGGGTAGAAGCTAGAGCTATGCAACATGCAAGAGATAATAAGGTAGCTGAGTTTCTCTATGAGGAAATATTTACAAGGTATGGAGTACCCAGTGAAATCGTCTCAGATCAGGGACCTCAATTTACATCAACATTGATAAAAGCTTTGATCAATGAATATAATATAAGACACATGAAATCTACTCCATACCATCCACAGTCTAATGGCCAAGTAGAGGTTACCAACAGAGAGCTTGAGGCTATTTTTATAAAAACAGTGTCTATCCACAAGAAAGATTGGTCTAATCGGCTTTCAGAGGCAATTTGGGCATATAGAACATGGAAAACACCAATTGGATTCACATCTTTTGAGATGGTCTATGGCAAAATAACAATGATGCCTATTGAATTTGAGCATAAAACCTGGAGAACAACCCTACAACTGAATATGACATTGTCTGAAGCACAGAAGGAACGCATTCAATAGTTAAATGCTCTTGATGAATGGAGAAAGATAGCTGTTCAACAGACAGAATTGATTCAAAACCAAAGAGCCAGATGGCCTGATAAATATATCAGAGAAAAGAAATTCAAAGTTGGTGACTGGGCACTCTTGTATGATTCCAAATATAAGGATGCTATGGGAAAACTCCAAACAAGGTGGTTGGGTCCTTATGAGGTAGAAGAAGTTTTTCACAATGGAGCTGTTCGGTTGTCCACAATAGATCCTATTCAATTTAAACTCTTAGTGAATGGACATCGACTATGATTTTATCACAAGCCAACTACTAGAGAAGAGAGTCTGCAGCAGTTTGCTCCTCAAAATGAAATACAAGTTCCTGCAACAACTGGTGATGTTCCTATAGCAACTGGTGATGTTCCTGCAGCAACTGCCAATGATTCGGTAACAATTCATGAGCTTCCTGTTGCACTTGGGCATGTTGATAAAGGTGATGTTCCTGTAGCTTTTGCAGTGAACTTATTTACCATATCATAATCAAATATTTCCATGTGAAATGTTGTTCTCCGTACATAAAGTTCCATCCACTACATTCCATCCCACTCTCTTATCTGTCACTTCATTTCATTTCACCATCATTTTCGCCCAATTGTAGGTACGTGTATATTGTACTTTATTTTAATTTTGCATTTATTAGTTCATTATGATTTTAATCCTATTTTAATCTGCTTCAAACCTGACATCTCGTCAGCCTATGTGGACACATGCTAGGTTAAGTTGGGGGGGGTACTTTATGGTCCTTTTTCCTAGTAAGATTTATTATCCCAAACTGATTTCCTAACTGACATTACTTATGGTAATTATTATTTCATGCGAGTGAATAATAAGCTTTGCTGCCAAATTTAAGCTATGTAGATTTTAGCCTTTGTGAATCTCTCAAACATTTTGGTGAAGCTACGGAAGTATCATAGTAAAAGATGGGAGGTGATTTGATTTGCCATGAACCGACTGTACATGAAGGGTTACTGCAGGATGCTGTCTATGTGCATTATTTCCAAAACCACGGTTGGCTAGATTATTTCTTGAAGATTAGGGATTTTAATGATGAAATAGCTGCGGAATTTATGCATTTCTTTTGATGAAGGAGAAGCTAAAGTTAAGGGGTTGAGGGTAATTTCTATAGAGCAGTGAATTGCAGAGGTCACAAGGTTGCTGCAAGAAGGAGAACTCTTTCTAGAATCGAAGGATGCAAGGAGTGCCAGGGAAGAGTTCACAATTTCTACAGACAGACCCTTAATGGTGGATAGGCAAGGGACTAGAAGGGTTTCTTTGCCAGCACATTGGCCTCAGGTAGCTCTATATATTATGAAATATATTACCTATGAAGGGACGGTATTCAAATCTCCATTCGCCTCACTTCAAGTTACTCAGTCATCTGCATCATGACCGGTGAGGTAATGTCCCAAATTTCTTGTATCATCTCATTTCTACAAGTGCTAAGGAGACTAAAATATATGGAAATCACTCTGTTAGCCATCATGGACTGGTGAACTTGCTGGTACAATGGTCCTTGAGAGATATTTCATAGATGGAATGGGGTGTGTTTGAAGATATTCTGCAATTTAGGGTAAATGAAGACCCTATTGAAAATAATCTGCCGGTTCAAGAAGAGATAGTTGCAGAAGGTCTTTCTAGTGAAGATGAGGGTTTGCTAGTTGCTGAAGGAGCTGTAATGAATTTAGAAGAAAATGTTGAAGCAGAGCCAATTGAAGGACAACCCTCTACCTCTCTTCAAGGAGGTTCACCTATTTTGCAGAGGGAAGGAAAAGAATTGGAAAAGGAGGAGTCAGAGGAAGAATTTGTTATCCGGCCGCAGGAAGTGCATATCCCTCCTGCAACCAAGAGGCGTCGAGCAAAAACAAAAACTCCTACGTCTGTTTCAAAAGTTTATGTTAGAAGAACAAGAAGGCGGACACAGAAGACTCAACCAGTGAGTAAGCCAACAAAGGTGATTGCAGTAGAAACTTCAGAAGAAGAAGATGCTGCAGAAAAGGAAATTCAAGAAAACCCTACAGAAGAGGAAATTCAAGAAAATACTGTAGAAGAGGAAATTCAAGAAAATCCTGCAGGAGAAGAAATCCAAGAAGCAATTTAGGAAAAAATTGTAATGGATAAGCTTGAAAATCTGGCTTCAGTGGCATTGCAATGTGAGGAGATTATTAATGATGTTCCACAGCAACCTGAAGAAAATATGGGAAATATGCCAATCCAGAATGAGGAAGTTATTGAAGAAATCCCACGGTCTAAGGTAGGACCCATAAGAACTCCTTCATCCCTAACTAGCTTATCAATTGCTTTAACATTCTTTAGGCAATGGGAAATAGAGAAGGATAGGTTGCAAGGAATAATTAATAAGCAACAAAAAGAGATTGAGAATAAAAATAATAGTATTAAAGAATTGGAGACTAAGGTAGAAGAGATTTATGGTATGGTTCCTGAGATAATGCAGTGTAGGGCTTCCCCAAGAATTTATGCAGTGCACTTGAAAGAAAGGTATCTGAATTTTAGATTAAACTGTATAGTAAGGGACCTTAATCCATCCTTGGAAACACCTAAGAAATTCTATCATGCTTATCAAACCTCCCCACATTCTGTAAGGAACCTGTTATGTGAATTATATTTACATAATTATGTTGTACCCCAGGATAGAGAATGGAATCCTTTGTTGTACATTAGGGATATCCATCTTAGAGCTCTAATGTCTTGGATGCAAAATGAAATGATTATAGGACCACAAGCCAAGGAGTCTGAAAAATTGGAACTTGACTGTCCATTCCCATTGAGGAGGGAATTAGAAGCACCCAGGGTTCTATATTATGATTGGCAAATGTTGCTAATAAGGGATGATGTTAGTAAGATAGTACTTCCAATGAGAAAGGAAGTCTATCAAGCGTATGAGCAATTAGTTCAAACCCACAGGACAACATCACTAGAGGGACTAACTCAACGCTAGAATCATCTACTAGATCATTTAAAATTGGGAGAACCCTACTCATTATAGAATTTTCATGCAGCTATACAGAGAGCCTCCAAGTACATACAACTAGGAAGGTAGAAATCCAATAATTGGTTACCATTAATCTTTCATCCTCCTATCCTAATGTGGCCATTTTTGGCATGCCAACCAACAGAACAGAATTATGATGTAGATGTTGAAGAAACAACTAGATGGTCCAGGTTGGAGAAAATGAAGGAATTTTATTGGAATTTGCCTTCCAAGGAAACCAAATAGGACACTGTTGGTGATTTTAGAGTTTCAGCAAAAATCAAAAATTTTCCTTTTGCTGTAGGAGCAACAAACCCTTAAAGATGGGGGGCATGATAAGTTGGTGTATTGACATGTTTTTTATCAGGACTCTTAGGTTTTTGGTATCTTTTAGGTTGCATTGTGATAGTAAAATATTGTGAATTGACTATATGTAATCCATGTTTTAAAACTGAACTTAAGAAATCATGTTTGAGCCTTGTCTGTTAATTCCTGCAGCTAAATGGTTTGTCCTTGTGATATGCAGATTATTTAGGATGATTTCATATGTGAATTAATGACTGTATTAGTTAAGTAAGATACATATGCATGTCCTTATATATTGTTTCTATTTTAGTGCAGAAAATAATTGATGCTGTGGTGGAGAATTCTCTTTCGCGCCTAAGGACTAGAGAATCACGTCAGATAGCTAGAGGTCAAGTTGAAGGAGATTCAAGCGAGCGTGATCTATGGCATAATCAGAGTAGTTGTACTTCACCATGGGATTTTAACTCCGGTGCATGTTTAATCTGCTAAATATCTCTTTAGCGTGCAAAGACTGTGGTTCGGTTTCAGATCCATAGTTCCTGCAGCCAAGCTCTCTGTTATCCCTTTCATCTAACATCGATCCGCCTTTTCTTCTGGGCGTAATTGGAGTTATCCATTGTAGTTTGTCTTTTCTTTATAATAAGATCTTCCTTCTTTTCTAAGAGTTAAACAGAATGGAAAGGGATTGAGCAGAGTTTTTGTCAAGTATTCTGAATTTTTCTCTTTTTGAATATGTAATCGTCCTTTAGGAAGAAATGAATAAAAATATCTTATTCTGATCTATTAAGAGTTCTTTGCTGAGAGTTTGATATCACTCATCCAAGGGGGCCCACTTGGTGAGTGATCCCATGTTTATGATTATTGAAGTTAGTTTTTACTCAGTTGTAGTAGAAGTTCATGACCGGGTTGTTCCTGTAGCCACTGGAAATAGATCCTTTGACTATTCCTGTAGCCAAGGCAAAATGGTGTGATTTCTGTTATTTCTATTAGTTCATTTCAACAAAGTTTTGAAAAGATTTCATTTAGTCTTTATGATTTCCATTCCTACCTTTCTTACAGTAATTAAGAATAATCATTTAAGGAGCTTAGTGCATATATATTGCAGACCCATTTCAAGTTTTATGTTCCTGGATTGACAACTAAATGAACACCAGCCATTAGAATAGTAAACTCTACCATATGAATGTCCAAACTTTGGATTGAGATTTCAATTAGAGGTATTATTGTCATTATAGTTGGGGTAGACAGTATGCACATATTGATGGTTACTTGCAGAGTGTGGGCTTCACCAAGAGTGAGGTTGATCCAAACCTATACTATGTTCAGGTGAAGGGAAAGCTTCTCATATTGGTGTTATGTGTTGATGACTTGTTTCTTACAGGGTCAGAAGAGCTCATAGTGCATTGCAAGAAGGATCTTGCAAGAGAGTTCAGGATGAAGGACTTGGGTTTGATGACTACTTTTTGGGATTGGAGTTGTGGCAGAAGAGGGGGAGATCTTCCTTGAACAGGGGAAGTATACAATTGATATCATGAAGCGATTTAGGATAGAAAACTGCAAGCCCATGTCCATGCCACTTGTGAACAACTGGAAGAAGATTGATGCTTCCAAATCAAAGGCAGTGGTCTCTCATGTATCTAGTCAACACAAGGCCAAACATTTGTTTTGTAGTGAATTCACTTAATCAGTTTATGGTGGAACCTAAACGTGTGCACTAGATAGCTGCTAAGCATGTTTTAAGGTATCTCCAAGGCATAGTTGATTATGGGCTGAGGTATATTTAGTAGGATGGTGTGAAGCTCAAGGGTTTCATCGATGCAAATTAGGCAGACAGTACAACTGATAGGAAGAGAACTTCAAGGTGTTGTTTTAGCTTGGGATCAGGAGCAGTTTCTTGGTACAACAAGAAATAAAAGTTGTTGCATTGAGTTATGCGAAGGCCAAGTATATGGAAGCCTAGTGCAGGAGAACCCTTCAAGGGTTCCAACCATTTGATTTTGATTATGTTCTTTCTTCTTTAAGAAGCCATTGTATATAAAATAAGAGCCATGTACTCATTGGTCCTAGTTTAGATCCTAGTTGAGGTCCTAGGGTCATAAGTCAAAGTTGATGTTTTCTTGAAAGTAGAGAGTATGTGTGCCTTTGAGGTGTTTAGGGTCCTTCTTAGCATGGTGGTGTCCTTAGGTTAGCCCAATGTGGGCCTAGGAGCCAAGAAAAGCAACATTGAGAAAGTTGCTCAAAAGTTGCAAAAGTTGCATGACAACTTTTCAAAGTTGTCAAGCAACTTTTCCACCTAGTAGGTCAAGATCTTTAGTTTAGCATGGAAAACCCTAATATGGGCACACAGACCAAGGAAAGGGTAGTATAAGTAGTTTCAAACCCTAAGGTAATGGGTTGGATGCCAGTTGTTGTACGGCCCAAGAAAAGTGACTTGACTGTGACTGCAATCTTGTTACTAGTCGACACAAATGGAGTAAGGAAATATTGTTAATGGATTGATTTTTGAGAAAAAATATGTTGAGAGTATTCTATGGTGTATCTACTTCCATCTTGAGCATATAGATTAGGTTTTGATTTGTAGGTGTGGTGTGTTTGTAAATATTTTGTAAATTACCTTCTCACTGTCCAATTTTGGACTGTTTTGAGAAAATGGGTCGTTAACTCCTTTCCCCATTGTGGAATCACCATGAAACCTTGGGGAATAGGAGTAAAAACCCTGTACATTACTTTAGAAAAAGAAGGGCCCTTGAAGATGTAGGGAAGCCAACTAAAGACCCACTCCTAGGTGAGACTAGACAGTGCCCGGCTAGGAAGGGTTAAAGTGCATAGGTCGAGGAGAGCAAGGAAGGTCAGAGGAGGAGGCACCCTTTGGAGGAGTTGTAGAGGGGTGAGTGGAGCACCATTGGTGAGTAGGAGGAGCTTCCACCAATCTAGAGAAGGTGGCAAGAACATCAAACCTACACTGTGACCTTGGCAGGCCTAAAAATCCCTCTTTAAAACCCTTAAAAAACCTTAAAATCCACTTAGGGCAGTGTACGAACACTTGGAGGCCCAAAACTAGAAAAATCCTTGAGCCCTTGCCAAATGAATAGCAAGTCTTTTGGGAAGTTTCACAAGCATATGCATCATTTGCAAGAGGGAGCCCTAAAAGTTTGGGTAGGAGGCCTAATTGGTCACAATCCTTGTCGCCCTATTTCGTAGGTAAAAGACAAAATAGTGAAATCGGTAAGGGGTTAGAAGTTTGAAACCTCTTGGGGGCACATGAATGGGTGGAAAACCATGTCTTAGACATGACCTATCCTTGCTAGGACCTAGGAAGGAGTGGAACAAGCCAAACCCTTATTAGCTTAAGTAAGGGTTCTTTGAATCTCATGAGTAGGTGAGACCTTAGGAGTAGTTTTTCAAGATTGATGGTGGGTGGATTGGGCAAGGTCAGGGGATTCCACAAGCAGGGGAAGTCCTAGAGACCCTAGGGGTGGTTAGAACACCTGGTGATCCAAGGAAAGGATCCAAGAGAATAGACTAGGCTAGTCTATCCCAAACCCCATTCCATCAAATTGGTATCAGAGCAAGTTAAAGATTTGGTGGACTATGCATGTCTCTGTATTCTGGTGAATCAGTAGGGGAAAGCATAATGGTCACTAATGCAGAGCTGGCTAGGGAGGTAGAAGAGCAGAAGGAGAAGAATAGACTCCTTGAAGAAGCAATGAGTGAGATAAGGGACAAGCTGCATGAAGTGGTGGATCAGAGGACACATGGACCTTGGGGTGAGGACACCAAGGATAAAGGCAAGAAAACAATTGACATAGATGACATTATACCTGAACCAGATCCCTTGTTCAATGAAGAACCTTTTGTAAAGGCTATTAAGGCTTTGAACACCAAATCTTTTGAAGGGTTGCCACTTTTCAGTGGAAGGATGGACATTGACACTGTCATGGAGTGGATTGAGGGTATGGAGAACCACTTTGAGTGTGAGGGAGTGACAGAAGCTCAAAAGGTTAAGGTTGCCAAATCAAGACTAAGGGGAGCAGCCTTGACATGGTGGAAGTATCTGCAAGAAGAGAGAGTTAGCATGGGGAAGCTACCTATTGCCAATTGGAAGGCCATGGTGAGTAAGATCAAGGACAACTACTTACCAGAGGATTATGACGTCCAAATTCATAAGAAGAGATAGGGATTGAAGCAAAAAGACCTTGATGTGACCTCCTACACTAAAGAATTTCAAAATCTTTGTCTTAGATCCAAAGTCCAAGAAGATGAATCTATCAAGGTGGCTAGGTATCTAAGTGGCCTAAAGTGGAACAGTCAAGAGGAGATAAGCCTATGGAATCCTACTAATATCCAAAAATGTCATCAGCTTGCTGCCAAGGTGGAAGAGAGGAACAAAAGAAAAGGAGACCCTAATAACAGGGGTAGAGGCAGAGGTAGAGATCAAATGAATCACCGAGGTGGTTACCAAAGCAAGGCAAATGAGCAAAGGAACCAAGGAGAAGCTAAGTTGACTGAACATAGCAGTGAAGCCAATCTTATAGGAGGCCATTCTAGAGGAAGAGGTGCACAAGGGGGTCCAAGTACGGGTAGAGGTACTGGCAGGGGTAACTCCTACTTTGCAACCATGAAATGTTACAACTGTCGACAATTGGGACACACGACCTATAGATGCCCTGACAAGCCTACCTCATCAAACAGTGGAAAGAGGGTTGCTTATGCTCATGAAGACTCATCAAGAAGCAAGACACTTGAGGTGGACCATATTGAATCAGAGATTGGAGAAAATCTGATGTTTAATAAGGTCTTGATAAGACAACCGATTAAGAATGAACCTAAGCATAGGAGAGCATTTTTTAGGGTGAGATGCAAGATCCTTGGTAAAGTTTGCAAGGTGATAGTTGATTCAGGGTCAACTGATAACATAATGTCAGAGGAGGCAACCAAGAAGTTGAAACTCACAAGAATACCCCACACTAACCCTTACAAGGTGACATGGTTGAATCAAGAGCAGAGTGTGCTAGTCAATGAACAAACTTGGGTAGATTTTTCTATTGGAGGATACAAGGATAAGATCCTTTGTGATGTGTTACCCATGGATTCCTGTCACCTATTGCTAGGTATACCCTGGCAATTTGATAGGAAGGTGATCTATGATGGAGAGGAGAACTCCATTTCCTTCAAGAAGGATAGCAAGACCTTTAAGATTCAGTCTTTGATAGAGAATGAAGAGGGAACCTCAAGAACACCTAGTGTCTTATTGGCTACTGGTAAAGAGTTCCTACACTTGCTACATGAGGAGGAGATAGTAAGGTGTGCTATCTTTGTGAAGCCAAAGGAGGAGGAAGACAAGTTGCAGGCAGAGGTACCCAAGGAGGTGAAACAAATGTTGCAAGAGTATAAGGACATAGTGAGTGATGGTAAGCACCTGCAACACTCCCACCAAGAAGGTCTATAAGCCATCAAATAGACTTTGTTCCTGGTGCATCCCTACCTAATAAAGCTTCATATAAGCTCACACTTGACCAAAACAAGGAGGTGGCAAGGTAAGTGCAGGAGTTGTTGGAACAAGGACTGATCAAGAAGAGAATCAACCCATGTGCAGTCTCGGTAGTGCTAGCATCAAAGAAGGGAGGCAAGTGGAGACTTTGCATTGATTCAATGGCAATCAATAGGATCACCATAAGGTATAGGTTTTCTATTCCTAGAATAGAGGATTTGATGGACTGTTTAGGAGGTGTTATGTATTTTACCAAGTTGGACCTTAAAAGTGGTTATCACCAGATTAGAATTAAGGAGGGAGATGAGTGGAAGACTGCTTTCAAGACCACAGAAGGGTTGTATGAATGGCTTGTGATGCCATTTGGACTCACCAATGCCCCAAGCACCTTCATGAGGTTGATGAATGAGGTGTTAAAATAATTCATAGATAGGTTTGTGGTGGTGTACCTAGATGACATTCTCATCTATAGCAGAACCAAAGAGGAGCACCTTGAGCATTTGAGGTTAGTCTTAGAGAGGTTGCATGAAGAGAAGTTATCAATCAACCTAGAGAAGTGTGACTTCTTGAAGCAAGAGCTGGTCTACTTAGGATTTGTGGTGTCTAAGGGAACCTTGAAGATGGATCCAAGCAAAGTGGAGGCAATCTTAAATTGGCCTGCGTCTAGAATAGGAACTGAAGTTAGGAGTTTCCATGGTTTAACTCAATTCTATAGGAAGTTTGTGAGGAACTTTAGTGGAATATGTGCACCAGTCCTTGAGACCATAAAAGGAGGCCTTAAAACTAAGTTCAAATGGACTGAGCAGGCTGATAAAGCATTTCAATTATTGAAGCAAGAAGTAGCCACAAAACCTATCCTACTCTTACCTACTTTTGACAAGCTATTCACATTGGAGTGTGATGCAAGTGGAATTGTAGTAGGGGGTGTATTGAGTCAAGAGGGAAGACCTGTGGCATTTTTTAGTGAGAAGCTCAACAAAGCAAAGAAGAAGTACACAACCTATGACTTAGAGTTGTATGCACTAGTTCAGTTTCTCAAAAAATGGAGGCATTACCTACTCCCAAAGGAATTTATGGTGTTCACAGATAACCAGGCCTTGAGTTACATTAACACTCAAGAGAAGCTTAGGAATAGACATTTGAAATGGATGGATTACCTCCAATCCTTCACCTTCACCATCAAGCATAAAAAGGGGCAACTCAACAAGGTGGCATATGCTTTAAGCAGGAAGTTGTTGACAGTTCAAGAGTTACAGTTGCAGAGCATAGGAATAGAAGGTTTCAAGGACCTCTATGAAGGAGATGAAGACTTCTCATCAGCCTACAAATTTTGCAAGGAGTTTGAGAACCATTTTCATGGTGAGTATGTAGACTACACTCTCCAAAATGATCTCTTGTTCAAAGGTAATCAGTTATGTGTGCCTAGAGGATCCATGAGAGAAAACCTCATCCAAGAGAAACACAATGGTAGTCTAAGTGGACACTTTGGAGTCAACAAAACCTTGGATCTAGTACAAAGGTACTACTATTGGCCCAAGTTTCCAAGAGATGTAAAAAGGTATGTGGAGCAATGTGGTGTGTGTCAAAGAGAAAAAGGAGGATCAAGCAATGCAGGCTTCTATCAACCATTACCAGTCCCTAATAGGCCTTGGGAATGTATAAGCATGGACTTTGTAGTAGGACTCCCCAAGACAAAGATAGGTATGGACATCATCTATGTGGTAGTAGATAGATTTTCCAAGATGAGCCATTTCATTCCATGTAGAACTACACATGATGCTAGCTATGTTGCACATCTCTTCTTTAAGGAGATTGTAAGGATTCATGGACTTCCTTTAAGCATTGTTTCAGATAGGGACAACAAGTTCATGGGCCATTTTTGGCAAACATTATGGAGGAGACTTGGAACTAATCTCTCATTTAGCTCAGCTTACCATCCACAAACTGATGGTCAAATTGAAGTCATTAATAGGGTGTTAGGTAACTTGTTGAGGTGTTTCACTAAGGAGTATGGGCAGACATGGGATCTAGTCATTCCACAAGCAGAGTATGCATATAATGATAGTGTGAATAGAACCACTGGAAGGAGTCCTTTTGAGGTTGTCTATGGTAGACATCCAAGGGGAGTGTGTGAACTTAGGGAACTTGGTTCCATGGAGATGAAGAGTGGGCAAGCAGAGGACTTCACTCAAACCATCAAGGAAGTCCAAGAGCAGGTCAAGAAAGCCATCCTTGAATCCACTCAAAAACTGAAGGCCAAAATGGATGAGAAAAGGAGAGAGGTTCAGTTCAAGGTGGGTGACTATGTGATGGTCCATCTGAGCAAAGCTAGAATGTAAAGTGGTAAGCCTACTAAATTGAAAATGAAGAGGGTAGGACCTTGTAAAATTCTATCAAAATATGGTGAGAACGCCTACAAGGTTGATCTTCCTTCAGAATTAGCCATTTCACCAGTCTTCAATGTTGCTGATCTGATAATGTACAAGGGTGAGATAGCAGGGCAGACTGAGAATCAAGCCAAGGTACTGCAAGACTTGGATGTGAATGCCTTACCTCAAGTGAAGCAGCCCATAGTAGAGGAGATCTTGGAGTCAAGGGTGAAGAAGTCTACTAGACACCAGGTCTACATGGAGCACTTGGTGAAGTGGGCAGATCAACCTGTATCTGAAGCTACGTGGGTTGAAGAAATCAAGTTCAAGAAGCTTGGCATTGATCTGGCTCTCCTCACTCCCCTAGTTCCTTAGTTTGTTGTAGAGGGGGAGTATGGTGCAGGAGCACCCTTCAAGGGCTCCCACCATTTGATTTTGATTGTGTTCTTGCTTCCTTAAGAAGCCATTGTATATAAAATAAGAGCCATGTACTCATTGAGCCATGTACTCATTGGTCCTAGTGTAGCTCCTAGTTGAGGTCCTAGGGTCATAAGTCAAAGTTGAGTTTTTCTTAAAAGTAGAGGGTATGTGTGCCTTTGAGGTGTTTAGGGTCCTTCTTATCATGGTGGTGTCCTTAGGTTAGCCCAATGTGGGCCTAGGAGTCAAGAAAAGCACCATTGAGAAAGTTGCTCAAAAGTTGCATGACAACTTTTCAAAGTTGTCAAGCAACTTTTCCACCTAGTAGGTCAAGATCTTTAGTTTAGCATGGACAAACCTATATATGGGCACACAAATTGAGGAAAGGGTAGTATAAGTAGTTGCAAACCCTAAGGTAATGGGTTGGATGTCAGTTGTTGTACGACCCAAGAGAAGTGACTTGACTGTGACTGCAATCTTGTTACTAGTCGGCACAAATGGAGTAAGGAAAGATTGTTAATGGATTGATTTTCAAGAAAAACTATGTTGTGAGTCTTATATGGTGTATCTACTTCCATCTTGACCATTTATATTAGGTTTTGATTTGCAGGTGTGGTGTGTTTGTAAATATTTTGTAAATTACCTTCTCACTGTCCAGTTTTGGATTATTTTGAGAAAATGGGTTGTTAACTCCTTTGCCCATTGTGGAATCACCATGAAACCATGGGGAATAGGAGTACAGACCCTGTACATTACTTCAAAGCAAGCAGGTCCCTTGAAGATGCAGGGAAGCTAGCTAAAGACCCACTCCTAGGCGAGACTAGACAGTGCCCGACTAGGAAGGGTTAAAGTGCAGAGGTCGAGGAGAGCAAGGAAGGTCAGAGGAGGAGGAACCCTTTGGAGGAGTTGTAGAGGGGTGAGTGGAGCACCATTGGTGAAAAGGAGGAGCTTCCATCAATCCATAAAAGGTGGCAGGAACATCAAACCTACACTGTGACCCTCGTAGGCCTAAAAACCCTCTTTAAAACCCTTAAAAAACCTTAAAATCCACCTAGGGCAGTGTATGGACACTTGGAGGCCCAAAACCAAAAAAATCCTTGAGCCCTTGCCAAATAAATAGAAGGTCTTTTGGGAAGTTTCACAAGCATATGCATCATTTGCAAGAGGGAGCCCTAAAAGTCCGGGTAGGAGGCCTAATTGGTCACAATCCTTGTAGCCCTATTTTGTAGGTAAAAGACAAAATAGTGAAATCAGTAAGGGGTTAGAAGCTTGAAACCTCTTGGGGGAACATGAATGGGTGGAAAACCATGTCTTAGACCTAACCTATCCTTGCTAGGACCTAGGAAGGAGTGGAACAAGCCAAACCCTTATTAGCCTAAGTAAGGGTTCTTTGAATCTCATGAGTAGGTGAGACCTTAGGAGTAGTTTTTCAAGATTGATGGTGGGTGGATTGGGCAAGGTCAGGGATTCCATAAGCAGGGGAAGTCCTAGAGACCCTAGGGGTGGTTAGAACACCTGGTGATCCAAGGAAAGGATCCAAGAGCATAAACTAGGGTAGTCTATCCCAAACCCCATCCCATCACAGCCAATATGGCTATATGTGAGGCTATCTGGCTTCAAAAACTTCTAGTTGGGCTCTTTGATCATTTTTTAGATCCGACAATCATTTACTGTGATAATCGGGATTGTGTCAAACTCTTTGAGAATCCATTGTTTCATGATAAGTCAAAGCATATTGAGGTCAAATATCACTTCATCTGAGATTGTCTGGAGAAGGGGACATTGAAGTTACAATACATTCCTTCGGATGAGCAAATAACATACATCTTGATGAAGGCCTTGATGAAGAACAAGTTTCAATTCTTCAGGGATAAACTACGTGTTATGCAAAACACCTTCCTCACTAAAAGGGAGTGTTAAGTTTTTTGTAGTTCGGAAGGTGTGGTTGTGGAAGTTGCTTAAGTGTAGCTCATGTTGGATGTTCAACATTAGCATATTTTCTATTCTGTAGTTAGAATATTTCTTGAGGTGGTGAGGTTAACACCAAAAACAATTTTATGTGTGAGATAGTCTGAGTTGTGTGAGACAAGTTTCCTTTCTCTCACTTCATATAAGGAAAGTTCCAGTTTGCATCATGCAAGGAATGTTTCTCTTAGGTTGTGTTGTGTGAGGAAAGTTTCACTTATCTTTCATAATTTATGTTTCCATCAAGAAGACTATATATGTAAAATTGTTGTAGTAACTAGGATGGTATTCAGAAGGAAAGTTTTCTCTTGAGTCTAAATAGAAGATTCAACATTTGTAGGTTTTTCCCCACATTGGGGTTTCCTAGGTATATCAGTGTTATCTATGTTATCATCATTTGTGTGATTAGTTTCATGTGAATTTACTTCATTGTTCATTATTGTTAATTAACCCAGTGCATTAATTGTTACAAATCAGATAGTTTCTTTTCTGTGATATTTGTTGAACAATTAATCTATAGCTGGGTTATAAGAATTAATAGTTTTTCAAAAAATGTCATCAAAATGTTTGCAAATAAATACTATAAATTAGCGGCATTGCACCAGCAACCAAAGGCTTTGTTCTGTTGTTTTTTTCTTTTCAACTATATTTATCTAATTAATAAACTAAATGACCAAAGATAATCGAAAATGACTATCCAACCCTTAGGATGCACCAAGATATCAATACCTTTCATATATTATTAATACATTGTAATAGATGTTTGGTGCATCCTAAGAATTGTATAGCCCTTACCAATTTTTATTATTCTATTCGGTGAATAAACGCTTTAACACTGAACTTACACGAAAATAATGTATCACTTATATAACAACAAAGACCAAAAGCAAAACAAGACAGTGGTTTACTATTTATGCTTTTCACTTTCTTATACTCCATGACACTGTAAACAAAGAGAACACATAGAAAGAAGGAAAAGTGGGTAACACCTGAGTCTTTGATGGAAATGATCACTCATAATTGTGTTGAGAACAAATTTTTTTTCCAAACTCCTTTTCTGCCTTCAATCCTTTTGTACATGTTGATTCAACTGGATCTAACTAGAAAGAGACCTTTTTTCTATTACATGCGATCTGCGTCTAACACAAAAAATATCTACCAATAATGAGTACAAATATATTAAATTAATTGAGCTGCAAGCCCAATAGAATAGTAAAGAAAATTATATTAACTCAATTTTCATGTCAGCTCAAAAATGAAAAATATTATCTGACAACTGGAAAATAGAAAAATGGAAATCATAAGCTTTGTTGAACATGAAAAATCTGAATTTCAGGTTTTTCTGTAGAGGTCCGAATATGAAATTCTAGATTGGGTAAAGTTAATATTAATAAAACCTTACACTCAAGCAACCTAGACCCTATTTTCATCAAATGGGCACACTTAATTCGACAGGGATCCATATATTACTAATAAAATTCCAATAGCTTTTACATATCAAGCCAAATGTCTCAAAACAAAAAAAGCACTAATGTCAACTAATAATTAATAACCAAAAGGAAGAATTTTTTTAGCCCTTTTATTAAAAAAAGAAAAAGCAAGCCTTTCTCCACTGATTTTGTCTTCCACTCCTCAAACTGCAATCTAAAAAATGCAATTAGGATATAAGTGTTTGAGGAATTACAATTTCAAATCCCAATTGAAGCAAAACATAGGAAACCTAACACAAATGATCACATGATAGGAGGATTAGCATGGATGATCTTTACGCTACCTTTACCCAAGTTGAGATATAATATGAAATAAAACCACATGAAAAACATGATTGCCTTTTAATTAAATGGTAAAGAAAGCAAGAATCTACATCTTTAAAATGTCTGTTGGACTCCTTATCATGGTCTGGTCCCTTGGTGATGCAAAGGAACCTTAGCTCATTGACAGTTCCATGCTAGCCAAATATATTTGTTTACCCATGCTAGTTGCTAGAGAAATTTGAGTTGGCGATTCAAACTATTGCATCAACTATGCAAACATGCTTGCAATACATAAAAAACAATATAAGCTTGGCCCTTGCTGCATGTGTAAAGATTTGCAAAACTACCCTATCATTCTCACTATCCTCATGTTCATGGTCATTCATTTTGCCAAATTCTGATGGTGGCTCCTCACTTTCATCACTACTAGATACGATCAAATTCTTTATCTTCTGTGGAGGGATCATCATTGACATTTATGGTAGTAGCAGGAGTGCTTGCTTCAAGTTTAGCTATAGAGTACAAGGAGATATAATAGAACAATCAGTATAAATCAATAATCCCTTAACCTTCTACATTTGCAAAACATAAACAGTATGAATATTTGTATTTCAGTAAACAATTAGCAATTAGAAGACTCTATTAATTATAATGAATGAATAGGTAATCTACAAAAATAGTACATACAAATCTGGTAAATAAATGAGAGCTTTAAATAAAGCTATTACTTTTATAAAACCTGGTAAATAAATGAGAGCTTTAAATTATAGTTCTAAATAAATTTAAACTCAACCATATTTTAGCATATAATACTATCAACATACCCCCTTGTGAGATTTGAACCTGTTATCCTTTCTTTCAAGAACACAAGTTCTCCACCACTAGGCCAACTCAAGCTATACAAATTCATATACTACATTTAATGTTATTTAATCATTTCATTTATTTATTTCATAATCATAAATGTTAATATATTGGATTAGTTAAAAATTTGTATTCTTCACATTCATATACTACATTTAATTTTATTTAATCATTTCATTTATTTATTTCATAATCTAATTTTTGATCATATGATTACGTGTAAATTAGAACTATTAAAAGCTATTACCAATTTATTCTAAATACTGAATATCTTTATCTATAAGAAAAATTGAACTTCATGATATAACAAAATTTAATACAATTCTTGACTTATAAAGAAAACATTTTTTTTTAATTATTTCAAACATATAGACACTATGAAACTTCAAGGACTTACCCTAACCCTATTTTTTCCCTTATTCATATTTAATTTTACAATATAATCCAAAATAAAATTAAAAGAATTGTAATACAGTTAAAAAATTGTAATCCAAATCCACCAAAATCTTTAAGGTGAGTAATTCTAAACACTAAACATGGTTGAGAGGTGTATACTAATCCTAAATACTAAACTCTAAATAGATCTAGTGGTGTAAACTAACCCTAAACATTAAACCTGGTTTCTAGTGTAAGCTAACCCTAAAAGTATTAATCTACCCAGTGATCGATATCAGTTGATATGAATTAATAGAGATCAATATATATCTCTAGAGTTTTAATTATATCATAAAATAAATTAAATAAACTGTCACAACCCTCCTTTATCACTTTTAATTTGATACAATTTTATTATATTTTTTGGTTAAGCTATTGAAAATGATTGAATAAATATTATAAAAGAATAAATAATGGACCCACATACACACTTGGAGAATATAATTTAAATAGGCATTATTTATTTATTCTTTTTCCCATTCTCAATTATGGCACATGTTGTAGGAGAAATTAGAAGCTTCTAGAGGAATCTTCATTCTTTAATACCTTGCATGTAACTCCCCCACTAGGATATTAATCAATTTTGCATGGGTCCAATATTGGAAAAAGAATATCATTCTTAATTAATTTCTCTAGATAGTAGAATTAAGGGATTTTTCCTATATATTGTATGCAAATTTTCAAAAGAGGGAGTTGGTTATTCTTTGAAGAAAGTTTTCTCAAATAGTTGTTTTTAGTAGTCATATTTTCATTTGGAGAATAGTTAAGGTTGTTTTGAAGAAATTTTTTTAAGCTTGTAAGGAAGGATCAAGGGAGGCTAGTTGAAGAATTCAGAGGGGATTCTACATCAAGTTGCAAGTATCCAGGTTCTTTTTTTTATTTATTGAATCATGCATCTTGTTCTTGCTGTGAATTAGATTGATGAATTCTTGTTTCAATTTCTTGCTGAGAATTAGATTTTTTGTTTCAATTTCTTGCTGTGAATTGGATTAATAAAATCTTGTTTCAATTTCTTGCTGAGAATTAAATTTCTTGTTTCAATTTCTTGCTGTGAATTAGATTAATAAAATCTTGTTTCAATTTCTTGCTGAGAATTAGATTTCTTGTTTCAATTTCTTGCTGTGAATTAGATTAATGAAATCTTGTTTTAGCTACTTGCTGCGAGTGAGATTAGATAAATAAAAATCTTGTTCAAATTCTTGCTTTGAATTAGATTAAAGAAATAAAATCTTGTTTCAAACTCAAAATCTTTTATCTTTGTAAATAATTCCTTTCTCTATGCATATGATCATTGTATTAAGAAATCTCACTATGTGATACAATATTTCAAGTAGGAATTCTTCTCAGATTATTTGTATAAAATCCCTGTGGAAATATTATCTTGTTATTTATTTATTTTCAGAAATCTCTCTCCGTGAATATCAATTTCCTGGAAATCTCATCAAAAAATTTATTATCTCAACATAAGACAAATTCGCTGAATATGATCACTGTAAAAATCAAAATTTAAACATTTACCTGTCCCTGTGATAATTTAGCTATCTGTTATATTGCAGAAACAAAATTCTCTATTTCATTTCATTCCTATGATTAAATCTTTATTCCTTTTTTTTAATAACAATTTTTGTATTTGTATATATATCCCTCTTGTATTATTAAATAATCTTGAATAAAAACCCCACACACACACACACACACATATTATTAAATTTATACAAAATGATAATAAATATATAAAATATTGCAAAGTGGTTCCAAAAATAATTTTTGCAAAAAAAAAATAGCCAAAGTGGTTTTCGAAATTTATTTTTAATAAAGTATCAGGCCAACACAGGGGAGTGGAGGGGACCACGACAATCCCCTCATCATTGCAGGCCTGCACTCACAGGTCCCCAGTGGTGATGGGACCCATGGCCCCCACTCCCACTACATAACATTTAAATTTTTGGCAATTGGATTTGTTTAAAAAATAAAATAAAATTATTTTAGTTTAATAAAGTTTAACTTAGGTAATTTTAACTATCTTTAGTGAATTTATAATTAATTTATCTTTAGCAAATTTATAATTGTAAATTAAATTATATCAACTTTTAGAATTAGAATTTTTCAAACTATTTAAGATTCATTGGGTCACTTAGTTGGCATTTTAGACTCATTAAAAGCAATTAATTCATATTAATATGATTTGAACCAAATGTCTAAGCCAATTGCTATTTTTGGGACCAGTGACTCTATAAGTGATTATTCTCATGGTAGAAATAAAATATTGCTTAACCTTGCATGTACCCTACACTATTCTTGCATCATGAGAATTACTTTACATTATTTGCATTTATTGATGACAAGTTACATTTTCTTCATCTTCATGCAAGTTACATGTTTAATTATTAATATGCGAGTTTCATAATTGTCATTATTATGCAAGTTATATTTCAAGTTTTGGATATTAAATAATTTAGTTATGGTTTTATTCCACGTGGTTCATCAAGTAGTTATTTCAATTAATTAAGCTTTGCAATGTCTAATTATGCACGTTCAATTCATAATTGTTTTCAAGCATGATGTTTTCATAACTTCTTAGTTAATAAAACTAAATAAAGGAAGTCAGAAAACCAAAACCTAGCAGCGTTCAGTATTTACGGTGCCTCTGGGTCACGCTTACGGGTAATGCCATCGTGTTGAACTACTGCACTTAACACCTAATAAAGCTACAACAACGACGTTTGTGGCATCGTCCCTATAAATCGTCAGGGAGTAATAAGGGACACTTGGAAGTTAGAATCCAAGGGGCAGGTAATCCCCCTTGGATCGATAATCTAATAAGATAATCGTTAAATGATTTTACATTTGCTGAGTTAAACCATAGTAAACCCCCTTTAGGGTTGATTGAGTGAAATGCTTTCATGAAATTGATTTAATCTCGAAGAGTTGTTGACAATTGACAATTGGGTCAAGGGTGACGCTTATGATAGGTATTAGGATCTAGTTGTTTTAGGCCACAAGCAATAGGCCATCTTGAGCCTTTGCTTAAGTGCTACCACCGTGGGTAGCAACCGCAGAGAAACTGTCTGGGACATTGACCCTAGAAAGGGTTGCGTACCCACTAACTAGTTTACATCAAACCATAGAGTAGAAAATAGAACTACATACTTTACGCCTTGATCCCGTGCCGAAATAGGTATCTAGGCAATCTCGAGACGGAGTTGTCCCTAGTACTCACGCATTCATGGATGGTGTCTAGGTTTTGGTAAGAAGAAGGATTGAGAAGAATCCTAACTTGAAAGATAAGTGCAATAAAAGAAAAAGAAATTCAATGCATACTTAGAATGAATCCCGTATGGATTCACTTGACTTCTCGAGGCTTTAAGCCAAATCCTAAGGTGGAATTCAAGCTTGCACTATGTTATTTTGATTTCTCCTAAGGACGACAACCTCGGTGCACTCCTATTAGGGGAGTGTAGTACTTAGTGAGTGACTCAAGACCCGAATGGTCCCGATGAGTCTAAGTCTATGGCCAGAGCACCTCCTATTCCAATTGGATAAATGCCTACCCCGTATGAGTAGATGCCTATCCCGTATTGGATAGATGAAACCTTATGTCCTGTATGGACAAATGCCTAGCCTGTATGGTTAGATGCTCATCTTGAATGGATGAATGCCTAATCCAAATGGATGGATACCCAGAGTATGCGATTGAATCAAACACAAATGATTAAATTAATGAAAAAAAAAGAGACCAAATTTTTGTTGAGTTAAGTATAGTGGGTTATTACATGTGCTATCAGAGCAAAGGTTCAAATATAGGCCTTGTGCTCACTTCAATTAACACAACTAAGGGAATGTCTTGCAATGGTAGAGATTAAATTGAAAATCTTAAACCAAAACTAACTACATAGTTTAATTTTTAGGTAAAAACCCTAGATGGCTAGAGGAAGGGGAAGAGGAAGAGGAAGAGGAAGAGGAAGGGGAAATGGAAGACATGCTACCACGAGGAGACAAAGGGAAGCTAACCATAAGGAAAATCATGAAGAAAACCATGAAAAAAACCATGAGGAAGACCATGAAGAGGATCAACATAACCCAGGGAATAACGAAGATGGGGTCGAGGCTATAATCAACCTGCTAACCGAACAAAGGGATAAAATCAACTTCTTGGAACAATCAATGCAGGACCTTAGGGCAAGGTAGAATGACATTGAAAATCGAAGTGGAACTGAAAATGGGAACCCTGATAGCAATCAGGAGAATATGATGGGCAATAGAAAAGAAAATAACATATTGGAACTCTCTAAGGATTTGAAGAAAATCACCCCCCCTAAGTTTGATGGGAGGCAAATTGGTGAAGGAGCTGAAAATTGGTTAAATGAAATGGAAAAGTATTTTGAACTAAGAGATTTTAGCAAAACAACCAAGGCCTTATAGGGTTCCTATCAACTCACAGGGGAGGTAGCTAGTTGGTGGACCAACACCAAGGAGCAAAATGGGTATAGTAGGGATACGATCACATGGGAACAATTTGTTCACCACTTTCATAAAAGGTGACTCCCTCAATTATTCTTTGATGAGAAGGTGACAGAGTTCCATAATCTACAATAAGGGCCCCTATCAGTCCAACAATATTGGGATAAGTTTGCCAAGTTGCTTAAGTACGTACCTAAGTACTAGAAAGATGAAGAAGGTGAAGCGAGGAAGTTCATTTTGGGACTAAATACCAACATAGGGGCAGATGTTGACATGCATGGACCCAAAAACATGAACAAGGTACTTGAAAAGTCCCTAAGGCAAGAGAGGAAGATTCAAACCCTAACAGTAGCAGGGCAGAACTATAATGGGAACCACTCATTTAAAAGGAAGCAGTAATTCAAGGGGAACACTAACTTCAACAAGAGTCAAAGGGATAATTCTTCCGAAAGAAGACCACCCCCTAATCAATATTAGAGGAATGGAAATAATAACAATAATAGGGGCAATAACAATAGGGGCAATAATAATAGGGGCAACTATAATAGGAATAACCAGCAAAACAGGATAACTTATCCACCCAGGGCCAATGAAACAAGGAATGATCCCCGTAGGAATCAAGGCAGGAGGGGTCATCCAGGTGGATGTTTTATGTGTGGGGAAAACCATTTTGCTAGAGAATGTCCCAAGATGGAAGGCCAGATTAGGGCCAATCAACCACAAAAAGGGCCCCAACAAAGGATTCATGCAACAGTTAGGAACCGAAGAGAAAGATTCCAGAATGTTCCTGTGGAAACTATAGGTACACTATTTGAACAACCAATTTCAATTCTAATTGACACTGGGTCATCTGAATGTTTCATCTCACTTGACTTAGTAAGAAAATATGCATTAAAAGTTAATCAAATGGAGTCATCATGGACGGTTCAATATGGGGATAAGGCAACTAGGGAAGTAACTAAGTGTTTGCTAAGGGCAAGGGTACAATTTCATGAGTTCGAAACAAGGGTAGATCTCTATGTGGCACCCCTAGGATTATATGATGTAATTATTGGAATGAGTTGGTTAACAGATCATCAAGCTAATGTAGATTGCTATAACAAAGTTGTTGAATGCTTAGATGATGGGGGGAAAAGGGTCAAAATCCAAGGAAAGTTTAACCCCATTAATATAGAAACCATATCAGCCATGCAATTAAAGAAGGAAAGAAGAAGAGGAGGCCTAATCTATATGGTTGAAATTGATGAAGGAAAAGAGGAAAATACCCCAACCTTTGAAAATACCCCTTTCTTACAAGAATTCAAGGATGTATTTCCAGAAGAACTACTAGGCTTACCCCCTAAAAGGAAGTTTGACTTTTCTATCGACTTACTACCGGGAGCCAAACTAGTATCTAGGGCACCTTACCGAATGGACACAACTAAATTACAAGAACTCAAAATGCAATTAGAGGAACTCTTAGCTAAGGGATTGAAAAGGCCAAGTGTATCACCATGGGGAGCACCAGTCTTATTCGTTAAGAAGAAGGATGGAACCTTAAGACTATGCATCGACTATAGGATGTTGAACAAGGTCACAATAAAGATTAGGTATCCCTTACCTCAAATAGAGGATCTTTTTGACCAAATGAAAGGAGCAGCAGTTTTCTCGAAGATAGACCTCCGATCAGGATATCATCAACTTAGAATTAAAGAGGAGGACATTCCACAGACAAATTCATTTTGGTATTTTTGGATGACATATTGATTTACTCTAGGAATGAGGAGGAACATTTAGTACACCTACACATGGTTTTGAAAAGGTTGAGGGAACATAAGTTATATGGGAAACTGTCAAATTGTGCCTTCTTCGAGGAAAGGATTCACTACCTTGGGCATATAATATCAAAGGAAGGAATAGCGGTTGATCTAGATAAGATAAAGGAAATAGTAGAATGGTCGATCCCTAAAAACATTTCAGAGGTAAGAAGCTTTATTGGACTAGCAGGGTACTATAGGAGGTTTGTGGAAGGATTATCTAAGATAGCAAACCCCATCACCTCATTGTAGAGGAAGGGTAAAAATTTTGTGTGGATAGAGCAAAGTGATAAGGCATTCCAAATTTTGAGGGGGAAACTAACTTCAACACCCATTCTAAAAGTACCAGATCCAAATGGGCACTTCACAGTCATAACTGATGCTTATAATGAAGGTTTAGGAGGAGTACTTATCCAAGATGAAGGGGTAGTAGCTTACGAGTCCAGGAAGCTAAAGACTCATGAAGTTAATTATGCACCCCATGACTTAGAGTTAGCAATGATTGTGCATGCCCTACAGAAATGGAGACAATTCTTACTAGGGAAGCCCTTTGAGTTAAAGTTAGATAACCAAGGACTAAAGTACATCTTTACCCAACCCCACTTAAATGCTAGACAAAGAAGGTGGTTAGAGTTTCTAAGTGAATATGATTTTGAAATTGAATATATTAAGGGGAAGGAAAATAGGGTGGCAAATGATTTAAGTAGGAGGAGACACTTGATGACTATAACAACATTCAAAACCTCTTTCAAAAGGCAGGTAATGGATGAGCAGGGACATGACCCATGGTATGAGCAAGTCAAATTGACTTTAGAATATGATCCAACCGATCCTAAGGTTGAAGGGTATACACTAGATGAAGATGGGTTGCTAAGATACAATAATAGAATCTATATTCCTAATTCAGGAGACTTAAGGCAAGTAGTCTTGTCGGAGGCTCATAATGACCCTTATTCAGGGCACCTGGGAGTTAACAAACTTTATGCAGATCTAAAGAAGTTATACTTTTGGCAAGGGATGAAGAATGACATAGTCAAGTATGTGGCTAAATGTTTGGAGTGTCAAAGGGTAAAGGCAGAGCATAGACACCCAACTAGATTATTACAGTTGCATGATGTACCTCAACGTAAGTGGCAAGTTATTAGCATGGATTTTATGCAAGGGTTGCCCACGTCACCTTCTAGGCATGATACAATAATGGCAGTAATTGAGAAACTCACTAAGGTGGCACACTTTTGTAAAGCGGAAAATCGAACCCTAGGTGTTCTCCCCTCTCCAACTCCAAGGAGAGAGAAAGGAGGTCACTAGGGTTGACGGTTTTCACTTAGGAGAGACTTTACATTCAAAAGAGGGGTTGAAACCCACAAGATCCAATCCCACACAATGCAAGATTGGATTCTAAATGAGTTTCAAGGGTTAAGACAACAAGGCTACCCTCTTTTGTAAAGAATGTAGATAGAAGGATTAAGCTAGGAATGCATGTAAAGTGAGAAAGATTCGCTTATAAATAGAGATAGGAATATAGGATGAAGTTGCAGACCTGGAATTAGTAGTAAAATGTTGAGACGACGTTGTCTTGCAAATTTGAGCGAAAGTTGATGGGACGATGGCGCCCGGCGTGCACACGGTCCTCCGAAAAATCCGCGAAACGAAGGGGGATCTGTTCGTCTCTGCACAAGGATTCTATATCTTCAATTACAACCATGTACCTGCAACCTACAGAAAGAAAAGAGAGGATGATTGGGGGGTTAGGGATTAGGGGTTTGCCCTTAGGTCAAACCCTGGTTTTGGAATTAACCAAGAAATGAGAATGCTGTAAATGTAAATGTTTGTAATGTAAACATGTACTAATACCTTGTTGTAAGAATGTTTGTATTCTTACATGCGAAGGTGTAGATGTTGTTGTATGTTATATGTTATATGTGGTATGTGATCTCCTCTTCAATGGTTGAATCCTTGTCTTGAATGCAACACTTAGCCTTGAATGGAGACTTGAAATGATCAATTACTTGAAGGAATGCTTGAATGCTTGAATGCTTGAATGTTTTAATATCGCTTCCGCCTTCTTTTTCATCTCCACCAAAATGGGAGAGAAAATGCAGTTTATATACTTGCCAATTAGGGTTGATAGACTAATTTTTCTGACCTTGGGCCGACAAGGAAAGATTAATTTCCAATTTGCAAACATAAAGACCCGAAGCCCCAAAAGAGACCGGGCCCAAAATAGGGCCAGGGACCAGGGCGCTGGGCGCTGGGCGCCATGGTCCTGGGGGACCAGGGCGCTGGGCGCCCTAGTCCTGAAGGACCAGGGCACTGGGCGCCATGGTCCCACCTCCCGGGACAGTAGGGTGCAAGGAGGATCAGGCCAGGGTGCTGGAAAAATGCAGTTTTTGGTGTCATGGACAAGTTTCAGGGTCTCCATTCAGGTTCAGTGTTGCGTCGCCATCGTGAAGACCCAAATGCAGTCGAAATTGCCAGTGTCA
Organism: Cryptomeria japonica; assembly: GCF_030272615.1. NCBI lineage: Eukaryota > Viridiplantae > Streptophyta > Pinopsida > Cupressales > Cupressaceae > Cryptomeria > Cryptomeria japonica. The sequence continues at coordinate 259,303,619 of NC_081415.1, forward strand.
CAATTTTAGGATGCTACATTTAGCCCCCACTTTAGCAGGAGTATAAGCGTACGCTCATACTTCCGGTAAAGTACAAGGAAACAACATTGAAAGACTTTCACCACGTCAAGAAGGCAAGACACACCAAGCCCCCAGTGGACTAAGGATCTTATGACTTCGATTGACAAAGTAAAAGGGAAGATCACGAGGGAGAACCATGACTGTCAGTAGTAAGGTTCCCTCACTATGAGTCATGCAAGAGAAATACCAAAAATTTTCAAGGCAAAGCTAAGTTCGCCAAGAAGTTTTCAAGTATTCCTAAAGGGATAGACGGGTGTATGCCCCCCTACGTTAAAGCGATCGCACATGCCTCAATGGGGGTGATTTCTTTAAGGTAGTGATACACATAAGAAATGAGAAGGGAAAGGAGCACGTTATCACAAAGATTTAGCCCCCAAGTGTGAGATAAACCCAAGGATAATAGACACAAAACACAAAGCACGAGGTGACTTCGCTTTCCTCAGGGTCAGTATGCTGTATGATAATTCATGTATATCATATGTATGTATGCATAATTGTTCTTCATTCTCCAATAAAGGAAGGTCACCTAGAAGAAGGGAACACATGTGTCTTTTGAGTCAACATGAGAGAGACCCAAAAGAGATCTCAATGCTTTGCATTGTCCTCAAGTAGACAACACTAAGGACAACAAATAGAAGAATGAGAATAACACATAGAAGAAGTAACAAAAGAGAGGAGAGAATCTGCTATGCTAATGAAACTAGTCTAGCACGTCATCTACCCCCCGATCTTGCTGATCAATATTTTGGGAAGGCAGGGAACACGCTAGAGGAGGAACATCCAACACAGCAGATGGAGCTATCACAAGATCCAAACAAGGGCTATGTTCATGTTCTAGGCCACGTTGTTCTTGTCTAGGAGCTAGGATAAGTACTTTAGAAAATTCGTTAGATAAATGGTTATCCACATCAACATATTCATATTCACTATCAACATGAAGAGGAGTAACATTTTCATCATGAATAACATTTTCATCTATATTATCATCAAGATTTATAAAAATAGGATCTTTAACTCGCACAGGATCAAAACCATCATGCATCTTATGTTTAGGAGATTTTGGCTCAATTTTCGGCTGAGGAGAAAATGGAATAATACTAGCTAAAGGTGTTTTTGGAGATTGCAAAGTTTGAGAAGCAGCTGCCTGAGCTCTAAGACGACGCTTTTGTCGACGTTCATGTGCAGAACGATTTTGTCTAGTCTTAGTAGGAAGTGGAGAAGATTAAGGAGGAGGAATGTTCTCATCCTTATCACTTGGGTGTTTAGGTTGTGGTCTCTTAGGCTGGATAATAGGAGAAGAGGAAGGTCTCTTCTCTCTATAAAAGGAAGGAGGAGGAACTGCTCCATATCAAGGGGGAATATTTGGTTTAGGAAGGAGACCAAGTCCATCATGACGAGGAGGTATAGGTCTACTTTTAGAAAGTTTATTAGATATAGACATAGTCACATCCATAGGAATGGGTTGGGAATCTTCTTGAGGAAAGACATTAGTTTTATCTTTCAAAGGAAGAACTTCCTTCTCAAGGACAATAGGAATATCAAGTTTGGGTGTTCTAGGTTCACTTAGAGATAAGATCATATTTGTTGTCCACTTTTGATAAGATTTGAAAAGATGATCACTTCGCGGTGGAAGAGATTGGAATTGTTTAGGCCAAAAGTAATCAATAGGAACGCTAGAAGTTCTTTCAGCTGGTTTAAAGAGACTATGATTGACAGTAACAACTTCACCATTATGGGGAAATTTCAAACATTTATGAATAGGAGAAGCAATAGCTTTCATGGAAGATAGCCAAGGATAGCCTAGCTTCACACGAAATTGTTTGGACGATGGAATAATAGCAAAGTTCACATTAAGGGATTTGTTATGGACCTCAATAGGTAATGTAATAGAACCAATTGCAGGAGAAGAAAATGCATCAAATAATTTCACAACCACATTTGTTTTTTCATAGATCACTTGATTCAATTGCAAAGTAAAAAGAAATTCTTCAGTAATAATATTAACCATGCAAGAAGGATCAATAAGCACTCCACGGCAAGGTGTATTCTTGACTTTTGTAACTATGTATAAAGGACCATCAGGTGCCCTGATAGTTTCACTAGAATCAAATGTGATGGAAGGTTCTTTAGGGAGTTCTTGCTGCTCTACAAAGTTAATCACATTCGGAGTCATAGACACAAGACCATCAGATGAGAAAGAGGAATCATTAGTCTCAATCACATTAGAGGTATGAGAAGGTAATGGATCAGTAAAAATCTTAAGATTTTGGTTAGTAGGAGCTACAGATGTGTTGCCTTTATCATTCACTCCTGAAACAGAGATAGTATTATTATCCATCAAATCTTGAATTTTACCCTTTAAAGCAAAACATTTTTCAGTATCATGCCCAGGTTGATGATGAAATTGACAAAAAGATTTCTTATCAAAATAGGGTGAACTAATCTTTGCAGGATCTATTTGCCTTATAGGAGGGAGAGTAAGCACATTTTGTTCCAATAACTTATTCATAATACTATGCAATGATTCATTCAAAGGAGTAAACTTTCTTTCTTTCTTGAAAAACTTAGAAATAGGAGGCACACCTGATGCTGCATTCACATTGTTGTTGATGATGTTTTCATTGAATTTAATGGACTCTCTATTCGGTTTAAACTTTCCAAATGGTTGTTGACGACTATCACCCTTATCACTCAGAGCCATAGGATTTGCTTGTTCCATTTGACTCACAGTTAGTTGATAATTGTGAAGAGTTGCGCACAACTGTTGGAAAGAAGTAAACTCAGAAAATAGGAGTTTGTCTCGAATATCTTTTTGTAAATTAGAAATAAAGATTCTTTGAACATCATTGTCAGGCACTAGAAAAGAAATTTGAGCATACAAATGCTTATATCTACCAATGAAATCAGTCACCTTTTCTTTAACACCTTGTTTACAATGCATTAAATCAATCAAAGTAACTTTAGGAATTATATTGTTTTGAAATTGTTGAATAAAAGCATTTGCAAGTTGTTTGAAAGAAGTAATAGAATAAGAAGGCAACGAGCAGTACCATTGTAGGGCTTTGTATCTTAATGTTCTAGTAAACAGTTTTGCAAGCAACCTTTGGTCATAAGCAAAATCGGTACATATTGTTTGAAAAGTCTTAACATGTGTTAGAGGATCACCTTTACCATTATAAAGCTCCAAATGCGGGATTTCAACATGTTTAGGGGGGATGGCTCGAACAATGTCAAGAGAAAGTGGGCTTGCAACATCAAATGTGGGCACACTAAACTTAGATTGATTCATAGAGGCAATTTGTTGCTGTAAAGAAGAGACAGTTTGTGCAAGATTGTTAATGGTCACTTCAGTCGAAGAGTTCATATTAGACGTGTTAGATTGTGATGGAGGTATTATGTTATTGAAAGAAGGTATTGATTGAGAGTAAGGTGGCGGGACACTATGATAGTTAGTCATAGGAGATGATTGGAAAGGAGGAACACTACAAGGAGGAATGGAATGGTTAAATGGATTGCTCCCTTGCGCTAGGTTCATTTGTGGAGATGTAATAGGAACAATCATTGAAGGAATGAATGAAGAAGTTGGATTGAATGAAGGAAGAGGGTTAATTGAAGAGGAAGGATTTCCCTAATGACTGGTGATCATAGGCGGAATGTTTTGTATAGAAGTAGTCATTATGTTTGATGTAAAGGTAGGTATGCTAGCAATAGGAGTTGTCAACGGAATAGAATGATTGACTTGAGTAAGAGGTTGTGTATAACCTAAAGTTTCAGCACAACTCTTTATAGGCATCACATTCAAATCCACAATGTGTGCAATACCACGCAAGATATCAATTCCATTCTTATCACTTTGAACCATATGTTTTAGACCCTCAATTAATGAAAGAGCTTGACTATTGGGATACTCATGAGACATCCATTGGTGAAAATCATCAAATTGGTTATCCAATTTTGAAAGTTGTTCAACAGAAACCTCATGGAGAGCTTCTTCATCATTAGGAGGATTAGAGGAATTACTCGTGTCCTCGTTAAAAAGGCTATTCAAATTAGGTTCCATCTCCTCGGTAATTAAACCTTGAAAAGACTTAATTCTAAGGCTTCATCTAACGAGAATAGTGTAAGTAGGGCTTATTGTTGTAAAACTCATGCATTAGAGAGAGAGAGAAGATTTTGAATTTTAGAGGTAGCAAATTTCAGTAAAATCAGCCGATCTCCTAGATTTAAGCTGTTAAATGCAATCAGGATAATCTCCCGAAATTTCGGAAAAAATGTCTTGGACCATGGCGAATGGAGTGCACACGGTCCTCTCAACTTTTTTCAAAATTTTTAGGGATGAAAGTTATGATGATTTTAAAGCTAATCTGAAAAAATTGAGTGATTTTACGATCTGTAGATAGGCCAAATTAAAGTTGCAATCTCAAAATTGAACCCTACCAAGATTGTTGAAAAATGCAAAATTTGAATTTTGAAAAAGAGAGGGAAATTGAAATATTGAATTTTATGATTTTAGAGGGAATACTAAGAGCAATGCAAGTTTTGAAATTTAAAAGTTGACTCAATTTCATGCAAAATTCAATTTTGAAAGTAGAAATCAAAGTAGGTGTAATTAAACACTTAATTTCAAAAGTCACAAATTGCAAGAATTTGAATAAAGCACTAAAATTTCGAATGAATGCCGACACACTTTTCAGATTTAGGACAGTAAGAACACAATTTTGACACAAAATTTCAATTTCAACAATTTTTGAATGATTAGAAGCCTTAATCCAAGCAATCCCTAGACCAACTTTGACTTTAATTTTGAAAGTGTTAGAATTGATGAAATCAGCGAAGATTCTGGATTTTAGCAGAAAAATACAGTAAGATCAATCTCCCGAAATTTCGGAAAAAATGTCTGGGATCGTGGCGAACAGAGTGCACACGGTCCTCGCAACTTTTTTCAAAATTTCCAAGGATGAAAGATATTATGATTTTGTTGCGGAATCCAAAGTTACAGCTGATTTGTAGATGTTTTGATCAGTGAAATTGTCGGTCAAAGGTTGAATCAAGAGGGTTTTAAAAATTAGGGTTTTGACACTTAACCACTTAATTTTCAGAATTAAAGCACAAATATGGATTGATAATTTGCAATAGAAGGGTAGATCTGAAACAAGCATTAACCATTAAACATTTCGCAAGCTCAATTACTAAAAAGAAAATTTAAGGTTTTTATGCAATTAACCTCTAAAATTTGCAAAAGATCAAACATGGAAATGTAATCAAGGCATCCAATTTTTAGATCTAACCATGAATAATCAGAAAGGATGTTCACGTCGGGTTCACCCAAATCTAAAGCGGAAAATCGATCGAACCCTAGTTGTTCTCCCCTCCCCAACTCCAAGGAGAGGGAAAGGAGGTCACTAGGGTTGACGGTTTTCACTTAGGAGGGACTTTACATTCAAAAGAGGGGTTGAAACCCACAAGATCCAATCCCACACAATGCAAGATTGGATTCTAAATGAGTTTCAAGGGTTAAGACAACAAGGCTACCCTCTTTTGTAAAGAATGTAGATAGAAGGATTAAGCTAGGAATGCATGTAAAGTGAGAAAGATTCTCTTATAAATAGAGATAGGAATATAGGATGAAGCTGCGGACTTGGAATTAGCAGTAAAATGTCGAGACGGCGCTGTCCTGCAAATTTGAGCGAAAGTTGATGGGACGATGGCACCCGGCGTGCACATGGTCCTCTGAAAAATCCGCGAAACGAAGGGGGATCTGTTCGTCTCTACACAAGGATTCCAGATCTTCAATTACAACCGTGTACCTGCAACCTACACACAGAAAAGAGAGGACAATTGGGGGGTTAGGGATTAGGGGTTTTCCCTTAGGTCAAACCCCGGTTTTGGAATTAACCAAGAAATGAGAATGCTGTAAATTTAAATGTTTGTAATGTAAACATGTACTAATACCTTGTTGTAAGAATGTTTGTATTCTTACATGCGAAGGTGTAGATGTTGTTGTATGTTATATGTTATATGTGGTATGTGATCTCCTCTTCAATGGTTGAATCCTTGTCTTGAATGCAACACTTAGCCTTGAATGGAGACTTGAAATGATCAATTACTTGAAGGAATGCTTGAATGCTTGAATGTTTTAATATCGCTTCCGCCTTCTTTTTCATCTCCACCAAAATGGGAGAGAAAATGCAGTTTATATACTTGCCAATTAGGGTTGATAGACTGATTTTTCCGACCTTGGGCTTGTAAGGAAGTTAAGTAGCGGAAACAACTTCCTACACTAACCTTGAGAGGAGGGTAATGCAAAACTTTTTCAGATCATTACAACAGTTACAGAAAATAGAAATAGATATAATAGCATTCATACCATAACACAATGATTTACGTGGGGAAAACCCTTTCGGGAGAAAAACCCCACCCTCCAAAAGCAGCTCAATATTTTATTCAGCAATCAAAAACAGATTACAAAATACTTGCAGAGCAAGCTCTTCGCAGGAGTACCACTAATCAGAGATTCAGAGGCAACTCAATAGCCATAGGACTCTTACACACAACCTCTATCTCACACACCTCATAAATAGGAGATACAATACAAGAAACCGTCAAACGGTATTACAAAACCATGGGCTAAAACCACCCAATAAGGTGTAGCCAACCTTATCTCCCTTCTAGATGCCCTATGACATGTTAAAGCACACATCAACATGTGTCGCTCCCTTTTACAGCTCATTTATGTATTCGATACAGATTATTTTTTCCTATTTCAGGAGTACAAACTTCCGGAGGCCATAACTTGAGAACCGGGTGTCCGATTGACGAACCGTTTGAAGCGTCGGAAAGCTTGCGAAGTGCTCTATCACCTCGTAACCTGCTTCGCTGGTTACGGCCACTGTTCAAGGCGTTTCAGAGCCTCTAAAGTCCCCAAAATTAAGTTTAAACATTTTATTGCACCCCTCCAAGATGAAAACTTTAATATCTTCAAAACTAGCTGTGACCTTGCGACGCAACTTTACCGAAATGCTTATCTAACCAACCAGAAGCTTCAGGGAGAGTTTCGCACCATTTCATGCTCAAATGAAAACTTACTATAAATAGTAACCTCACATAAATGCAAGGTTGAGACACCATTTTTCCCAACAAATCTCCCACTTGTCGAACACCTTGCATGAGCGGAAGGGAATGTCAACACAATGAATCAATTGCTAGGGGCCATAAGGCCCATAGACCCTGAACACCATCTGAACTTCTCTGTGCTCATAGCCTTAGTTAAAGCATCTGCAACATTCATCAAAGTGTCCACCTTTACCAGCTTCACCCTACCATCTTCGACCATATCTCTAACAAAATGATACTGAACATCAATATGTTTGGTCCGGGCATGAAATGTCGGGTTCTTAGCTAGGCTAATTGCACTCTGACTGTCACAGTAAACTGTCACTGTACCTTGTTTTATTCCAATAGCCGAACACAGTCTCTTAAGCCAAATGGCCTCTTTACAAGCATGAGTAGCTGCCATATACTCTGCTTCAGTAGTGGATAAAGCAACCACAGCCTGTCGCTTACTCATCCAACTAATTGCACCACCAAACAAAGTAAACACATAAGCATTGGTGGATCTTCTGCTATCAATATCACCTGCCCAATCTGAATCCACATAACCATGGATATCAAGGGAAGTCATGTCTCCAACTGAATTACCATGATAACACAAAGAATACTCTGAAGTACCCTTCAAATATCTGAAGACTCTTTTGACTGCATCCCAATGAACTCTACCAGGATTAGACATATATCTAGAAAGTACTCCCACTGCTTGGGCAATGTCTGGTCTAGTACAGACCATAGCATACATCAAGCTTCCAACCGCACTCTGGTAAGGCACTCTGCTCATGTCTTCCATCTCCAATGGGGATGAAGGACAATCTGAAACAGATAGTTTCGTTCCAACTGTAAAAGGAACACTCAATGGTCTACAATTCTGCATGTTGAACCTCTGTAACACTGAATTCACATACTTACTCTGGCCTAGCCATAGCTTTCTGTTCGCCCTATCTCTTCTAATTTCCATCCCAAGAATGTGCTTTGCTACACCAAGATCTTTCATTTCAAATTTAGCAGCGAGCTGAGACTTCAGTTCTGAAATCATACCTTTCCCTTTACCAATGAATAACATATCATCAACATACAATGCAATGAATAAGAAATGATCACCATAAGATTTATAATAAACACAGTGATCTGATTTAGAACGTTCAAATCCCAAACTCAACACATATGTATCAAATTTCTGGTACCACATCCTAGGACTTTGTTTGAGGCCATACAAAGATTTCTTCAATTTACAGACCAAATTACTTTTGCCTTTCACCACATAGTGCTCCGGCTGTGTCATATAAATATCTTCCTCCAAATCACCATGAAGGAAAGCAGTTTTCACATCCATTTGCTCAACCTCTAAATCATAAGCAGTAGCAATAGAAAGCAAAAATCTAATGGACGTCATTTTTGCAACAGGAGAAAATATCTCACCGTAATCAACACCCTCAACCTGAGAGTAGCCTTTTGCAACCAACCTTGCTTTATACTTCTCAATGCTTCCATCTGAACCAATCTTTTTCTTGAACACCCATTTACAACCAACAGGTTTTCATCCTTCAGGCAATGGTACAAGATCCCATGTATCATTCTTTTTCAAAGCTGTCATTTCTTCCTCCATAGCAATCTTCCAGGATTCTGCATCATTCATACCTAATGCCTCTTCTATAGATTTTGGTTCATCCACACTAGTATTCAGAGCAAAAATACATCTCCAATCATCAGGTGAATACCTTTCAGGTGGTTGTCTATGTCTTGTAGACCTTCGAACAAGCTGAGTTGGAGGTTCTTCCTCCTCTTCTGAAGATTCAGAGCTAGACGAGCTCTCCTCAAATTCTTGCCTATCTAGGGGTCTCGATTCAACTCTTTCAGGTGTAGAAGGAAGTTGAATCACATCTTCTTTTTTAGTCTGTTCTGGCTGCAATGTAACAGAAGGAGACTTAATTTCTCTAAAAATGACACTTCTACTGTGAATTACCTTTTGTGCAACAGGATCCCAAAGCTTGTATCCTTTCACACCATAACTATACCCGATGAAGATACATTTCACAGCCTTGTTCTCCAACTTTGTTCGCTTCTCCTTTGGCACATGTGCATATGCCTCGCAACCAAAAACTCTAAGATGTCTCAATGAAGGCTTGTGACCTGACCATGCTTCCATAGGCGTTTTATCAACAAGAGTTGATGTAGGAGACCTGTTAATCAGGTAGCAAGCAGTGGCAACAGCTTCAGCCCAAAACTTTTGTTCAAGACCAGCACCACTCAACATACTCCTAGCCTTCTCCATTAGTGTCCTGTTCATTCTTTCTGCAACTCCATTCTGCTGTGGAGAATACGGAGTTGTCTTCTGCCTGTTAATTCCACAGTCTTTACAGAATCTATCAAAATCATTAGAGCAAAACTCACCGCCATTATCAGTTCTCAAACATTTTATTTTCTTTCCAGTCTGCAACTCAACCATTGCTTTAAATTCTTTAAAATGACTAAAAACTTCAGATTTACTCTTTAGAAAATATACCCATGTCCTTCTACTAAAATCATCAATAAATGAAACATAATATGTGGATTTTCCAATCGAAGAGACATCTACTGGACCGAACACATCAGAATGGATAAGGTCCAAAACACCACAAGTTTTATGAGAACTCGAGTAAAACTGAACGCGGTTTTGTTTTCCATAAATGCAATGCTCATAGAAATCAAAGTCAAAATTACAATCATTCAAACCTTCAACAAGATTTTTATTTTTCAAGGTCCTTAGACCCTTTTCTCCAATGTGGCCAAGTCTCTGGTGCCATAACATAGTCTTCTCTGCAGGTAACTTTGCTTCAGACGAAAGTGCACCCTTAGGTACCCAAAAACCATTTCCATCTACTGAAGGTGAAACCTTCAAATCTTCCAGTGAAGTATCCGCAGATTTACTTTTTACAGAAGTGCTATTACACTCAATAGTGTATGCTTCAAGCTTATACAAAGTGCCAAACCTGACACCTCTAGCAACTACCATAGCACCCTTAATCATCTTACATCCTGTTTCAGAAAAGACTACCTGCACACCTGCATCTATTAGTTTGCTCACAGATAACAGGTTTCGTTTTAATCCAGGGATATGCAGCACACCATTAATCCTTTTTATTCTACCATCAGAAAACCTGATTCTAACTTTACCTCGACCAACAATGTCTAGATGTGAATCATCACCCAAGTACACCTTACCTCCATTAAATCCTTCATATTCAGAAAACCAATCTCTATTGGAAGTCATATGAAAAGATGCACCTGAGTCAATTAGCCAGGCATCATTACCTGCATGAGTCGCCAAAGCCGCAATAAATGCATCGCCATCTTCCTTGTCGGACTCAGAATCAGAATCAAACTTTTTCTTTTTCTTCTTTTCTTCTTTGCAGTCCTTACGGATGTGACCCGGTTTACCACAATTCCAGCAAATGACTTTGGACTTTCCAGGAGATTTCGATCTCCCTTTGGATTTGGACTTGTCGCGCTTCTCATTCTTCTTGCCTTTCTCCTTAGGTCTTCCACGAACGGTTAGGGCTTCCTTTGAACTGATGGATACCTTCCTTCGCATCTCTTCACCGAGTAGGGCACCCACCACGTCTTTAGATTTCAAAACAACAGAAGTACTACCGATAGCCATAACAAGAGAATCCCACGAATCAGGCAAAGAACAAAGCAAGATCTGACATTTCTCCTCCTCGTCCATCTTAACACCGACGGATACTAATTGAGCCACAATCATATTGAATGCTTCTAGGTGGTCTGCAATTCGTCCACCCTCTTCCATCTTCAAGGAATACAATTTCTTTCTTAAGAAAATTTGATTTAATAAAGATTTCACTTGATACATCTCACCAAGCTTAGTCCATAGCTTCTTTGCAGAGTTCTCTTCATGGACATTGATTAGAACAGAGTCTGCCAGGCACAGTCTGATTAGACCCTTGGCTTTTCGGTCCATAACATCATACTGAGCTGCTGCAGTAGGATCTGAGGGTCTTTGGACATTCGCATCAACAGCATCCCAAAGATCTCGATCTATTAGCAGATCTTCCATCTTCAGCTTCCACATCTCAAAATTACTTCCATTAAATTTCTCCACCTCTATTCTCCCTGACGAACTCGCCATCTGAATATTCCTGCAACAAGATCAAAAAGTGTCTTCTGCACAAGCTCCCACTCAAATCTGGATTAGTTCAAAAAACCCAACTGCCCACAATTGAAACCAAAGGTGATCAGGCTCTGATACCACTTGTAAGGAAGTTAAGTAGCAGAAACAACTTCCTACACTAACCTTGAGAGGAGGGTAATGCAAAACTTTTTCAGATCATTACAACAGTTACAGAAAATAGAAATAGATATAATAGCATTCATACCACAACACAATGATTTACGTGGGGAAAACCCTTTCGGGAGAAAAACCCCACCCTCCAAAAGCAGCTCAATATTTTATTCAGCAATCAAAAATAGATTACAAAATACTTGCAGAGCAAGCTCTTCACAGGAGTACCACTAATCAGAGATTCAGAGGCAACTCAATAGCCATAGGACTCTTACACACAACCTCTATCTCACACACCTCATAAATAGGAGATACAATATAAGAAACCGTCAAACGGTATTACAAAACCATGGGCTAAAACCACCCAATAAGGTGTAGCCAACCTTATCTCCCTTCTAGATGCCCTATGACATGTTAAAGCACACATCAACACGTGTCGCTCCCTTTTACAGCTCATTTATGTATTCGATACAGATTATTTTTTCCTATTTTAGGAGTACAAACTTCCGGAGGCCATAACTTGAGAACCGGGTGTCCGATTGACGAACCGTTTGAAGCATCGGAAAGCTCGCGAAGTGCTCTATCACCTCGTAACCTGCTTCGCCGGTTACAGCCACTTTTCAGGGCGTTTCGGAGCCTTTAAAGTCCCCAAAATTAAGTTTAAACATTTTATTGCACCCCTCCAAGATGAAAACTTTAATATCTTCAAAACTAGCTGTGACCTTGCGACGCAACTTTACCAAAATGCTTATCTAACCAACCAGAAGCTTCAGGGAGAGTTTCGCACCATTTCGTGCTCAAATGAAAACTTACTATAAATAGTAACCTCACATAAATGCAAGGTTGAGACACCATTTTTCCCAACAGGGCTGACAAGGAAAGATTAATTTCCAATTTGCAAACATAAAGACCCGAAGCCCCAAAAGAGACCGGGCCCAAAATAGGGCCAGGGACCAGGGCGCTGGGCACCATGGTCCCACCTCCCGGGACAGCAGGGTGCAAGGAGGATTAGGCCAGGGTGCTGGAAAAATGCAGTTTTTGGTGTCATGGACAAGTTTCGGGGTCTCCATTCAGATTCAGTGTTGCGTCGCCATCGTGAAGACCCAAATGCAGTCGAAATTGCAAGTGTCACAATTTTAGGACGCTACAACTTTATACCAGGGAATCTGACAGATGATGCACCTACCTTAGCAAGGTGCTTTGTTAAGGAAATATTTAGTTTGCATGGAATGCCAGAGAAAATCATATCAGATAGAGATGCTAGATTCAATTCAAGGTTTTGGAGAACTCTTCAATCAACTCTGGGAACTCAACTAAATTTTAGCCCTGCATACCATCCTGAAACCAACGGTCAAATAGAGAGGACCAATCAGACTTTGGAAGACCTACTTCGCATATACTGCATGGACCAATAGAAGAAATGGGAAGATTACCTACCTTTGGTAGAGTTTTCTTACAATAATACATATCAAACATCTCTGGGAATGGCACCTTTCAAAGCATTGTATGGTAGGCCATGTCGAACACCTTTGAGTTGGGATAGTCTTGAAGATAGAGTAATTTTTGGACCAAATATGTTGAAGGAAATGGAAAGGAAAACTAAGAAATTAGGCAAAGATTGAAGGAAGCCTCAGATAGGCAGAAAAGTTATGCAGACAAGAACAGGACACCAAGGGAGTTTGAGGTGGGATAGAAAGTCTTCCTAGGCATTAGGCCACACAAGAGTTCCATAAGGTTTGGGAAAAAGACCAAGCTTGCACCTCATTTTGTTGGACCTTTTGAAATATTGGAAAGGATTAATCTAGTTGCATACCAGTTGGCCTTACCTCCCTAGTTGAACCGAATCCATGATGTCTTCCATGTGTCTCTTCTTAAAAAGTATGTACCTGATGAGAAACATATTTTGAATTGGGATGCTTTATAGGTCCAGGAAATGGGAGGAATAATGATAGAGCCATTAAAAATCTTGGAGAGGCGCCAGTGCCAATTGCACAATAGAGAGGTTGATCAATGCAAAGTACAATGGAATTAGTATGATGAAAAGAATGCCACGTGGGAAGATACTAGGGAAATGCAACAGTTGTTTCCCTTTTTGTTTGAAACTAATCATGAACTATAGACTCTTTTGGATACACTCAATAAGTGCATCGGGACGATGCACAAATTAAGGGGGGGAGGATGTCACAACCCTCCTTTATCACTTTTAATTTTATACAATTTTATTATATTTTTTGGTTAAGCTATTGAAAATGATTGAATAAATATTATAAAAGAATAAATAATGGACCCACATACACACTTGGAGAATATAATTTAAATAGGCATTATTTATTTATTCTTTTTCCCATTCCCAATTATGGCACATGTTGTAGGAGAAATTAGAAGCTTCTAGAGGAATCTTCATTCTTTAATACCTTGCATGTAACTCCCCCACTAGGATACTAATCAATTTTGCATGGGTCCAATATTGGAAAAAGAATCTCATTCTTAATTAATTTCTCTAGATAGTGGAATTAAGGGATTTTTCCTATATATTGTATGCAAGTTTTCAAAAAAGGGAGTTGGTTATTCTTTGAAGAAATTTTTCTCAAATAGTTGTTTTTAGTAGTCATATTTTCATTTGGAGAATAGTTAAGGTTGTTTTGAAGAAATTTTTTTTAAGCTTGCAAGGAAGGATCAAGGGAGGCTAGTTGAAGAATTCAGAGGGGATTCTACATCAAGTTGCAAGTATTCGGGTTCTTTTATTTATTTATTGAATCATGCATCTTGTTCTTGCTATGAATTAGATTAATGAAATCTTGTTTCAATTTCTTGCTGAGAATTAGATTTCTTGTTTCAATTTCTTGCTGTGAATTAGATTAATAAAATCTTGTTTTGATTTCTTGCTGAGAATTAGATTTCTTGTTTCAATTTCTTGCTGTGAATTAGATTAATAAAATCTTGTTTCAATTTCTTGCTGATAATTAGATTTCTTGTTTCATTTTCTTGCAGTGAATTAGATTAATGAAATCTTGTTTTAGCTACTTGTTGTGAGTGAGATTAGATAAATAAAAATCTTGTTCAAATTCTTGCTTTGAATTAGATTAAAGAAATAAAATCTTGTTTCAAACTCAAAATATTTTATCTTTGTAAATAATTTCTTTCTCTATGCATATAATCATTGTATTAAGAAATCTCACTATGTGATACAATATTTCAAGTAGGAATTCTTCTCAGATTATTTGTATAAAATCCCCGTGGAAATATTATCTTGTTATTTATTTATTTTCAGAAATCTCTCTCTGTGAATATCAATTTCCTGGAAATCTCATCAAAAAATTTATTATCTCAACATAAGACAAATTCGCTAAATATGATCACTGTAAAAATCAAAATTTAAACATTTACCTATCCCTGTGATAATTTAGCTATCTGTTATATTGCTGAAACAAAATTCTCTATTTCATTTCATTCATATGATTAAATTTTTATTCCTTTTTTTTAATAACATTTTTTGTATTTGTATATATATCCCTCTTGTATTATTAAATAATTTGGAATAAAAACCACACACACACACACACACACATATTATTAAATTTGTCCAAAATGATAATAAATATATAAAATATTGCAAAGTGGTTCCAAAAATAATTTTTGCAAAAAAAATATAGACAAAGTGGTTTTCAAAATTTATTTTTAATAAAGTATTGGGCCAACGCAGGGGAGTGCAGGGGACCACGACGGTACCCTCATCACTGCGGGCCTGCACTCGCAAGTCCGCAGTGGTGATGGGACCCGTGACCCCCACTCCCACTACATAACATTTAAATTTTTGGCAATTGGATTTGTTTACAAAAAAAAAGAATTATTTTAGTTTAATAAAGTTTAACTTAGGTAATTTTAACTATCTTTAGTGAATTTATAATTAATTTATCTTTAGCAAATTTATAATTGTAAATTAAATTATATCAAATTTTAGAATTAGAATTTTTCAAACTATTTAAGATTCATTGGGTCACTTAGTTGGCATTTTAGACTCATTAAAAGCAATTAATTGATATTAATATGATTTGAACCAAATGTCTAAGTGAATTTCTTTTTTGGGGACCAGTGACTCTATAAGTGATTATTCTCATGGTAGAAATAAAATATTGCTTAACCTTGCATGTACCCTACACTATTCTTGCATCATGCGAGTTACTTTACATTATTTGCATTTATTGATGACAAGTTACATTTTCTTCATCTTCATGCAAGTTACACGTTTAATTATTAATATGCAAGTTTCATAATTGTCATTATTATGCAAGTTATATTTCAAGTTTTGGATATTAAATAATTTAGTTATGGTTTTATTCCATGTGGTTCAACAAGTAGTTATTTCAATTAATTAAGCTTTACAATGTCTAATTATGCACATTCAATTCATAATTGTTTTCAAGCATGATGTTTTCATAGCTTCTTAGTTAAGAAAACTAAATAAAGGAAGTTGGAAAACCAAAACCTAGTAGCGTTCGGTATTTACAGTGCCTCTGGGTCACGCTTACGGGTAATGCCATTGTGTTGAACTACTACACTTAATGCCTAATAAAGCTGCATCAACGACGTCTGTGACATCGTCCCTATAAATCGTTGGGGAGTAATAAGGGACACTTGGAAGTTAAATTCCAAGGGGCGGATAATCCCCCTTGGATCGATAATCTAATAAGATAATCGTTAAATGATTTTACATCCGCTGAGTTAAACCATAGTAAACCCCCTTTAGGGTTGATTAAGTGAAATGCTTTCATGAAATTGATTTAATCTTGAAGAGTTGTTGACGATTGACAATTGGGTCAAGGGTGACGCTTATGATAGGTATTAGGATCTAGTTGTTTTAGGCCACAAGCAATAGGCCATCTTGAGCCTTTGCTTAAGTGCTACCACCGTGGGTAGCAACCACAGAGAAACTATATGGGACATTGACCCTAGAAAGGGTTGCATACCCAATAACCAATTTACATCAAACCATAGAGTAGAAAATAGAAGTACATACTTTACGCCTTGATCTCGTGCCGAAAAGGGTATGTAGGCAGTCTAGGGACGGAGTTGTCCCTAGTACTCAGGCGTTCATGGATGGGGTCTAGGTTTTGGTAAGAAGAAGGATTGAGAAGAATCCTAACTTGAAAGATAAGTGAAATAAAAGAAAAAGAAATTAAATGCATACTCAGAAAGAATCCCGTATGGATTCACTTGACTTCTTGAGGCTTTAAGCCAAATCCTGAGGTGGAATTCAAGCTTGCACTATGTTATTTTGATTTCTCCTAAGGATGACAACCTCAGTGCACTCCTATGAGGGGACTGTAGTACTTAGTGAGTGACTCAGGACTCGAATGGTCCTGATGAGTCTAATTCTCTGGCCAGAGCACCTCCTATCCCAATTGGATAGATGCCTACTCCGTATGGGTAGATGCCTATCCCATATTTGATAGATGAAACCTTATGTCCCGTATGGACAGACGCCTAACCCGTATGGTTAGATGCTCATCCTGGATGGATGAATGCCTAATCCAAATGGATGGATGCCCAAAGTATGCGATTGAATCAAAGACAAATGATTAAATTAATCAAAAAAAAAAAGAGACCAAATTTTTGTTGAGTTAAGTATAAGGGGTTATTAGATAAACTATAAGTTATAATCCCTAAACTTTAAATTTATAGTCTATAGATTATGATTCAATAGACCTAGAGTTAAGAATAGACCTTAGGGTTTTTGTTTTTAAGTAAGATTGTTTGATTTAGGGTTTTAAATTTCATAACTAAATTTAATTTTAAAATTAAAAAAAAAATACAATGTAATTTTCATTATCTCATTGATAGAATAATTATAAATTTGAGTATAAGATAATTTAAAATTCATCAAAATGTATATATTCAATTTATAAACACATATAGGGTAAGTGCACAAAGATGGTGGTTAGAAAAGTGGACACACCCAAAAAAAAACATGAAAAACAACAAAACGCGCATGGGGTATTTCAAATTTAAAGCACCCCGTACACGTTTAGGCTCGTTTTGTTGAGCCTAACCAAAGCTAAACCACGTACGGGGTTTAAAGTATACTAACCGCGGACATGGTTTAAAAACTAAAACCATGTACTCACTTTAGAAACTAAGAGCCTTGTATGCAGTTTAAAAACTAAAACCGCATACGCGGTTCAGAAACCCAAAACCCCGTACGCGGTTTTAGTTTTTAAACCGCGTACGCATTTGTCTGTCAATAAAATGCAATTCATTTAGCATTCCATTAGGTTTTTCGGTAGGATATATACATTAAATATAACATTTAAGTATAAGTGACATTTCTCTTTGTCTTTTATCTTTAAAGACAAAGAGAAATGTCACTTATACTTTGAGTTATATTTTATGTATATTTTGTCAAGAAATTTGAGAGTGGTTCTAGATCTCTAAGAGTTATAATGCAGATTCTAGTTTTTTGAGTATTCTTATAAATTTCAGACTTGGTCAAATTTCAGTAATCAACATGCTTATATCATCATTATCTCTCTCGTCTCTTCCCTACATTCCCCCTCTCTCTTCCTTAACCCCTACCTTTTGTCTCTTATGCATCTCCCTCTCTCGGGTATCTCTCCCTCTCTTTCTCATCTCCCTCACCCTCTTTCTCTCTTTCATCTATCCCTCTCTTTCTCTCCCTCTCTCAAATATCTCTATCTCTCACTCTCTCCCCCTCTCTTCAATGTCTCTCTCTCTCTCTCTCTCTCTCTCTCATTCTATCCCTCACCCTCCCCCTCCCTTTATCTTCCTTTGTCAAGTATTTCTTTCCCTCTAACTCTCTTTCTCTCTCCCCCTCTTGCTCCATTTCTCTTTCTCTCAAGTCTCTCTCGTTCTCTCTATCAAGTCTCTAGCTATCAACCTCTCTCTCTCTCTCTTAAGTCTCTCTCCCTCTCTGCCTCTATCTCTCTATCTCACTCTCCTCCTTTGTCAAGTGTATCTCTTTCCCACTCTCTCCCTACCTCCCCCCCTCCATTTCTATTTCTCTCTCTCTCTCTCTCTCTCTGAAGTCTCTCCCTCTCATCATATTTCTTTGTATCTCACTCTCTCCTTCTCTTAGGTGTATCTCTCTCTCATTCTCTCCCTCTCTCCTCCCCCTCCCTCTCTCCCTTTCTCATTACCTCTCTTTCTCACTCTCTCCCTCTCTTTGCACCTCTATCTCTCTAGTCTCTTGTACTCTCCTTCCATCCCTTCCTCCCTCTCACTCAGACTCTCTCTATCTCTCACCCTCTCTTTCTCTCTCTCTCACCTTCCCTCCCTCCACCTCTTAGGTCTCTCTTTCTCTCTGGATCTCTCTCTCTCTCTCTCTCTCTCTCTCTCTCTCTCTCTCTCTCTCTCTCTCTCTCTCTCTCTCTCTCTCTCTCTCTTTGAGTCCCCTTCTTTGTGTCTCTCTCTATCTCTATCTCTCCCTATATTTCCCCCTCTCTCTCCATCTCTCTCTCCCCCTCCCTTTCCCTTTCTCTATCTCTGTCTCCCCCCCCTCTCTCTCTCTCATTTATCTCTTGTCTCTCCCTCTCAGTCTCTATCTCTCTATCTCACTCTCCTCCTCTCTTAGGGGTCGTAGGAGAACCTGAACTTGGAGTACACCACTTTGTGTTTTTTCATGTCATATAGTATTCTTAGGGGTCATATGATATCCTAGGGATCCATGCATGTTTCCTAAGGGGTCATAGGACACCATATGACTCCTTAGGACACCATACGACCTATAACAACATATAAGAGGTCATATGGAGTCCTAAGGGGTCATAGGACACCATATGACCCCTTAGCACACCATACGACCCATAATGACACCAAATGGTGTCCTAAGGGGTCATAGAACACTATATGACCTCTTAGGACACCATACAACCCTTAACGGTACCATATGAAGTCCTAAGGGGTCATAGGAGACCATATGACCCCTTAGGACACCATATGACCCCTAACAACACCATATGGTGTCCTAAGGGGTCATAAGGTGTCCTAGGGGTCATAGGACACCATAAGACACATAACGACACCATATGGTGTCCTAAGGGGTCAAAGGACACCATATGAACCTTAGATCACAATATAACCCCTAACAACATCTAAGGGGTCATAGGACACTATATGATCCCTTAGCACACCATAGGACCTATAATGACACCAAATAGTGTCCTAAGGGGTCATAGAACACTACATGACCCTTTAGGACACCATATGGTGTTGTTATGGGTTGTATGGTGTGCTGAGGAGTCATATGACATCCTATAACCCCTTAGGACACCATATGGTGTTGTTATGGGTCGTATGGTGTCTTAAGGGGTCATATGGTATCCTAAAGGGTCATAGGACACCATATGACCTCTTAGGAAACAATATGACCTCTAATGATACCTAAGGGATCATATGGTGTCCTAAGGGGTCATAGAACACCATATGACCCTTTGGGACACCATATGACCCATAACAACATCATATGGAGTCCTAAGGGGTCATATGGTGTCCTAAGGGATCATAGAACACCATATGACCCCTTAGGACACAATATGACCCATAACAACACCTAAGGGGTCATAAGACACCATATGACACCTTAGTACACCATACAACTCATAAATATTATCCAACCAATACATCCACATGATCCAAAGAAACCAATACGTTCATCTTCTTTAAACATTCTACTTTATATCCTATCTTCTTTAAAAAAACCAAAAAAACCGACCACCTTTTCAATCTTCTTATCACCTCATCTATATGCAGACAAAAAGAAGATATATTGGAGGGAGAGGAAGAGAGAGGGGAGGGAGGGAGGGAGGGAGAGGAAGAAGAGAGAGAGAGAGAGAGAGAGAGAGAGAGAGAGAGAGAGAGAGAGAGAGGGTATGGAGGAAGGGAGAGGGAGAGAGAGAGGGAGAGAGAGGGGGAGAGAGGGAGAGGGAGGGAGAGAGAGAGAGAGAGAAAGAGAGAGAGGGAGAGGGAGAGAAAGAGAGGCACCTTGTACGTGCTTGAGAGAGGGAGACAATACACATACATACACACATATGTGTGTATATATATACTTAATATATTTTATATATATATATAAATATTATATATTATTATATACACATATATAAATATTATATATTATATATTTTTATATTATATATAAATTATATATTATATGTATATACACATATTATATACACAATATCATACTATACACACTCCCAAAATTTAAACATTAAAAGCGCGTACGCGCTATTTATAGTAAAAATAGCACGTACGCGCTTTTTATAGTAAAAATAGCACGTACGCGCTTTTTATAGTAAAAATAGCGCATACGTGCTTTTTATAGTTAAGATAGACCATACGTGCTTCTTACACCATCAGTACCCCATACTTGCTTTTTATACCATAGGTACCCCGTACGCGCTTTTGACTGTTTAGGCTTGGAAATAGGCCTGGATGACAAAGCTACGGTTTGGAAGTTTGATTTCCCTCCATTTCCCTCCTTTTTGACGTGTTTTATTTTATCGACTTGGTTTCTCGACTTTGTCATCATCAGGTTTACACTTCATCAAGTGGGTATTTCTAAAATTGCCACCATATTTTCACCCATCTTCTGAGCTTTCTAACCATATAATTTTTTTAAAATTTGAACAACAATAACATATTATTATTGAATTTCTTTTACCAGTGTCTCTATAGTTCTCACAGACATATGTGCATCATTTTTTTAATAACTTTTGATATACTTATCCAAATTTTAAAAAAATTATATATTATTGTAGTGCACTTGATTCTTTACAATTTAAAAAAATTTAAAATGTATTTTTGATTTTTTTAGTGCAAATTATGCTTCGCGCACGAACAGGTACCTAATTTTCAGGATGTGCTCGATTGGAGAAATCATTAAAAAAAAATACTCAACAAAAAATTAGAAAAAAATACACATCTTCTAGTGCTCACTCTTAACTATCTTTCTGCCAAAGGATTTGTCAAAATACTAAATCTAACTATGACTTTTTTTATGCGCATGTCAGACACTATGTTATGTTTTTCTGAAAAAATCAGGGTCTTTTTTTTGTGTGCGAAGGATTTGACCCCCTTAATCTTATCCAATTTTGAAAATTTTAGTAATTTGGAAACGAAATTCAGAGAACTACAATATTTGTTCTTTGATTATCTTCATATCTTGAGTGGATGACTTTCAAGTTTTGCCTCCAAGTTCAGGTTCACCTGATTTCAAAAAAAAAAAAGTGTCCACTTATACCCCCCTTTTTGACCACCATCTTTGTGCACTTACCCTATAATTGTTATTGAACTAAATGAATGAATAAATATGAATATTAGGTGAAAGTATATTCTAAATTTATTCTAATAACCTAAAAATTTGCCTTAATAAACTCATGTAGAAAGTGGATTCAGGACATCCGGTAATAAGATACAAATTATTTGAGCTAATTAGGTTGAAGAAATAGAATTTCTATAATTTGAAAACTTAAAAATCATGCATCTTAACTATTGAATTTTTTTAAAAAAACATTGAAAGAAAAAATTCATAGGTATAATTGGTGGAAAAACAATTTAATAATTTCTGAGGGTGTGACATTTTGAGATTAGACAATATGGTTTTTTCATCTTTAGGATTGGTGTTGTTCTTTCAGATAGGTTTGTCTTCATGATTGAGAGTAATAATGGCTTTACCCTTTCATTCATGTTTATGCTGACGGAGTAATGACTATTCATTTTTGAGTCCTTTGAGGACAGTTGTATTTTGGATCTCATTATTATTTTGGTTCTTCGTATGCTCTGTGATCATGAGAGTTTATGGTTTGATTGTCTTGCACCCTTTTTGTAGTTGATATATTTGTATGTGTTACATTAGGGAGGGTGTTGTCCACTTGTTTATTTTGTGGTAACACTTTTGCTGATGACATAAATTCCAAGTGTCTTCTATACGAAGGGTGGTGCTTTCTATGTTTTTCCTATTATGGAGTTGATTTGTGTGGTCTGTCTCTTTCATGATTCCTTTGTCCTCATTGGATTAGGTTTTTGAGGTTGCACATTGATTGCTTATCATGCATGATTTCTTTCCTTCTCTAATCGATACTGCTGCAATCATTATTGTTAATCGGCTTAACTCATCATTATGGATCGTATCTTGGGAGCTTTGGTTTGTTAATTATGAATGTTCAGAGTTCTTTATCTCTGTTGTTGATCGTATCTTGGGATCATTGGTTTGGTAATTATGATTGTGCGAGTTTTTTTATCCTGGCTTGTGTGAGATATCGAGCATCTCTTCAAGCAATATTTGCTATGATGCCATCTTTAATTTGGTTTGTGATATATATGAGTTGGTCATATTACTATTTTTAGCATTTCATCCTTCTGTTGATTCTTTCCTTCTGAGGTTTGGCATTTGAAGATGAGGTACTTAGGTGGGTTTGTAATCTGCTTCATTCGGATGGTTTTCATGAGGCTTGGAAGGTGGTGGTTGAGTTTTGGTTGGTGGAAAATGTAGGTGTTTCGATATCTGCAGTGGTTTCTTGTTTTTCTTTTGTTTGCATGGCTCTTCTTATGGTTGCTCATTTGGATCAGCCTCTTGTTGATTCCATCGTGCTCTCAGCACCCTGCCCTCCTCCTCATATGGGTTATCTTATGTCTGATCATAGTTTTGATTATGGCATGCTCACTTATAGTGGTTTCATTTCTTCTCTTGAGTTTTATGCTATTAAATGGGTTGGATAATTGTTTTGTGTAGCCAGGGGTGGTGCGAGGATGTTCAATTTTTTGCAGTTTAAAAGTTGTTACTGGCGGAAGGTCTTCTATTGCATTGCTACGGTGTTCTTCACAGTTAGCTGGAGGGATGATTATGCATCTGATTTCTTTTTGTATGCCATTTATGGCAACCTCTTTTGTACCTAATGGGATTGCTTTGTAATATGATGGATTTTTTTTTGTTTATGCCTAGGAGGCTTCTTGTAATGGGTAGGTAGGCCTTAAGTTTTTTGGAGCAATACTGGATGGTTTTCTTACTGGCTCTTTCCTTCCAGTGCTTGTTGAACCAGGCACCATGTAAACATTAAAATATTAATAAAATTTAGTCAAAAAAAAATAAAATTGATCCAATGGATTGCAATAGTACTAGCCTAATGGAAAGTAATAATAACATGTTCACCATGAACTCAATGTTATTCAAACAAAACAACCATGCTCAGGCACAAAATTCCCAACAACAAATTATAAAGCACTAAAAATCTAATCATAGAGATCTAGTAGACAACATTATGAAGATGCCACAAAATACATGTTGATATAAACCAACCATTTCCGATAAAGAAATCCTAAATAGAGCTTGATACTTAGGATCTATCCTATATAATGAAAAGATGCAAGTTGATTAATGATGTAAACCATCATAACAAAATGACAAACCATAAGATATCTATTAAAT
Source organism: Cryptomeria japonica (assembly GCF_030272615.1). NCBI lineage: Eukaryota > Viridiplantae > Streptophyta > Pinopsida > Cupressales > Cupressaceae > Cryptomeria > Cryptomeria japonica. The sequence continues at coordinate 259,327,510 of NC_081415.1, forward strand.
ATGTAACACAATGGTGAGTAGATAGTTATTTATAGTTGCAACCTTCAATTAATAAGTATTATTACTATAGTTCAATTAATTAATTATTGTTAATACATTAATTCTTTATTCAGGAATGTTAAATGCCATCTCTTCATGAGATGCTTTTCCTTGAAACATGGTATGTATGTATTAGAATTCCCAATTTTTAATGTCAGTTGTATTGATCATGACACTTTTGAACTAAAAGGGGTAAAAATTTATTCAATCACAAGAAAAAATACAAAGCAAGAGCATTACACAACCCTATCATTCTCCACTAATTGGTCTAACTTAAGAGACAAATCTTGGGGTAACTGTCTCCTATCAGTAATGTTCCAATTCTACATATGATCATAAGTGCATTTGGCCAAACAATTTGCAACACCATTCCATTCCCTTGAAATATGACAGAAAGAAACAATGGTGCAATACACAAAAGGATAAGATTACAAATGAAGAACATTCACAATCAAGTTAATTATCAACTCACATAGCACCCAAAACCACACAAAAATATTTCATTCTACATATTATATCCCTACGTGCCCACAAGCTTACAATATTTATATGAAATAATGAGATTTATTGATCCACAAATTCTAGAACAAACTTACCAAAGTAGAACAAATACTAACAATGAAAAATCTTAATAAAACGTGAATTAGGATAGACTCTGCTTGGATGTTTCATTTTTTGGAGCTTTATTCTATGACGAAGATTGCTCCGACATCAGACTCCCAAGGACCAAAAGACTTGTGCTAGGACTCCTTTCCATGAGTTGATCAATAGTACTACCATGTTTGGATAAGTTTGAAGTTGTCATCCATGTAGCATCTTCAAGGGGATAGTCCTTCTACTTGACCAAGTACTAAAAATACTCCTTGCCCCTAGTTTTTTTACTACCTTTTTGTCTAGAAGTGATTCAATTTCTTTTGATTGTCTTTTAGGTATTTGTTGCACCCAATTTATAATTTGATCATCTTCAAGTTTAGGGACATTTGTTAAATCTTCTTCTCCTTTGAAAGGATACAAGTCTAAAACATTAAATATAGGAGAAATACCAATGTCATTTGGAAGCTCAACTTCATAGGCATTTGAAGAAAACTTCCTTAATATTTTGCAAGGCCCAATATTTTTAAATTTCAGCTTGTCATATTCTCTATTTAGAAACCTTTCCTTCCTTAGGTGTACATGAACCAAATCCCCAACTTCAAAATTTACTTCTCTTCTTTTCATATCTACTCTTCTTTTATACTTGTGTTTTCTTGAAATTGTTGTTTCACCTTGTCATGCAATTCTTGCATAACTGTAGATTTTTTTTCTTAATCAACACTTCTCACCTCTTGCTTTCCTAAGTTCCTCAATTCATAAACACCTCTCCGATGCATACCATACACAATCTGAAGTGGGCTATAACCTGTGCTTCTATTTGGTGAATCATTATAAGAAAAAATTTCTTGTACAAGTACTTGATCCCACTGTTTGGGATATTCACTGACTACGATTCTCAATATTTTTCCAAGACTTATGTTGACCACCTCAGTTTGATCGTCTGTCTAAGGGTGGTAAGCTAAACTGAAGTTGAGAGTTGTTCCCAACTTTTTCCAAAGAGTCTTCCAAAAATATCCAACAAATTTGGTATCCCTATCATAAACAATGCTTCTAGGAAGTCCATGCAATCTTATCACTTCTTTGAAGAACAAATTGGCAATATGAGTTGCATCGTTTGTCCTAGCACATGCTATAAAGTGTGCCATTTTGGAAAATCTGTCAACTACAAGAAACATAGAATCATTTCCCTTCTAAGTTTTTGGTAACCCAAGTACAAAATCCATACTAACTGAATCCCATGACCTATTAATAATTGGCAAGGGCTGATATAATCTTGTGTTTTGATTTCTTCCCTTAGAATGTTGGCATATCCTACGTCTTTCAACAAACATCTTCACATCAACTTGCATTCTTGGCCAAAAATAGGATGCATTCAATTGAGCAAATATTTTGTTTTGCCCAAAATGTCCTACCAAACCGCCACAATGTTTTTCTTTTAGTAGATTCTCTCTCATTAAAAATTTGGGAATGCATAGATTACTTCCTTTGAACAATAGCCCTTCTTGGATCATGTAGTCCATCCATGAAATCTTATCTTTACTTATAGGATCTTCATGTGCTGCATAATCCTCTCTAAAATCTGAATCCTCATTGTACATGTCTTTCAAGACATCAAATCCCAAGATGTCCACCTTAGATTCCTGCACGATAAGAGTTCTTATGCTTAATGCATCTACAACTTTTTTAGATTGTACACTCATATGCTTGATAAAAAAAGTGTAATGATGTAAAAATTCAGCCCATTTTACATGCCTTTGATTTAATTTAGTTTGGTTACTTATAAACTACAAGGCATGGTTATCTATATACAATACAAACTCTTTTGGCATTAAATAATGCCTCCATTTCTTCAAGGTTTGGACAAGAGCATAAAATTCTTTATCATATGAAGAATAATTTTGAAGATGGAAAAATCTAATCTAAGATCTTATGGCACAAGATCCAGATGATTCAACATCTTATCAATGGAGTACTTGCAAAACACACACATGAAAATGCAAATATCTAACGTAAAACACACATGCATGCAAAAAAATTCACTCCATTGTTCTACTAATCAAGATCTTGTGTTTGGAATATGGGTGTTGTCAGGAGTACGTGCACAAGAAGCTATGATGGATGGATATGAAAATTATCAAAATTCAATGAGATGAAATAGATATGAGAAATCAATGAGACGATGAATAGAATGAGCAAATATGAAAACTTGAATGCAAGAGAAAAATTCATATACAACTGTTAGAGAAATTTTCTAGGCTTAGAAACGAGGATCAAGGTATTTATAGATTTCCTCTAGAGTGAATCCAAATTGTAGCACAAATGTGGGATAAAAGATTGGATTGGAGATGTTGGTCCCACATGCATAGGTAATGTAATAGATGGATATGAAAATGATAAATAGAGGATGAAATAGATATGAAAGGGATTTAGGAAATGGATGAAAAATGGATTTAATAAATAATAATGTTATTAAAAGAATTTATTTAATATATGATATAATATGAATATTACGATATAGCGAGGAATAATGGAATAATGAAAAATGAATATTGTGAGATAATGGAGAATAATAATATTATATTTTATGGATCCACTTGATAATAATTGGAAAATTGAGATTAAATAAGAGAATATTTTAATGGAAATTGTTATGTATCTACATTTTTTCCCTCTTTGAGACAATGCATCCTATCGCATTGTTTCAAAGAAAATGATCAATTGATACATGCCCTAGAGATATCTAGGTAAGGATGATGATTGATTGGTTATGCCCCCTTGAGAGTTTGATCGAATAGATTGATGGAGATTGATCTCTTGATGGATTATAAAAATGAGTTTGGATAATTGATATTGCATAAGTGATTAAGTTGAGATGTACATTTGATGGAAATACACAGTTGATGAGGTGTAATTGAACAATTTATGGTCATGAATAGTATAGTCAGGTTGATAAGCTAATTGAGATGATTAAGCTGATATGGATTGATGCTAGCACAAGCTAAGGTGATCCAATGATTGATTGATTGATTAATCCTAGGGCATTGAGATTACAAGGAGCAAGTTGGTTGATTTGATAAAGCAATTAAAGATTCAAAGACATGCATTTGTTGGATACAGAATTTGATTGATCTCACTGCAATGAAAGAATGAAGAAGACAATGAAAGAAATGATGAAAAAGAGAGATGAAAAGGGTGATGAAAGGAGAAAAGTGATGAGAAAGAGGATATAAAAGATGAGAATTATTGTGCATTTTAAGTGCATGTATCATCATCGAGCTTACTATGACAAAATGATAAAACTCATTTGGATATGGATCAGACCCAAATGAATTGACATACCAATTTTGTGAAAGAAAACACATCAGGTAGGAAAGGATTGCCTTAGTATGTATCAGACCATTATGTCCTCGACAGTCTTAGATGATCATGTCCTCAGACAAGTCATCATATTACTAAGGAACAATCCACAAGCAACAAACAAGTGAAGATGCCCCATCCTCGCCTTTCTAGTCAAAGACATTCTGGAGATAAAATCTCTAGTCAAAGACATCTTGGAAAAGATAAAAGACATCTCACAAAAGATAAAATAAAAAAAAACAATCAAAGAGGTGATTAACTAAATAAACATCATGTGTTCAATTAAAGTTATTGTTGCTCACAATAAATGTATTTGATTTGATAGGATGTTGTTATGTCCACTTGATTGCAAGTTCATCATGTCATGATTTTGTTGAAGTTCAAAGCTGCCTACTCATTCGAAGTGTTTGTATCTTCACAATGTTTTTGAAATGTGTTTAGATTTTGTGGAAAATTCTTATGATTTTTAGGATTTTTTCATGAATTTTTATGAGTTTTAGGATTTTTCAAGACATTTTATGATTTTTTCAGGACATTTTACGATTTTTAGGATTTTTTTCAAGACTTTTTATGTTTTTTTAGAAATATATAATATAATTTGGTGTGTCAATTGTAGATGAAAAATTTGAAACCAAGTCTCAAACCTCATGAATTGAGATCAAAATGTTTTGACCAAATGAAGATGGAAAAATCAGTCATGGAATACCATAGTGAATCCAAATTGTAGGTATTCCATTGATAAGATGTTGAATCATCTAATTTTTAGCATCATTGAGTTTCTCATTGTGGTAGGAAATTGGCTTACCTTCTTGACTTAGGACAACACCTATAGTAGTCATGCTAGTATCAAATCCGACTTGGAAAAGTTTGTTGAAATCAGGTAAAGCTAGAATAGGTTGTTCTGTAGTCTTATCCTTCAATAACCGAAATCTTTCTTCAACTTCCTTAGTCCATTGAAATTGCTTCTTATCTCCCTTAATTGTTTCCAGAATTGGAGCATAAATTCCACTAAAGTTTCTTATAAACTTTCTATAAAAGCTAGCTAGACCACGAAAAACTTCTTACCTCAAAAACACTCCTTGGAGTAGGCCACTCTATTATGAATATAAACCAGAATATCATCTAGTTAAACTTTGATAAATTTACTTGTGAACTCTTTTAGTACCTTGTTCATGAGCCTTGTGAAGGTACTCAGGGCATTTGTTAACCCAAATGACATAACTAGCCACTCATAAAGCTCATCATTTGTCTTGAATGCAGTTTTCCACTCATCACCCTCTCTGATTCTTATTAATGATATCCACTTTTTAAATCTATCTTAGAGAAATATTTTGCACCACTTAGAAAATCCATCAAATCATCAATCTGAGGCAAAGGAAATCTATACTTGATGGTGATTTTGTTGACGACTCTAGAGTCAATACACATTCTCCAACTTCTATCCTTCTTTGAGCTCAACACTATTGGAACAACACAAGGCTCAAACTTTCTCTTGCTAGTCCTTTATCCAACAATTCCTATACTTGATTCTTGATTTCATCAATTTACTTTGGAGTCATCTTGTAAGCTGATTTGTTCAGTAAACTGGCTCCTAGAATGAGATCTATATGATGACTAATGCTTCTTATTGGAGATAATTCATTGCATAAGTAATCCACAACAATATCAACAAATTCATTCAACAAATTTTGAATTTCTTTAGGCAAATCAACCAACTTTGTGCTAGCAATGATTGTCCTTGGCTTACCAGTTAGTGCAAAATTTACCTCATCATCTTTGATTTGATGTAAAAATTATTTTCCACTTTGCATCAACACTTTAGGACTAATGTCGTCACTTGCATTTTCATCCTTAAGAGGTATGTGTGCTTCTTTCCATCCATCTCAAAAGTATATGTGTTACTTCAGCCGTCATGAATTGCCTTCCTATCAAACTATCAGGGCCTACCTAAAAGAACATGACAAACATCCATTGTCATAATATCACATATAACCTGATCCTTGTAACTCCCTATTTGAAACTCCACTTGACATTGTTCATTTACCAAAATATGATGTCCTTTTTGCAACCAAGACACCTTATATGGAGTGGGATGTCTTGTTTTCTTTAGGCCTAGCTTATCAACCATCTATGTGGATACAAGGTTGTCAGTACTCCCGCTGTCAATGATAACTTTACAACATTTATCTTTAGTTTTGTGGGTAGTTCTGAACAATGCTTTCCTTTGTGCAAGCTTCTGAATTTCTTTGGTTGGCTTTAACAAGACTCGCTTTATGAGTAATGACTCTCCAGTCTCAGGTATATCTTCATGAATAGGTGATTCCATTCTCTCCTCGCCAGTTTGAGCAATATGTGCACTTCTTTGGCTTGTGATAGAATTTTGTGGAAACTCATAAGATCTATGACCATATTTCTTGCATTTAAAACATTTTCAAAAAAATCCACCACCTCTACCTCTTGAATAAGGTCTTCTTCCTCTAAAAGAATTGTTACCTTGACAAGATTGTTCTTAGTGATATGAATTACTAGCTTCTTCTTTTTGAGATTCCCACTGACCTCTACCACTTTGTGATACTCTTCCTCTAAACTTATGAATTTTCCTTCTCAAGCTTTGCATTTGTTTCATGGATAGTTTCTCATCTTCTTTGAGAGCATACTGGTATGCTTCTTCCACTTTTCTCAGACACAAAAGGTTAATTTCATCTTGAATATTATATCTCAATCCATTGAGATATCGACCCACCTTTTCAGTATCATCTTCAATATGGCCAACACTAATGGTCAACCTATAAAATTCTTCTGTATAATCTTTAACTGACATTTCTCTTTGCCTAAGATTTTACAATTTCTTAAAAAGATTAAGCTGGTAATCTTTAGGCAAGAATTTACCTCTTAGCTTAACCACCATCCCATCCTAGATTTTGATCTTGGAGTTGTCTTTTTGTCTCTTTTCATCTTGTACTCCATCTCACCAGAGGGATGCATGACCCTTCAATCGAGTTACTACAAATTTCACTTTCTTGTCATCAATGACATTCTCATACTTAAAATATTTTCCATAGCACTGATCCAGTCAATCAACTCCTCAACATCCAAGCTACCTGCATACATAGGCACCTCCAACTTTGGTTTATAACCTTCTCTCAGAATCACTCTAATGATTCTTGTTTCAAATCCTTCTTGCGGCTCTTCCTCTCTATCACTGACATCGTCCATGTCAATGCCTCTATAATTTTTGCATTTGCCGCTTGTCTCCCTCGACCTCATCCTCTTCCACAGACTCAATTCCATTTCTTGGTTGACAAAGGTCTTCTCTCACACTAACTAGGACTTCTTCATTTTCAGATACCAGTAATGGTACGGGACTAAAAAATAGCCTTCTTCTCATACACAAGGTTTGATTCTTAATAATGAAATACAATTTATAATTTTCAAATACCTCACCTTATTGATAACAACACAAAATCGGAAAGAAAATATTACACACAACCATCTTAGCTTAGATATAAGAAACTTTATACAAGGGAATACAAGAAATAATAAAATATAAGTCATAGAAATTGATATTTGCATATACTCTATATCTTTCCCTAATCATTTGGCTATCCTCTCAAACACCTCTCAAATATGCATCGCATGTACATTGAAGATCCTTTTAATTTTAGAACTAGATCATCCTTCCTACACAAGATTCACCCAAGTATGAAAATCCCCTAGACAAAGAGCCTCGCACACGGTAGATTTTTTTTCTAGTCAATCCTCAAAGTGACATTTTACTGCTTGTGAACCCATAGCAACAAATAATTAAATTTTAAGTCTCTACATGATAAATTAAATCAAAATGCCTTATTATAAATAAGACACATATCTCTTGGTGGCTTATTCAGAAGAGCTTCACTTCACAACTTTGGAACTAGGTACCAAGCTGCATACAATGCCTGGCACCACATCTCATTGCCCTCTTTATCTACTTCCCATACTAATTATTCTAGCTAAATATTATGACATAAGATCTGATTTAATATAACAGTGTCTTCATACCTTTGAGAGCACAAGTAGTACAACCATTCATTATCAAATAGGTTCCAATCTGCACTCTTTGATCAACGATACCCATCACCCTATGCATTGCACGACCTTAAAACTCCCTCAAAATACTCACAGTGACCAGGATGATGAAAGTTGGAACGAGTGATGACAAGATTTGGAAGAGAAAGTAGTCTTGGCACTAAAGGTGTCAAAGAGCCGAAAGGTCTGGGGCATGTCAAGGCCTTGAGCTAATCAAAATAACTTTCACGTTCTCACTGAAAATGTAGTGAATTTTCTTCACCCTCTTGTATGCTGATGACTTGATCAAGTTCCCTGACCAACAATCATTATTCCTTTAATTCCAACGACCTCTTTATCTGGTACCAGCTTCCAATCTAACAATGCAAACAATGCAAAATCTCAACAAAACGCGAATTAGGATATAATCTATTTGGACGTTTCATTGTTTTGGAGCCTTATTCTATGATGGAGATTGCTCCCGCATCAAACAAATTCTCCAAGGAAGCACACAGTTGAAGAATATGATTAATAATCAAAACCAAATTCCATCTGACATCTTTTAACCGTTGCTTATTCAATAAAGTCACCACCATCTGAGAATCTGATAGACATTTATCTTTAAGAGCTTTTAAAAGGTATTTACATAAATTAAAATAATCATAATATTTCCAATTAGTAATCGTTATCCTATTTATCATTTTCTATATTTTATGAATTTTAAATTTAGAATAAATTCATAGTAAAAATAATAGTAACTCTTTTATGAAGCATAATCTAAGGAACTTTCAGACACATGTAGCATTGTTGTTAATTTGCATTATTATTAACTCACCTCCACCAACTCTAGAAATTTAGGTATGGCATTAATTTGCATTATTATTAACTCACCTCCACCAACTCTAGAAATTTAGGTGTGGCAGGAGATACAATTTTCAGCAGTGTACCTCAGAGATGTATCTCCAAGGTTTTACACCAAAGTTGCACGAATACAAATACAGATACGGGTATGATATCAGGTACGAATATGACTATTTTTCAAGGCCTCTCATTTGCAAACGACGGGATATGACATTCATAAAAAGACACTTCATATATAATTAACACAATTTCTTAAGTTATTAAAGAAGATTTTCAAAATTGTGAAAGAAATATGGAAACATAATTGCAACATATTCCAAAATACTATATTTAATTATAGTTTTATTATTGAAACAAATTCAAATATATTAATAGTTTGGTAGAATCACATGCTATAAAAATATCATCACTGTTCTCCTAAAACTGGAGATCTAGATCATCAAGATTCTCTAAATAGTTAGGATAGTTGGATCAAGTGCAACCACCAACTAGACTCTTAAAAACCATTGAAGATTCATCAAAGAATCCTCCTACTATGTCAAAATTCTCAACAATGAGATTGAGATGTGTGAATGCATTTATGGATACATCAATGTCACTCATCTCAATTTGTACATCCCAAAGTCCACTAGGTCCTTTCATGTAGTCTACACAAGAATGTAATGGGAGACAAAGATTGAAATGCACATATGCAAGGTCTTCTACTTTGTTGGCTGCCAACCTATTTTGTTTCGTAGAATGGATGAAGCTATATGTACTTCAGTTCCTCTCATATGTAGAAGAGCTTGAAACCTATAAAAAAGTTTATATTATAAGTTACAAAGACACAACAAAATCAAACAAAAATAAAATAAGAAATAATTTAAATTAGAATATAATTCATATAAACTCAAACCTAAGATAGAAGTTTGATAGCCAGCTTTTGCAAATGTCTAGTCATGACACCATTGAAGTTCCACCACTTTATAGGGCCCATTTTTTATTATTATTTTCCATTGCATCAACATTTGCATAAATTACATCAAAGAATTCAAACGTCCCAAACTCATCTCGAATCTCCATAGCAACTCTAGGATCTATAAACTTTTTTTTGAGAGCTTTTTAATATCCATCAACTACAACATCCATATTTGGTGCTATCCTATTTGGAAATGCTAACATATTAACATGGTACTACTTGGGGCCCAACACATATGCCAAAATTTACAAAGGAGTCATCACTTTATCCCATCTCTTGGGTAAGTGCAAAAAGATGGTGTCCAAAAAGGGGTATAAGTGGACACTTTTTTTTTTTCTTTTTCTGAAATCAGGTAAACCTGAACTTGGAGGAGAAAGTTGAGAGTCATCCACTCAAAGTATGAAGATACTCAAAGAACAAAGATTGTAGTACTCTAAATATAGTTTCCAAACTACTAATTTTTTTCAAAATTGGATAAGATTAAGGGGGTCAAATCCTTCACGCATGAAAAAAAAACTCTGATTTTTTTTGAAAAATAAAACATAGTGTCTGATGTGCGCATCAAAAAAGTCATAGTTAGATTTAGTATTTTGACAAATACTTTGGTAGAAAGATAGTTAAGAGTGAGCATTAGAAGTTGTGTATTTTTTTAAAAGTTTTTGTCGAGCATTTTTTTTTAATGATTTTTCCAATCGAGCACATCTTGAAAATCAAGTACTTGTTTGTGCACAAAACATAACTTGCACCAAAACAATAAAAAAAACAATTTTTTTTTAAATTGTAAAGAATCAAGTGCACTACAACAATATATATAGTTTTTTAAATTAGGATAAGTAGATCAAAAGTTATTAAAAAATTGGTATACATATGTCTCTAAGATCTATGGAAACACTAGTAAAACAAATTCAATAATAATAATATGTTATTGTTGTTCAAATTTTAAAAAATTATATGTTAGAAAGCTCAGAAGATGGGTGAAAATATGGTGGCAATTTTAGAAATACCCACTTGATTAAGTGTAAACCCGATGATGACAAATTCGAGAAACCAAGTTGAGAAAACAAAACACGTCAAAAAGGAGGGAAATGGAGGGAAATCAATCTTCCAACCTGCAACTTTTTCATCCAAGCCTATTCACAAGCCTAAATAGTCAAAAGCGCATACGGACTTTCTTTTGTTTAAAGACCGTGTACGAGGTTTTTTTTAATAAAATCGCATAGGTGGTATTTTTTCAATAAGATGCACGTACGCGGTTTTAAAGCTAAAACAATGCATACACGGTTCTTCCTGTGATACTCTGGATCATAAAAATATTAATGTGTGTGCGTGTATACATATATGTATATATATAATATATAAAATATGTAGATATTGTATGTATATATATGTATATATAATATGTGTATATATATGCACACACACACATGTGTGTATGTAATATGTATGTATATGTATATAATATGTGTATGACGTATGTATACTTATATGTATATTTATAATGCATACATGTACAATATATATAATATGTATGTATGTGTATTATATTTGGATAAATTATGTGTATTATATTTATATGTGTATGTACATGTACATGTATATTGATATATTATCTTTTGATATCGTATCAAGTACATTGTATTCCTCTCTCTCTCTCTCTCTCAGGATCCCACATAACACCTATGACATCATGTAAGGTCCCTTAGCACAAATATGACCCCTTAAGACCATATGATGTCCTAAGGGGTTAGATGATATCCTAAGGGGTCATATGATTATAACACATGTGTGGACCCATCATGACCCTACATTACCCGCAATGATCTCATAAGACCTCTTCGGACCATGTATGATATCTCAAGGGGTCATATGATGTTTTAACACATGCATGGCTCAATTAGGACCCCACGTGACCCCTAACGACATCATGTGACATCTCTTCCTCTCTCCCCATCTCTCTCTCTCTCCCTAATCTACCTCTTGGTCTTTGTCTCTATCTCTGTCTCTATCTCTATCTCTCTCCCTCTCCCTTAGGACCCCACATAACACCACATGACCCTTTAGGAGCATATCATGTCCTAAGGGGTCATATGGTGTCCTAAGGTGGCAAGATGAGCCATTATTAAAATATAAAAAGCAATGCCAATACTGCTTACAAAATTTGACACCTAAGGGGTCATATGGTGTCCTAAGTTGTCATAGGACACCATATGACCCCTTAGAATACCATACGACCCATAACAAAACCATATGGTGTTGTAAGGGGTCATATGGTGTCTTAAGGGGCCATAAGACACAATATGACCCCTAAGGATGTTAGGATTCCCAAAGATATTGAGAGGGGGAGGGGGTGAATCAGTATCTGACCGATAGTGATATTTTCTTAACTTATAACATGAAAAACATATTAAAAATGTGTACTAGTAAACCAGAAATAATGTAGCAAATAAGAACAACAACCACAACATGAAAAGCACACCATAACACAATATTTTAACGAGGAAACCCGGTGTGGGAAAAACCTCAGTGGGATTTGTGACCCACAATATTTGCTTACTGGCCAATAAGGGAATATTATAGTTTACAAAAGGGGCCTGCACATGCAGGAAGACCAAGTGCCTAGAGCTCATTGCTCAAATACAAAAGAAGTCACACTGACTTACAAAATTGGATTATACAAATCCAATGTCTTGTATAGCTTCAGATCAGCATCTGCTATGCCAGATTCAGTACTGGTTTAAGCTCTGCAATAACATAAACCCTTAACCTAATAATTCGCACATTAGGTTTGCTATATTCCTTATAATTCGTTCCTATAATATTCCTCTGCTTTTTTTTTTGAAATGATGTACAATGATCTCATACATATATGAGTCATGTTACAATCCACCAAGTCGGCTTACAAAAATTTTTACAATTAATTACAAAATACATTTACACAAAATTCCTGTCGGCCAGGGTGCCGGTAATCTCCCTTTAGGTGCCGGTGAACTGTATGCCGGTGTAGAGTCTGTTGGTTTCGGTGTTTGTGTTTGCCTGCCGGTATCACATGATTGCAAGGTTGCCATCAATGATAATACCTTTAATCACCTACAATTTCTCATTGGAGTGTGCATTTGCCAACAATCTCCCCCTTTAGCATTGATGGCAACACTCATGAGAAAAATCCAAAAAGTATCGTCCAAAAAGAATCTGCCAAAATTGTCTTACCAAAACTATGTTACCAAAAGAGTGTGCTCGCCCTGAGCTGATCGTGTCTTCTGCTGATCATTTTTCTCATTTCCACTACTCCCCCTTTGGCATCAATGACAAAGGTTGTCAAAGTGTCAACTGAGTGTGGTTTCAACTTCATTCCTGTAACCGATTGGTTACAATCTAGAAAAGGTTTGTCAATACAAGATTCGAGCTCTCCATGAACCTTTCATTGTCCTTTAATGTGGCCTCTGTCCTCTGAATCGTACCGGTGAGGTGTTGCATTTGTTGTTCCGGTGTCTTCAGTCCTTGAACGAGTGCCTCAGAGATCTCTTTTCTCAAAGAGGTGAGGTAGTCTAATTTGGGACTAAGTCTCCATTTCAGATCTTTTGCCTTTCCTTTTATTCTTTCCTTCTCTCTTTCAAATTTCTCAAGTTCCTCCTCAAAACGTGCTATTTTCTGCTCAAAAGATGATAATGGTTCAGATGAATTAATGAAATTGTCAGCTATATCATTTATTTCTTTCTGTACCATATTGATCTTCTTGTCTATATCTACTGTCAAAAAGTTAGTTTTACATGTGTCTTTGTACAATTCTTTAAATTCCTTTAATGTTTTGTATAGTGCTAGTAAAAGAGTATCAAATTGTCTTATGCGCTTCTTTATTTCCTCATCAAAGAATTTTGTTTTTGTTTTTCCATTTTCTCTTTGAATGTGTCTTCATTAATTTGATCAACTATCAAAGTGTTGCTGGTGATGAATTTAGATAATGTGTCTAGTTGACCTAATGAATCCTTATTATCCACATTACACTTAGGTGCTATCAGTTTCAAAATAGGAATTGTATCATCAATAGCCTTATATGCTTGTGCACTACACTCTGTGATTTTCTTTATGGAGTCCAGTAAGACCTCTGTTACATTTGTAGGCCGGAATTCTGCTATAGTAGTACCAAATGTCTGCCCAACTATTCTCACAATATCCATGCTGCCAGTTGTAATAATCACCTTGCTTGTTTCGACCTCTGTTAGATCGGTTTGAGTTTGCTTTTTGTAGCAAAGGTTTAGGCTTTTTAGTTTTTGCCGGTGGCATTGTCTCTGCATGAACTTGTGTCTCAACTTGTTTCTGTTTCGGTTTCTCCATCTATGTTTCAGAAGGCTTGTCTGAGCTCTCAACGACTAGTTTCTCAGATGAAGTCTCAGTATGCACTGTCGGTTCCTCTGTTTGTACCTCTGCACTGTCCACTACTAGTTTATGAGTCTGTTGTTCTAGCTCAGTGGGTTTAGGATCAATTGATTGTTCTATTTGTGTCTCATTCCCAATCTCAATGCCTGCTGCCGATAACTCAGTAGTCACATCTTTCTTCTTATCTCCAGTGTTCTCCTTATCCACCAAAATGTTTACTTCTTGTGTATCTATATTCATAGTGTACAAAATTTCAAATTCAGGATTTGTATCCTCAAGAGGAGTCTCCTTACTCTTTTTAGCCGATTGATTTTCAGTGGTTTCTATCGGTGGAGTATCAGAAAGAGGTGGGGGTAAGTTATTAGTTATCTTTAGGCTTGGAGGTCCACCTACCTTACCTTTCCCCTTATCTCTATCCTTTTGGTATACTCTGATGTGTTTAGGTCTTTTGAGTTCTTCTTGTTTCTCCTTTTCAACAAGGAATATGTCCCATTGTTCTACAGTTTCTTCTGTTACCTCATTCACTCTTCCTGCCATCAGTGCTACATGCCGGTGAGTAGTTGAAAATACTATCCGGTTTGCCTCATTGATTAGGTTGTCTATCTCATCAGGTGAGTTTACTGGATGCACTGCAAGTAGTCTTTCAATTTTTATTTTCTTGTCCAACTCAAAAATAGCTAGCCTTCTAGCTTCTAGTCTTCTATATAGATCAGTTGGTATTTCATCAACAATTTGCATAAAATTTTTCTTGTATATATCCAAGTGTAAAATTACACTGTTTTCTATGCTTTCTTTGTCATCAGCAGATAGTGTGTCATACAATTTGCTAATGTTTTTCAGCTTTCCATCCTCTGTTATTTCACTAAGGAGTTTATCGAGTGGAGCAATATCTTGTTTTACCTTCTTCTTCTTCTTCTTAGGAGTTAACTTTTTAGCTGGAGGCCTCACTGCTTGCTTTTGCCTTGTTTTTCTAGGAGTGGGTGAGGGTACCGGTGAGGGTTTTCTTTTCCTTTCTACCCTTTTGAACTTTGCAAGTATATCACTCTCAGAAGAAGTTGCAATCGGTGAAAGATGAACTTCTGGTTGAAGTCCTTCCAATTCACTTTCCTTGATACCAGTTTGTTTCAATACATCTTCTTTAAGTGCTTTTGCTTGTCTAGTGCCTTTCCTTACTGTTTGTTCAACTTTCTTGATTCTTTTCCTAGAATGAATTCCACTTTCTATTGTTTCAGTACTGCCAAAGACTTTCTCAGTGGGTTCCTTTGGTGCTTCAAGGAGGGCTTTAGCATAAGTTTCAATAATGTTATCATCTGTTTCATAACCCATTTCAGTTACCCAGATACTTCTAGGGACAACTGCCTCCATCCAGATTTCATCCTTTTTAATTACAAAGCATATTTCCTTCTGATATTTATCTACAATTTCCTGTGACAGTCTTATTCTTGTTTTCATTTGAGCCTTTAATGCTTGAAAATGTTCATTTATGTTTTTCTCTCTGTCTTCTCCCATATTGTTTAATAAATCCAATAGTTGCTTTCCTACCGATATATCAAATCCAAAATCTTTTCTACCAATACTAGGTACTTGCTTAGTAATGTACAATATTAAACATATAAGCAAATTTCCAAATCTAAAGGTTCCTTTCTTATCTCCTTTAATCTTCTTTAGATTGTCTATCAATTCATCTTTAAGCCATTCACACACATCTATTCTAGCATTATCAGTTACCATGTCATATGCACTTTTAATACATAGGCTAGATACTAAATTTAACCTATTTGCATGTGTATCTTTGTAGCCTAAGATCATACTGACAAATCTGACATTGATATCCTTCACATCATTTACCCTTAGAGACCTTTTGTCAAATGTTGTGTCGGTTAAGTCCATCACTGTGTCATTTGAGACTCTTTTAGTTTTGTCAGGTCTACTACCAGTGGAAGGTAACCCTATTACTGCCTTAACGACTTCTTTGGTGATCTTATGGATTGAATCCAACCAAAATAATTCACCATGAACTCTTCTTAGGACTATTCTTATTACATCTTTGGGAAAATCAGGAATGCTAAGAATATCCACAAAACCTAGGGTTTCTATTACCTTGTGTTCCAGTTTGATATTGCCATTTTCATCACAAATCACTGTCCGATGCATGTTCTTGATTTCATCATCTCCTAGTTCCTCTATATGACAATGTATGTAAATTCTAGGATCCTCTGCATAGACTACTCCCTTAGGAATTTGAGAAAATGCACCTATGCTATCATCTTTCTTCGCAATTTTGGGAACCAGTTTGAATATGGGTCTAGGGCACTTAATAACCTCAATCACAGTAGCGTTTACAATAAATTCAGGTTTGGATGAAGAAGCCATAGTTATAAATACCTCAATCTGCCTTAAGGATGAATGCTGGGATGAACTGCTTCAGTTTTTCGCTAAGGATGCCTTTTCTCAGGAATTTTTGCGCTCTCAAAGATTTGAATGCTTGGTGAATGAAAAAGAGCCAAAAACACTTACTTTATAATGTTTATTTTCTCCAACTATCACATTTAATGCTTGCCGGTTAAGTTAAACTTAACTCATCTACCAGTAAAGAAGTAATTCAACTTCTCACCATCAACCGAGGGTATAGCATGTTTTTCAATTTGTTGCTAAACCCCCAAAGGATTTTCCTTCAGTTAGATGAAGAGTCTCCTGTCGGTGGAGTGTTACTCTGTTCTGCCGGTGGAGGAGTATCCCCATTAAAATTCTGATTTGACTTTCTTATCCATTGTCTTGAGAATTCTTGCTTTACCTCTTCAACCTTTTCTTTACCTTTCAAGCTAGGACCTTTGTTATTTACCGGTGATGCCTTACTTCTACAAAATTTTGCAATATGTCCAATCTTGTTACAAGCATAACAAGTCACATTGTTTTTCTGAATAGCTTTCACATATCCTATGCCGGTATGTGTTCTGCATTGATTAGATAGATGTCCAAATCTTCCACAAACATAACATCTTACATTCATTCGGCAATTTTCTAATTTATGACCAACTTTGTTGCACTTAGAACATTGACTGCTATGTGTATTAGTGTTATGATAATTTCTAGATCTACACTGATTTTCTCTATGACCATACTTGTTACAATTAAAGCATTTCCCATTAAATTTGTAAGCAGTAGGTTATCTTACCGGTTTGCTATGATCATGTTTGTTTGCAGTACTAGAGCTTTCACCAACTTCAAAGCTATTTATTTCTCCATTAGGTTTCTAATTCTTCAGCATGTCATCAAGTTCCTCTATACTTTTCTTGAGTTTCTCCTTGTGTTGAATTGCAGTAGCCAGTTCACTTTCCAAGATTCCTTTCTGTCTCATGAGTTCATTTGTATCATTTTGTGTATGCATCAAGTCTGTCTTCAACATATCATTATCATGACTAAGTCTTAGATTTTCATTTTCAGCATCATTCAATCTTCTAACCAAGTCTTCTTCATTCTTCTTGCAATTTTCAGTTTCTTTACAAAATCTCATAGTCATATCTTGCATCTCATTCTGCATTGTACTGTTTTCTTGTCTCAGCTTGTTCACCAGATCATTAAGAGTTTCTTTCTCATCTTCATCTTTTTGCATCTTTTCACAAAGTTCTCTTCTCTTATTCCTTGCTATGGTGTAATTTTCTTGAAGTCCTTGAATAATATCCTGTGTAGCCTTCAAATCATCTTCAATTTTTCTACATCATAGTCTGAAAGAGCTGTTTCCAATTGCTTCCTTAAGTTTTCCATCTCTACTAGTGTCAAGATCTTCCTCAAGTTGTTAGGCTTTTGAAAATAGAGGACCAAGCTCTGATACCAATTATTAGGATTCCCAAAGATACTGAGAGGGGGGGTGGGGGGGTGTGAATCAGTATCTGACCAGTAATGAGATTTTCTTAACTTATAACATGAAAAACATATTAAAACTGTGTACCAGTCAACTAGAAATAATGCAGCAAATAAGAACAACAACCACAACATGAAAAGAACACCATAACACAATATTTTAATGAGGAAACTCGGTGTGGGAAAAACCTCGGTGGGATTTGTGACCCACAATATTCGCTTATTGGCCAATAAGGGAATATTACTGTTTACAAAAGGGGCCTGCAAATGCAGGAAGGCCAAGTGCCTAGAGCTCACTGCTCAAATACAAAAGAAGTCACACTGACTTACAAAATTGGATTATACAAACCCAATGCCTTGTACTGCTTTAGATCAGCATCTACTATGCCAGATTCAATACCGGTTTAAGCTCTGCAATAACATAAACCCTTAACCTAATAATTCATGCATTAGGTTTGCTATATTCCTTATACTTCGCTCCTATAATATTCCTCTGCTTTTTTTTTTTGAAATTGTAGCGTCATAAATTGTACGCACTTGCTAGGGTGGTACAATTTCACACCTAGTTTAGCACCCGCCTTGGCGCATTTTGCATTTTGCATTGCATTTCCCCTTTAGCACTTAATTAATCAAATTAATTAGGTCTAAGGTTCTATTTTATCATCTTCCACATCATAAAGTTGGGCCCTTTCATTAAAGTGTGCCCCTTTCATTTTATTCTTCCAATACATCATTTAATCAAAAACCCTAATTAAGTCCTATTTTGAACTTGGGGGCTTGATTTCGGGGGTCAAAATATCTCGAAATCACTTGTAACTTCGGGATTCACTCTAAAATCATCATATCCGACGGCCCTGAAAATTTGGTGAAAAGTTGTCGGGACCATGGCGCTCGGAGTGCACACGGTCCCAGACATTTTTCCCAAAATTTTAGGAGTGCGATCCAATCATAAAATAAAGCTTAACCCCAAGAAATTGGCGGGAGATTCAATCTCTAGGTCGGCCAAAAGTTGAAATTAAGACCTAGGGTTTCATATATAAGAGCTCTCTTTCTTCATTTGAAAGGATCCAAATTTTGTTTTCAGGAACCTCCTATGCAGCGAAAGAGCAGATCTTTGAAGACTTCAACAACATTCAACATTCATCTATCAAGCATTCATCAATTATTCACTTAGGGCTTTGAAGACATTGAAGAGCAATAGGAGATCACCGACTGAAGATTGGCTTGTACCCCTCCCTTGGGGTTGGGTATGATTTCATGTTGTTTTCATATCTTTGCATAAGCCTCATTATATCATTTGTATTCATGCTTTAGATCACTTTGCATCTTGATTTGGAGCATTTACATTATCATTTGCAAGCAATTAGGGTTTACTTTCTAGGTTGCTCTAGTTTGCTTACTTGCATTTTAGGATCTTGCACACACACAAGGTCTGCACACACATTACTTTTACAATACAACTTGGCTATTCGTGGAGGTGGAAATCACCAAAGCGGGGGTTTGACTAAGGCAAAACCCTATATAGCCGCCCAAAACACCTTTTCAGATATAAGTGCAGATTTCAGGATTCAGACGACGCCGCAAGTTGTAGATCTGGAAGAAGCAGACGGAGACCGAACCACACACCGAGTTTCGGGGCAAAAGATCAGGACAGGGGCGTGGGGTGCCCTGGTCCTGCCAGGACAAGGGTGCTGGTCGCCTTGGTCCCTGGGACAGGGGCGCTGGGCACCCTGGTCCTTTTGTCAGACAACATTTTTCAGCATTTCTGACAGCTTTTCAGGTTGTAAAACAACAGTTTCCGGAGCAGTTTCAGGGGCAGAATCAGGACAGTGGCGCCCGCGCCCCCATCTCGAACATTTTCACTCAGATTTTAACTCCGGGTACGCATTTACATTCTTGTCTTGTCCTTGTGATTACAGCTTTCCATTGTTTAAGTTCAATTCTGCAATCTTGTTATTAGTTCATACTTGCACCTTGGGGTTAGGGATTGAACTTGCATCATTTTATCTTTCAATTACAACAAAGGAATAGAAATCCTAATAGATAGCTCGTGGCTCTCTCTTTCACAAAAAGAAGTAGCCAATTGTGTGATACCTCTAGGCTCTTTCGTATTCCACAAGTGTGTGGTTGAAAGTGAGATTAGGGCATGTTTGCTTAGTGTCACTTTTTCCCCCACACATTTTGGTGAACCCGACGTGAACTCCAATCTTCTCTAATTCTGATTTATGTTTTCAAATTTGAGTGTTTATGCTACTTCAAATTCAAATTTGTATTTGCAAGTCTTAATTTCTTGCAAGATTCAAAAAATTTAGAGGAAATTTTTGCTAAAACCCTAAAGTTGAACTTGTGGATAGCTTAATTGGGATCAATAATTTCAAATCTGATTTAGGAACTCATTTGAATCATAAATTTCATTTTATAAATCTACATTCTAAGTGCTTGCATTGGTTAAAATTAAACATTTCCTTCTATTTTGCATGTGTTATCATTTGAAAGAGGAAAATTGTTGTCATGATGCATTCATTTCATAGATGTGATAATGGGTTAGCTTCTCTTGTTTCAATTTTTCCTTCTCCTAAAGAACCTCCCCCCATCTATAACAACATTTTAGTGCCTAAAAGAGTTGCTACCAATCCCTTTGAGACTCTCCCATGCTCTAAGGATGAAGACTTTAAGAGTGATCTTGACAATTCTCCTAAAATGTGCCCTTCCTATTTAGCTATCCTAGAGGAAGAGAATGATATCATAAACACCTTTCTTAATGTTACTTCACCTTCCCTACATGATGCCTCTCTAAGTGAAAAGGTATTGATGGACATTGACTTATTTTCTCCTAAAGTTGGTCCTTCCAATGGGGGCATGTTAGTGCAACAAGAGGTTATGAACACTTCTTTCAAAGATCTCCTTCCTAAGCATGAATCTTTGGAGAAATATGTTCATGTTCCTCCTAAAAAACACTCCCTTCATGAGGATCCTTTTGTGCAAGAAGATGACATTATCCCTACATTTCCTAGTGATGGCATTTCCTTTTCCAACAAAATTCTCACTAGAGATGATGAATTAATGATAAATGCTTACCCTTCTCCTAAAGTTTGTCTTACCCATAAGCATCCCTTAGAGAAAGAAGATGAAATAATAAGCAATTTCCTTAATTCTCTCTCCCCTAAAGATCATATTGAACATATTTTGAGGAAAGAGGATGAGTTTAACACATCTATTGATTCTCTCCCTCCTAAGGATGAGGAATTAATGAACAATGTTATCTCCTCTCCCGAAATTGACAATACTTCAAACATTCCTTTCAAAGACTTCACTATTTGGGATGAACCATTAGAAGAAGGTGTAGATTATTCTCTACCCCTAGCCAAAGGGGATGAAATCAAGATTGAAAACTCCCTTGATAGTGTCTCACCTTCCTTGAATCTCAATTATTCTCCCTCTAAAAATAAAGCATCTCCCTCTCCTCAACTTGGTTCTAGTCATACGGATACCCTAGTTCAAAGCCAGATGGTTAACATCTCTTTCAAAGATCTTCCTCTCAAAAGTGAGACTTTAGAGAGTAATCCTTCTCCTAGAGAGTTTATTCCCCATGTAGATCCTTTGATGATAGAGGATGATATGACTTTTCCTAGTATTACTCTTCCTACTAGAACATCAATGTCTACACCTTGTCTCTCTCCTAAAATTGATTTAATCCGTGATGAGATTTTAGTGCAAGAGAAGACTATCAACAATTCTTCCAACACTTTTGTTCATTCCTCTAAACCATCCTCAATCAATTTGATACATGTGAATGAGACACCTAACAAACCTCTCTTCACTGTCCAAGGTGCTTGTCCTTCTCAAAATTCTCAACCTTTAAATAAGCCTATCTTTGTGGTACAAGGTGGTTATGCTAATGATTCTTTTTGCACTCCTAAGAAACCTATTATTACTGTGCAAGGAGGTTATTCTACTAAGAGCCCTTATGAGTATGCTAAGCAATTGACTAGAGAGAGTTATCATGCGGTTGCCCATACTTATAGCACAAGAAACAATAGGCAACCTAATCCTCCTCCAGTTAGCCCAACTTCACTTCCTCCTTCCCCACCTATTCTTCCTCAAGCTCCTCGTATTTCACAAATGCTTAGTAAGGACTATCATCTTATTGAACAACTTAATGCTACCCCTGCTAAGATATCCCTTTGGGATTTGATCCAAACTTCTTCCGTTCATCATGGAATGTTACAAGATGCCTTGAAAGATTTGAATGTTCCTCCATCTAATACATCTAGTAATATAGTATCTTTGTGTAAGGAAGTTAAGTAGCGGAAACAACTTCCTACACTAACCTTGAGAGGAGGGTAATGCAAAACTTTTTCAGATCATTACAACAGTTACAGAAAATAGAAATAGATATAATAGCAATCATACCACAACACAATGATTTACGTGGGGAAAACCCTTTCGGGAGAAAAACCCCACCCTCCAAAAGCAGCTCAATATTTTATTCAGCAATCAAAAACAGATTACAAAATACTTGCAGAGCAAGCTCTTCGCAGGAGTAGCACTAATCAGAGATTCAGAGGCAACTCAATAGCCATAAGACTCTTACACACAACCTCTATCTCACACACCTCATAAATAGGAGATACAATACAAGAAACCGTCAAACGGTATTACAAAACCATGGGCTAAAACCACCCAATAAGGTGTAGCCGACCTTATCTCCTTTCTATGACATGTTAAAGCACACATCAACACGTGTCGCTCCCTTTTACAGCTCATTTATGTATTCGATACAAATTATTTTTCCTATTTCAGGAGTACAAACTTCCGGAGGCCATAACTTGAGAACCGGGTGTCCGATTGACGAACCGTTTGAAGCGCCGGAAAGCTCGCGAAGTGCTCTATCACCTCGTAACCCGCTTCGCCGGTTACGGCAACTTTTCAGGGCGTTTCGGAGCCTCTAAAGTCCCCAAAATTAAGTTTAAACATTTTATTGCACCCCTCCAAGATGAAAACTTTAATATCTTCAAAACTAGCTGTGACCTTGCGACGAAACTTTATCGGAATGCTTATCTAGCCAACCAGAAGCTTCAGGGAGAGTTTCGCACCATTTCGTGCTCAAATAAAAACTTACTATAAATAGTAACCTCACATAAATGCAAGGTTGAGACACCATTTTTCCCAACAAATCTCCCACTTGTCGAACACCTTGCATGAGCGGAAGGGAATGTCAACACAATGAATCAATTGCTAGGGGCCATAAGGCCCATAGACTCTGAACACCATCTGAACTTCTCTGTGCTCACAGCCTTAGTTAAAGCATCTGCAACATTCATCAAAGTTTCCACCTTAACCAGCTTCACCCTACCATCTTCGACCATATCTCTAACAAAATGATACTGAACATCAATATGTTTGGTCCGGGCATGAAATGTCGGGTTCTTAGCTAGGCTAATTGCACTCTGACTGTCACAGTAAATTGTTACTGTACCTTGTTTTATTCCAATATCCGAACACAGTCTCTTAAGCCAAATGGCCTCTTTACAAGCATGAGTAGCTGCCATATACTCTGCTTCAGTAGTGGATAAAGCAACCACAACCTGTCGCTTACTCATCCAACTAATTGCACCACCAAACAAAGTAAACACATAAGCACTGGTGGATCTTCTGCTATCAATATCACCTGCCCAATCTGAATCCACATAACCATGGATATCAAGGGAAGTCATGTCTCCAATTGAATTACCATGATAACACAAAGAATACTCTGAAGTACCCTTCAAATATCTGAAGACTCTTTTCACTGCATCCCAATGAACTCTACCAGGATTAGACATATATCTAGAAAGTACTCCCACTGCTTGGGCAATGTCTGGTCTAGTACAGACCATAGCATACATCAAGCTTCCAACCGCACTCTGGTAAGGCACTCTGCTCATGTCTTCCATCTCCAATGGGGATGTAGGACAATCTGAAATAGATAGTTTCATTCCAACTGTAAAAGGAACACTCAATGGTCTACAATTCTGCATGTTGAACCTCTGTAACACTGAATTCACATACTTACTCTGGCCTAGCCATAGCTTTCTGTTCACTCTATCTCTTCTAATTTCCATCCCAAGAATGTGCTTTGCTACACCAAGATCTTTCATTTCAAATTTAGCAGCGAGCTGAGACTTCAGTTCTGAAATCATACCTTTCCCTTTACCAATGAATAACATATCATCAACATACAATGTAATGAATAAGAAATGATCACCATAAGATTTATAATAAACACAGTGATCTGATTTAGAACGTTCAAATCCCAAACTCAACACATATGTATCAAATTTCTGGTACCACATCCTAGGACTTTGTTTGAGGCCATACAAAGATTTCTTCAATTTACAGACCAAATTTCTTTTGCCTTTCACCACATAGTGCTCCGGCTGTGTCATATAAATATCTTCCTCCAAATCACCATGAAGGAAAACAGTTTTCACATCCATTTGCTCAACCTCTAAATCATAAGCAGTAGCAATAGAAAGCAAAAATCTAATGGACGTCATTTTTGCAACAGGAGAAAATATCTCACCGTAATCAACACCCTCAACCTGAGAGTAGCCTTTTGCAACCAACCTTGCTTTATACTTCTCAATGCTTCCATCTGAACCAATCTTTTTCTTGAACACCCATTTACAACCAACAGGTTTTCGTCCTTCAGGCAATGGTACAAGATCCCATGTATCATTCTTTTTCAATGCTGCCATTTCTTCCTCCATAGCAATCTTCCAGGATTCTGCATCATTCATACCTAATGCCTCTTCTACAGATTTCGGTTCATCCACACTAGTATTCAGAGCAAAAATACATCTCCAATCATCAGGTGAATACCTTTCAGGTGGTTGTCTATGTCTTGTAGACCTTCGAACAAGCTGAGTTGGAGGTTCTTCCTCCTCTTCTGAAGATTCAGAGCTAGACGAGCTCTCCTCAAATTCTTGCCTATCTAGGGGTCTCGATTCAACTCTTTCAGGTGTAGAAGGAAGTTGAATCACATCTTCTTTTTTAGTCTGTTCTGGCTGCAATGTAACAGAAGGAGACTTAATTTCTCTAAAAATAACACTTCTACTGTGAATTACCTTTTGTGCAACAGGGTCCCAAAGCTTGTATCCTTTCACACCATAACTATACCCGATGAGGATACATTTCACAGCCTTGTTCTCCAACTTTGTTCGCTTCTCCTTTGGCACATGTGCATATGCCTCGCAACCAAAAACTCTAAGATGTCTCAATGAAGGCTTGTGACTTGACCATGCTTCCATAGGCGTTTTATCAACAAGAGCTGATGTAGGAGACCTGTTAATCAGATAGCAAGCAGTGGCAACAGCTTCAGCCCAAAACTTTTGTTCAAGACCAGCACCACTCAACATACTCCTAGCCTTTTCCATCAGTGTCCTGTTCATTCTTTCTGCAACTCCATTCTGCTGTGGAGAATACGGAGTTGTCTTCTGCCTGTTAATTCCACAGTCTTTACAGAATCTATCAAAATCATTAGAGCAAAACTCACCGCCATTATCAGTTCTCAAACATTTTATTTTCTTTCCAGTCTGCAACTCAACCATTGCTTTAAATTCTTTAAAACGACTAAAAACTTCAGATTTACTCTTTAGAAAATATACCCATGTCCTTCTACTAAAATCATCAATAAATGAAACATAATATTTGGATTTTCCAATCGAAGAGACATCTACTGGACCAAACACATCAGAATGGATAAGGTCCAGAACACCACAAGTTTTATGAGAACTCGAGTAAAACTGAATGCGGTTTTGTTTTCCATAAATGCAATGCTCACAGAAATCAAAGTCAAGGTTACAGTCATTCAAACCTTCAACAAGGTTTTTATTTTTCAAGGTCCTTAGACCCTTTTCTCCAATGTGGCCAAGTCTCTGGTGCCATAACATAGTCTTCTCTGCAGGTAACTTTGCTTCAGACGAAAGAGCACCCTTAGGTACCCAAAAACCATTTCCATCTGCTGAAGGTGAAACCTTCAAATCTTCCAGTGAAGTATCCGCAGATTTGCTTTTTACAGAAGTGCTATTACACTCAACAGTGTATGCTTCAAGCTTATACAAAGTGCCAAACCTGACACCTCTAGCAACTACCATAGCACCCTTAATCATCTTACATCCTGTTTCAGAAAAGACTACCTGCACACCCGCATCTATCAGTTTGCTCACAGATAACAGGTTTCGTTTTAATCCAGGGATATGCAGCACACCATTAATCCCTTTTATTCTACCATCAGAAAATCTGATTCTAACCTTACCTCGACCAACAATGTCTAGAGGTGAATCATCACCCAAGTACACCTTACCTCCATTAAATCCTTCATATTCAGAAAACCAATCTCTATTGGAAGTCATATGAAAAGATGCACCTGAGTCAATTAGCCAGGCATCATTACCTGTATGAGTCGCCAAAGCCGCAATAAATGCATCGCCATCTTCCTTGTCGGACTCAGAATCAGAATCGAACTTTTTCTTTTTCTTCTTCTTTTCTTCTTTGCAGTCCTTACGGATGTGACCCGGTTTACCGCAATTCCAGCAAATGACTTTGGACTTTCCAGGAGATTTCGATCTCCCTTTGGATTTGGACTTGCCGCGCTTCTCATTCTTCTTGCCTTTCTCCTTAGGTCTTCCACGAACGGTTAGGGCTTCCTTTGAACTGATGGATACCTTCCTTCGCATCTCTTCACCGAGTAGGGCACCCACCACGTCTTCAGATTTCAAAATGACAGAAGTACTACCGATAGCCATAACAAGAGAATCCCACGAATCAGGCAAAGAACAAAGCAAGATCTGACATTTCTCCTCCTCATCCATCTTAACACCGACGGATACTAATTGAGCCATAATCATATTGAATGCTTCTAGGTGGTCTGCAATTCGTCCACCCTCTTCCATCTTCAAGGAATACAATTTCTTTCTTAAGAAAATTTGATTTAATAAAGATTTCACTTGATACATCTCACCAAGCTTAGTCCATAGCTTCTTTGCAGAGTTCTCTTCATGGACATTGATTAGAACAGAGTCTGCCAGGCACAGTCTGATTAGACCCTTGGCTTTTCGGTCCATAACATCATACTGAGCTGCTGCAGTAGGATCTGAGGGCCTTTGGACATTCGCATCAACAGCATCCCAAAGATCTCGATCTATTAGCAGATCTTCCATCTTCAGCTTCCACATCTCAAAATTACTTCCATTAAATTTCTCCACCTCTATTCTCCCTGACGAACTCGCCATCTGAATATTCCTACAACAAGATCAAAAAGTGTCTTCTGCACAAGCTCCCACTCAAATCTGGATTAGTTCAAAAAACCCAGCTGCCCACAATTGAAACCAAAGGTGATCAGGCTCTGATACCACTTGTAAGGAAGTTAAGTAGCGGAAACAACTTCCTACACTAACCTTGAGAGGAGGGTAATGCAAAACTTTTTCAGATCATTACAACAGTTACAGAAAATAGAAATAGATATAATAGCAATCATACCACAACACAATGATTTACGTGGGGAAAACCCTTTCGGGAGAAAAACCCCACCCTCCAAAAGCAGCTCAATATTTTATTCAGCAATCAAAAATAGATTACAAAATACTTGCAGAGCAAGCTCTTCGCAGGAGTAGCACTAATCAGAGATTCAGAGGCAACTCAATAGCCATAAGACTCTTACACACAACCTCTATCTCACACACCTCATAAATAGGAGATACAATACAAGAAACCGTCAAACGGTATTACAAAACCATGGGCTAAAACCACCCAATAAGGTGTAGCCGACCTTATCTCCTTTCTATGACATGTTAAAGCACACATCAACACGTGTCGCTCCCTTTTACAGCTCATTTATGTATTCGATACAAATTATTTTTCCTATTTCAGGAGTACAAACTTCCGGAGGCCATAACTTGAGAACCGGGTGTCCGATTGACGAACCGTTTGAAGCGCCGGAAAGCTCGCGAAGTGCTCTATCACCTCATAACTAGCTTCGCCGGTTAAGGCAACTTTTCAGGGCGTTTCAGAGCCTCTAAAGTCCCCAAAATTAAGTTTAAACATTTTATTGCACCCCTCCAAGATGAAAACTTTAATATCTTCAAAACTAGCTGTGACCTTGCGACGAAACTTTATCGGAATGCTTATCTAGCCAACCAGAAGCTTCAGGGAGAGTTTCGCACCATTTCGTGCTCAAATAAAAACTTACTATAAATAGTAACCTCACATAAATGCAAGGTTGAGACACCATTTTTCCCAACACTTTGGTTAACTCTGTGATGAATCCTAAAGCTCAAATTGTGTTTACTCAAGATGAATTTCCTACTAGTGAAATTCAACATCAATATGATCCCTTGATGATTGTGGTTATCATAAATGACACTGCTATAAGATGAACACTGGTAGATAATGGCTCTGGCCTTAATGTGTGTAGCATTAATCTATTGCATAAGATGAATGTGGATACATCCCTTATTGAGCCTGACTCTCGTCCCATTCGAGGCTTTGATAATGTGGCTAAATCTTCATTAGGTATTATCACCTTACCCATCACAGTGGGACCTCTTACTTTGCCTACTCCTATCCATGTTATGTCGGGAAATCTAACATACAACTTGTTATTAGGGAGACCTTGGATTCACAGTATGCATGCTGTCCCCTCTACATTGCATAGACAAGTTAAATTTATTTATAACAATAAGACATATACCTTGATAGGTGATACTAATTTTCAAGCTTGTTTGCAAACATCTACTTCCAAAGGGAGTTCTTTTAAACCTTCCTCTTCTAGTGATGATTCTTTAAACAGGATACCTATGGACAAATTACCATCCTCTGATAATCAAAATTCTTTGGATGAGCCTAAAGTTCCTGAAGAAGATTCTTCTCAACTTGAATTTACACATGAAAAGTCTTTTGATCCTGAGAAGGTTCTCGCAGAAGACGATTGGGGATCTTTAGACTTTAACCCTACTTTTGTAGGAGAATATAGAGTGCCTAATATTGAGAAGGGAAAATCTAAGGAAGAAACTAAAGAGAAGCCCACTTTGTCTAAGCAATTCAGTAACAACTTTGTGGCTACCTCCGATTCAAATAACTCTTCAACATCTTCCTCTAATATAAATAGCACTGAGACCTATGGGGCATCACCATCTCTCTCTGATTTAGCATCTCTTTATGGTCGTGGTTTTCACATTTTGGCTAAGAGTGGCTATAGTGGAAATGGTTGTGGCACAAATGAACAAGGAATTAAAGTTCCTTTAGAACATAACATGCATGAATATTCATTTGGACTTGGATATAATCTTTCTAAGCCCACCAAAGCATCTAAAAGACCATCTCTCAATGTGAATGCTATATTTAGTAGTGATGATGATCTCACTTCAACTAAATCATCTTCTACTTCTATCAACTCTCATTCCCCTCATAAGGAAATCTTGGCGATGAACAAATCTCTTTATGAATCCCCTCAAATTTCTAAATTCACTTATGAATCGTTATTTCCTATTCATCATAAAGTCCTTCCCTCTAGGGATAAGGCTCTAATAAATTACACTCATCCCTCTTCTAAGATTTCTTGTGACTTTTCTTCTTCAATTTTTATCACTTTATACATGTTTTTGATCTCACTTATAGTTGAGCATTTAGCATGTCATATTCAAATACCTCATCCAATCTATCATGTCTTTAAATAACATTAATGGCTATTATGTTGCTCATCATTATGTGACATTGGTAGCTCATTTACGGGGGGCTCATTGTCATTCATGATGGTACAATTTCAAGTGCAATCATATTTTTGAAGCAACATAATAGCCTATTTTTTCTATGTTATCTCTTGTTCCTATGGGGTAATAGTGTGGAAATACTGATCATCTTTGCTTTAGAATCCTCTTTTCCTAGATATGAGAGAAGATGTGTATTCTCTTTCTTATCCTACCCACTTCTTATGAGGAGCATTTTACATACACTAATGTCTTGCTTGCATGAACTCATGTGAGTATGTAGTACATTTTTCTTATGTCTAAATCTCTCCCTAGAAGATTGTGTAAGTCCTTCTCATTATCCTTATCCTTGGGAGGCAATGATCTTTCCTTATTTTTATCTAAGGATCCACTTTTTTTTCCTATTTCGTGGATGGTGTGAACTTTATTACTTGATGTTATTCCTTGTATGCATTTGTTGTTGTTTGTTCAAGGATTCTCTCTTACAAGAGGTGTAAGTCCTTGACTACAACCTCTTTTGCACTTTCTAAAATACATCCATAATGAATTCACTCTCCCAATTGGGTTAAAAGGAGCGTCATCCTTCATTAATAATCACTTTCACCTCGCAAAAGAAGGAAGTATTGCATTCTTATTCTCTTCTTTGTCTTATTCTAGAAGATATTATATTTGTCTAAGACAATTCCTCTCGAGGATAGGTGTCTTTTGTATAAAGATCTCTTCTCCTCTAAGGATCTCCTTTACACATACTACAAGATATCCCTTTTTCAACTATCTTATCCTTGCTTAAAGAGTGCAACACTCTCTTGCTTGGATCTATGACATTGTTGCATTTTTGGGGTATCTTCTTTTGTGATGAAGGTAGGTATCCTTGTTTTACTTTACTTATGACATAAACATTACACTGGGTCATTCTCGGAACCAGAGCACAGACTCTTAGAGCGAGATGTCTCCATTTTTCTTTTATGCAAGGTGATTATTCTCGGAACCAGAGCATAGACTCTTAGAGCGAGATGTCATGCTTTTGTACTATATATATACAGGTTGTAGCATACTCAGGCATAGACTCCTATGAGGTGCTTCTAACCTCCCTTACACACACATGCACGAGGTTGAGTGGAACTAGCGGCATAAGGCTAGACTTTCTCACTCTCCTCCCTTACATGGATCACCTAGACAGACTCTAGGGGCTAGTTTTCCATGTCCTTTTCCCATGGATCACCTAGACAAGATCTAGGGGCGAGAAGTCCATGTTTTCTCTCTCACTATTCTTCTCATGGATCACCAATGTGTGTATTCATGCTTTTTTTCCTTTCTTTTCTTCTCTTTGCATTTTATTTCCATTTACATCCTTCATCTTGTATTAGAGAACTCTCAAATCCTCACACTTGTTGTTGTGTTGGAATTGAGATTTAGTCCTCTTTCTTACCAAATGATTCTCCATTAGTTTTTGATCTCATATCAAATCTTCTTGTGAGCATTTGTTATCAATATTCTTTAACAATTCGAAGTGGTAAACATGATACCCTGTTTCAACTCACTAAAATTAGCAAGCCGAAATAGGGGGGGGCATATAGCTACCCTTGAATTTTCATCACCTTCCTTAGTAAGCATTAGGTGATTTTGTGATCTAACATGTGGTTTTGTAGGTTGTGGTTCCTAACTGAGTACTACAGATGCCGCTGGGGGCTTCGTCCGACAACTTATGGATATATCCTTTTTCAAATAATGTTTACTTTTCTGTACTTTAGCTTGCATATGCACGTAGTGTTCATATGACCGCTAAAGTGGGGGCTAAATGTAGCGTCATAAATTGTACGCACTTGCTAGGGTGGTACAATTTCACACCTAGTTTAGCACCTGCCTTGGCGCATTTTGCATTTTGCATTGCATTTCCCCTTTAGCACTTAATTAATCAAATTAATTAGGTCTAAGGTTCTATTTTATCATCTTCCACATCATAAAGTTGGGCCCTTTCATTAAAGTGTGCCCCTTTCATTTTATTCTTCCAATACATCATTTAATCAAAAACCCTAATTAATTCCTATTTTGAACTTGGGGGCTTGATTTCGGGGGTCAAAACATCTCGAAATCACTTGTAACTTCGGGATTCACTCTAAAATCATCATATCTGACGGCCCTGAAAATTTGGTGAAAAGTTGTCAGGACCATGGCGCCCGGAGTGCACACGGTCCCGGACATTTTTCTCGAAATTTTAGGAGTGCGATCCAATCATAAAATAAAGCTTAACCCCAAGAAATTGGCAGGAGATTCAATCTCTAGGTCAGCCAAAAGTTGAAATTAAGACCTAGGGTTTCATATATAAGAGCTCTCTTTCTTCATTTGAAAGGATCCGAATTTTGTTTTCAGGAACCTCCTATGCAGCGAAAGAGCAGATCTTTGAAGACTTCAACAACATTGAACATTCATCTATCAAGCATTCATCAATTATTCACTTAGGGCTTTGAAGACATTGAAGAGCAATAGGAGATCACCGACTGAAGATTGGCTTGTACCCCTCCCTTGGGGTTGGGTATGATTTCATGTTGTTTTCATGTCTTTGCATAAGCCTCATTATATCATTTGTATTCATGCTTTAGATCACTTTGCATCTTGATTTGGAGCATTTACATTATCATTTGCAAGCAATTAGGGTTTACTTTCTAGGTTGCTCTAGTTTGCTTACTTGCATTTTAGGATCTTGCACACACACAAGGTCTGCACACACATTACTTTTACAATACAACTTGGCTATTCATGGAGGTGGAAATCACCAAAGCGGGGGTTTGACTAAGGCAAAACCCTATATAGCTGCCCAAAACACCTTTTCAGATATAAGTGCAGATTTCGGGATTCAGATGACGCCGCAAGTTGTAGATCCGGAAGAAGCAGACGGAGACCGAACGACACACCGAGTTTCGGGGAAAAAGACCAGGACAGGGGCGTGGGGCACCCTGGTCCTGCCAGGACAGGGGCGCTAGGCGCCCTGGTCCCTGGGACAGGGGCGCTGGGCACCTTGGTCCTTCTGTCAGACAACATTTTTCAGCATTTCTGACAGCTTTTCAGGTTGTAAAACATCAGTTTCCGGAGCAGTTTCAGGGGCAGAATCAGGACAGTGGCGCCCGCACCCCCGTCTCGAACATTTTCACTCAGATTTTAATTCTGGGTACACATTTACATTCTTGTCTTGTCCTTGTGATTACAGCTTTCCATTGTTTAAGTTCAATTCTGCAATCTTGTTATTAGTTCATACTTGCACCTTGGGGTTAGGGATTGAACTTGCATCATTTTATCTTTCAATTACAACAAAGGAATAGAAATCCTAATAGGTATCCCGTGGCTCTCTCTTTCACAAAAAGAAGTAGCCAATTGTGTGATACCTCTAGGCTCTTTCGTATTCCACAAGTGTGTGGTTGAAAGTGAGATTAGGGCATGTTTGCTTAGTGTCACTTTTTCCCCCACACAGAAATGATCTACAATGATCTCATACATATATGAGTCATGTTACAATCCACCAAGTCAGATTACAAAAGATTTTACAAGTAATTACAAAATACATTTACACAAAATTCTTGTTGGCCAGGGTGTCGGTAATCTTCTTTTAGGTGTCGGTGAACTGTATGCTAGTGTAGAGTCTGTTGGTGCCAGTGCCTGTGTATGCCTTTTGGTATCACATGATTGCAAGGTTGCCATCAATGGCAATACCTTCAATCACCTACAATTTCTCATTGGAGTGTGCATTTTCCAACAAAGGACACATTACATGACCCATAATGACCCCTAAGGGGCCATATGGTGTCCTAAGGAGTCATAGGACACTGTATGATCCCTTAGGACATGATTTGACCTCTAACGGTTCCTAAGGGGTCATATGGTATCCTAAGGGGTCATATGACACAATATGACCCATAACGACACCTAAGGGGTGATATGGTGTCTTAAGGGGTCATAGGACACTATCTGACCCCTTAGGACACAATATTACCTCTAATGACACCTAAGGGGTCATACGACACAATATGGTTCCTTAGAATACAATATGACCCATAACAACACCTAAGGGGTCATATGGTGTCCTAAGGGGTCATAGGACACAATATGACCTCTAATGACACCTAAGGGGTCATACAACACAATATGACCCCTTAGAATACAATATGACCCATAATGATGCCTAAGGGGTCATTTGGTGTCCTAAGCGGTGACAAGATACCACATGACCCCTTAGGACATGATATGCCCTCTAACAACACCTATGGGGTGATATGGTACTCTAAGGGGTCATACAACCCAATATGACCTCTTAGAATATAATATGACCCATAACAACACCTAAAGGGTCATATGGTGTCTGTCCTAAGGGGTCACAGGACACTGTATGACCCCTTAAGACATGATATGACCTCTAACGATACCTAAGGGGTCATATGGTATCCTAAGGGGTCATACGATATAATATGACCCCTTATAATACAACATGATCCATAACGACATGTAAGGAGTCATATGGTGTCCTAAGGGGTCACAAGATACCACATGACCCCTTAGGACATGATATGACCTCTAACGACACCTAAGGGGTCATATGGTATCCTAAGGGGTCATACAATACAATATGACCCCTTAGAATACATTATGACCCATAACAACACCTAAGGGGTCATATGGTGTCCTAAGGAATCACATGACACTGTATGACCCCTTAGGACATGATATGACCTCTAATGACACCTAAGGGGTCATACGACACAATATGACCCCTTAGAATACAATATGACCCAAAACAACACCTAAGGGGTCATATGGTGTGCTAAGGGGTCACGAGAAACAATATGACCAACATTATCTCCCTTTATCTCCCTTACTTTCCCATCCCCCCTCCCCCTCTCTCTCTCCCTTTTCCATCCTCTCTCCCTCCCCCCTTGGTCTCCCTTTTCCATCCTCTCTCTTTCCCCCTCTCTATTTCCCTCTCCTCCTTTCTCTCCCTCTTTATTGGATCGAATATCAACATTTATATATCAAAAAAGGCATCTATGCCAAGTCAATACAAATTTTACAAAAATGTGGCATATGCCATGTCCAAATCGATATACAATAAAAATGTACAATATATCTACATGTATTGGTCATTCCATGATCACAACTAACACTATATGATCCTATACAATTTATGGTGGATCATCAAAATCGAGCCTCTTTGATGCACTACGCACCTCTGTAGATGGCTGCAAAAGCACAATTCAAAAGCTAAGTTAGAATCCTTTTGTAGAAAATAGTTCACAATTATCAACATAACTATACATTTAACTATAATTTTTTTGCAATAGAAATGTAGATTACCTCATCTGCTGATCTAGGATCTACTGTCTTCTCTATCTTCTCCTTCTTAGCCTTAGGAGTTCTCTTGAATACCTTCTTCAAAGGCTCCAAGTTATGGCCAAACTGAAAAGGGGGCTCCCATCAATTAAATACAATTAATACAACTTACTAACATATATACATAAAAAACACTAAAAATTTACAATATAGAGAACAAAACTATACCAGAGCCTAAGATGCTTCTCCAATATACTAAGGAGGGCTTGCCATTGATGGAACATTTGTCTCTATTACCTGTATGAAAAGTGATCAAGATTAAATACAATTAATATAATGATAAGTATTGTAGGTTAAAAACAATTAATGTAATATATAAAACAAAAACGTACCAGAGCCTGAGATGCTTCTCCAGTACATGGAGGAGGGCTCACCATTGATGAAGCAACTATGGATATTTCTTGTATGAAAAATGATAAGATTATAATTCATCACAAGTTCACATGTACACGTACATACAATCATCAAATCAAAAAAATAAAGTAGAGATACATACCTCCTCCCTCTCTCGATCCTCGGGCGTATCAGGTGCATTCAACATATCTACAAAGCTTAATGGCCGTTGTATATAAAACAAACAAAAAACACTAATCAATCTACAAATCCCAATGAAGACAAATTCAAACCTTTTCAAACAATTGTACAATTAAAAATGTGTTCAATTACCTTCTTCCCACATTTAGGCATCCTCCAGGATTTCTTTTGCTGAGGACCAGGCCTAGACATGGAGGGGGTACCCTAAGAAAAACAAAATTAACACAAGAGATATTAGTACAGATAATATTGAATATAATTTAACAAATCTAAAATTAAATGACTTGCATAAATTCCATCAAAAGAATATATAAAATAAGGTGTACAGAATATGATACGCATAGCTCTGTAGGCCAAAATCAATCGTTGAGAGCATGACATCGTCAATATTGGACATTTGGTCCCTTGACAATGCCTACAAAACAAAAAAAATGTCAAGCATTAAAGAGAGTTAGTATATCTTGTAATTTTTTTGAATTCAAAGTATATTGTTCTATTTTAACATGTTACAAAATTTATACCTCAAATGTTGAAGTTGTAGTTGCAAAAATTGCAAGAGGAATATCAGATGTCGCTGCTGCATCCTGAAAATAATATTGTTTGTATCAATTTATATATATATATATATATGAAAATTCATTTATAATTATAAATTTTCAGTGATTGATAAATAAAATTTTATGAATTCAAATCAACACACCTGTGTCTATGGCTGACTATCAAACAACATATCCATCAATTCATCTATCTTTGCCACATCCTTATTCGCGTTGGTCTGACATCTACTCCCACAAATTGTGCACGAATGGGTTGTCAAGCCTTCTGTAGTGGCCTCGTCATCCATCCCTATGCATATGCCTAAGCAAGTGGGACACACATGCTAAATGGGCTGACCAACACCAACTATCCTAGCTAATGGATCATCATCTGATACAAGAGGGTGTGCTAACTGTGTCCCATGCTAGATGATCACATCAGTCATTGTCATGGCTACCTAAAGAGTCTGTAGCTCCATCGACTCTTTCAAGGCTACTATGATAGTCACATGCACCTTGGGTTTGGGTGCTAAGGGGTGATGACTCTATGGGTCTAGTACCCTACAAGCTCCAGGTCTATCTTGGGTAGAGCCACCACCTCTACCATGGAACTCTCTCATGTCAAAATAATTAGGATTCTCATTAAGGACAAACTCACAATATACTTTCCTCAAAAAATATAATGACACCCCATGATTATTACAAGGTGGTTCGTCAAAGACCATCCACCACCTATTCCAAAATGGATTCCTCATCTGCACATTTGTACACCAATTTATGGGAAACCTCTTTTCCTTAAGAGGTAAGGACTCACCAGTTCTAGGATCAACAAAAAGAGCACATATTTGTGCTTTACTTATGTTTTTGTTTTTCACTCCCTCATATGATAATCCATTCTTATAAAATGCACGACACCTATCCCTATAGTTTCCCCATTTTGTAATCTAAGGGGAAACTACAGTGGCACCACTAGCTAATGTTTCTAGGGTAGTGGAAATGGATAAATGATGCTCAAGGTTAGATGTTTTCAATTTATTAATCAGTCTACTTATTTTAGCAGTGTTTTTCCCTAATTGATTAAGCAATTGCTCCTGTGTAGCTGGTGTACAGTCGAAAGGAGGTGTATTTTGTGGGTTTTCATCTTGTTGTGGTTCAGGATTTTGAGAATTTGATATATTTGTAACAAAAAATAAATAAAATAATCAAAATTAATTATTTTAAATTCAAAACGTAAATAAAATTTATCAAATATGCAAAATAAATAAAAGCAATTAACAACCTACCTCTTTCCATGGCACTGGGAAGTAGAAATCAGGAGTTCATGCATGGTTTCATAAGAAAATGCACCTCCAAACTGCTTTTGGCCGTGGGTTGAAAATGAGACCCATTCGGAGTAAAAAAAATAAAAATTGATAGGAAGCGCGTATGTGGTCTTAACACACCAAGACTGCACATGGGGTCCTAATTTCTAAGGGACCATGTATGCCATCTTATTTTTAGGGACCGCGTACACCATCTTATTTTTAGGGACCACATATGTGGTCCCTTCCCTTTAGGCTCGACATAAATGAACCAATGCACGTACGAGGTTATTCAAAATTCAAAGACTATGTATGCGCTATCTGTTTTTTCAACTTTTTTTTGGTGTGTGTCCACTTTTTTGGCACCATCTTAGTGCACACACCCTCTTCTTGATTATCTCATATATTTACCTAAAAAAATTCAGAGGGGTCTTTCTCTTTTGCTATAATGATGATATCTCTAACTTGCTCCACCATTGTATCTAAGCAATCATAGATGTCATCCAATATTGGTTGATCAATAGCACAACAACAAATGAAGTTGTATATTGGCTCAATGAAACATAGTGAATAATCCATTTGAGCCCACCGATCATCATCAAAAAATGATTTTCTGATATTAGACGCTCGATCTATTTGACATTGCCTCCAAAATACCCAAATGTCACTAATCACCATACTTTTCAAGGCTTGTTTGACATCAACAAGCCTTTTGAGACCAATGGAGTATGTGGGAAAGTGTGTCTCAGCCACGTTAAATTAAAAAATAATCACTTTTTAAAAACATATAAATCTTACAAATATATATATATATACACTTTAGCAACTCTAGTTTGACAAATTGTCCGTAAATGGCCTATTACATGTGATGATTACAAATAAACATTTGAATTTCTTTGGCTTCTTCATAAATCTTTTATATCCATTGAATTTTGCCAATTGTTTGGAGCATTAAATTCCAAAAATCAACTACACAAGGGGTTCCACCAAAGGTTTGAATACCTTTCTTCCATGACCAACCTAGTTGCTCTGATACTTTTGCATTATTTGTGATCATCTAAACAACACTTTCTAGCCCCACTAACTCAATTGTTTCATTTAGAATGTTGGCAATAAGTTGGGTATCTTTCTCTCAGCATTGCATTCCACTGCTTTTAGAAACATTGCCCCCTATGGGCTCATTTCAATGAGATTTATTAGTGGTCTATTTCTAGCATCTTTCCACTCATCACAAATGATAAAAACCCCTAAGGTTTTCCACGAAGATCAAATCACTTGCGATTGTCTATTAATAATATCTTTTTCCTTAGCTAAAAGGGTGGCATGAACCTTTTTGTACTGTGGGCTTTTGTATCATTTTTGGGATTCATTAATTGACTTGGCTATCTCTTGTCCATATGGAGAGTGAACTGCATTAAATCAAATTACATTTTCACATAAATAATGTGCAATATTTTGATTTGTATCCACTTGACTTTGCAGATTAATTTCCTTTTCAAGAGGTCCTAAATTTCTCCTCTTGTGACCAATAGATGTTCTTGATGTTGGATGCAAAGGGGGTCTATTTAGACTTAGAGTTGACCTTTGATTTGATGTCTCAACCCGATTATCAGCTTCATCTTCTTCATTTTGATATTTGGCAATGTTTTTAGTTGACATTCCCTTCCTTGGAATATCACCAAGGTCTGGATCAAGGCATGCTTCACATCTTGTACCTTTTATGTGGCAAAAGTTCCCAAGAACCCTAGTATAGGAACTTTTGTAATCAAGTAAATACTCATGCACCTCCATTTAAAGCCTCCACTACCTTGAAAATTTCCAAGGAAGGTAACATATTTCCACACAAAGATTTACTATTTGGTTTGATCCACTTGTCATTTTCGAATGATGATGCTACTACCATGATTACTATCCTACATAAAAATAATTTAATAAAATTATAAAATATAAATAATTATTCATTGAGTTTAACTTTATAAAACAAAAAATTATAATTTAAAAGTTGATTTAAGAATATATGCATAATGCCATAGTATTTACTACTATAATATTAATTTTACAAAGATAATAATCTAAAAATCTATAATAATATAATTAAATACACAAGAAATTTTAAATGTATTATTAATTTAAAATAAATTAAATACATTAAAATTAAGATTAAATATAAAGTTACTGTTAAATTTATTAAAATCTATGTAACCCAAAGACACGTCCTCGACCTAAAATCCTTGTCTCGGTCTAGGGACATTCCAAGGACATGGGGATGACCAGGGAATATTTCCTCATGTCCCCAATCTACTATAAATCCAAGGAAACATCCTAAGAATAGGGGGATTTTGTCCCCAGTCATGAGCAATGTCCAATAGTCCCAAGGACAACCAGGTTTCCCCTACCATTGGGGCATTTTTTTGCAACTTTAAAAACATAAAAAAATACATTTAATTTTTTTTTGTATTATGGGCCCCTACCTCCAAAAACAACCTAAAGTTATTGCTTCACACATTTTGACTCATTTGGTAATTTGTGTGAGAAGAAAAATCTTGGAGCAACAAGAGGGTTTGAAGGAAGCCATTGAAAGAGAAGGTGCAACAAGGAATAGAAGGCAAAGTGGTTCAACCTAGCCTTCAATCTTGAAAGAGGTAAGTTTCATTCTTCCATTTTTCCTAAGTCATGATCTATAGCAGCCAATAGAAAGAACCAAATGGATGTCAAATTTGTAATGGGAGATAAAATCTAACCATAATATATTCCTTCAACCTGGGAATACCCCTTCACGACCAACCATTCTTAATACTTCTCAACACTGCCATCAAGACCCAACTTTTCTTGAACACCCATTTGCATCCCACGAGATTATTTCCTTCAAGAAAAGGTAACAAATCCCAAGTATTGTTCTTCTTTAAAGATATCATCTCGTCATTCATGGCTTCCATCTAGGAATCTTCATCACTCATACCCATAGCCTCTCTAATAGTCCTAATCTCATCAATGTTAGCAATCAAAGAAAAAATACAATTGGAATCTAACAATGAATAACCAAACCTATCTAGTTAAAATCCATTTCTTGTCTTCTTCTAAAATTTCAGAGTTGCTAAAGCTCTTCTCATCATCAAGTCCATTAGAGATCATAGTTCTTCTTTCTCGAGGGTAGAAGGAATCTAAAATACCCCTTTTTTTTCTCTTCTTTCTATGGCTACAACTTAGCAATGAAAGGTTTCATCTTTCTGAAAATGACCCTTCTACCGTCGAGAAACTTCTTTGTTATTGGGTCCCAAATCTAGTACCCTTTCATGCCAATACCATAACCAATAAAGATGTACTTAACACCCCTGTTCTCCTACTTAAATCTATTTTTCACTTGAAACATGAGCATAAGCTTTGGAACCAAATACTTTGAGATGTCTCATATAAATCTTCTTTCCTAATTATACCTCCATACATGTTGTTGTGACATTTTCACACATCTCCCCATTGAAAATGGGGACCCCCACTTTTTCGCTTTAGGCTTAGGGTTTTAGGGTCAGTTGTCTTAGTTAGGTGCCTATCTTAGTCGTTAACCTTTTCTTGTGAAGAGGTTGGTTATGTTATATTAAATCTTGTTTGATTAAGTTGTTTTTGATGATTAATTCATTAAGATCTCACTTGCATATATGAGGTAGACCCAAGGGTTTTGGAATGTTGAGGATAAGTTTGAGAATGGTGGTCAAAATCACCCCTACTTGGATGAAGAATACTTAAGTGATGAGGAATGAAAGGGTTGATCTTGCTAAAATTTTGAAGGAGAAAAATTGACTAAGGCATAAATTTTCTCAAGGCATGATCTTGATGATGGATTGCTAAGAAAAAGGACTTTGTGTAGGCAAAAAGAAAAAGTATGCCTAATAGAAGAGTTGTGCATACAAGCCTTAAAATACCCATTCACTTGTGCAAATAACACATAAAAATCAAATCAAGACTTAATCAGATAGTGAACACAAATATTAAAATCCAACTTAGCAAGGTAATTATGTGCATGAAGAGGCCAAAAAGCCAAAATTTTCTTGTATAAGAGAGGCCACAAAATCCACCCAACTTGATCAATTTGTGCAAGTAAGAGCTAAAATGCTGACTTGATCTGTGCATATAAAGCTTGAAACATCGACTAATTTATGCATACAAAGTAAAAAATGCTAACATGCTTGTGCATGAAGGAGGAAAAATGTTGACATGCTTGTGCATGAAGGAGGTAAAATATTGACAAAGGTTTTTGTGCAAACAAGGGACAAAATGTTGCTTAGGTTGTGCATATGTCTATCAAATCTGCACCCAGGTTGTGTAATTGAATGTATTAAATTTTTGCTCTAGCAAGATGACTTGTGTAATCAACCAATAAAGTGCACCCTCAAAGTTGTGCAAATGAACATCAATATGCCACCCAAGATGTGCAAATGGAAGGGCAAACATTGCCCAAGGTATGCAATTGCAAGGGAAAAATCTACCCAAGCTATGTAAATGGAAGAGTAAAAGTCGCTTGATTTGTCCAATTGAAGGGCAAAATGCTCCTAAAGTTGTACATATATAGATAAAAAATATATCCTAATTTGTGCTATTAGATGACAAGAATGTTCCCAACAAACAATAATCAGACCTGCAGATCATAAAGTCAGAGGTGAAAATCATGAAATCAAACCCAAAGTTGACCTAATACGCTCAGACTTGTAGATCAAAAAATCAGACCTATAATCCTAATTCACATACCTAATCCGAAGACTCATATGAGAGCAATGAATGATCAGGTGTTGAATAGAGGGCAGGGGGGCTCATCTTAGTGATGATAACCAAAGAAGAGGGAAGAGGGGAGGAAATAAAAGCTTTATTAGAGGGCTAGAAGAATTTGGAAGGGCCACTCCACTTGTAAACACCACCCAAGGTTGAGAGGCATGCAAAGGGGGTTGAACTAACATAAAATTACTGGGGGGGGGGGGGGTATTAGGCCAAATGGTAACAATAGAGGCTATATATCAGACCCTAGTGGAGGGGGATAGGTTGTTTATCCTTATTCTTTAGGTCTAGGGCTTCCTTGATAGAGCATTCCAAAGAATATAGTAGATAGAAAGGCAAACATAAAAGATCATGGTTCCTGAAATGATTTTGCAATGACAAATGACAATAATAATAAACTTTGTGATGACCCTCAAGAATGAAATATTTCATTATCATTAAACATGCCATGTCCCATGGATGTTTGAGTTGGTTCATTAAAAATATTACATTTTAGTACACCTAATAGTTAATTTATTTAAAATTTATAGAATTTAATGTATTTTTTTTATTATTTTGTGCCTCCTTGAATTTTTTAATAGTTTTATATTATCCTTTATTTTCCATTCCTTCCACCTTTTTCTTCCTTTATTCATTAATCAAGTGTTTAAGTTCAATATTTCTCATTTTGAAGACGAATTATAAATTATTCTTTATTATGAATACTTCTAATTTGCATGAGAGGGTGCACTAGTTTGATCATAGAGCCTAACTTGTAATTGTTAAATACATGTTTTATTCTTTGTTCTAAATTTATTGATATATTAGTGTATGAGATTGTGTTTTTGACTTAATTTTCCACTAGATTATGGTAGTGATTCGCAGTGGTTTGTCCTACAACCATGCCAAATCAAAATTATGAAAACTATTATATAATTTTTTACGTTTGAAGTACTTTAGTAGCTTCTTTTCCTTTCTTCAATGCATAAAAATAGTTGTATAACTTTACCATTTCTTAAGAAAATTGATATTTTAACCATTTAGTGGTATAAACATGTAAGATTCATACTCAAATACATTGATATTACAACCTTTATTGTATTTTATCAAAGTCTATATTTTACTTATAGTTAAATATTTGTGCTTTGGGGAATGTAGATAGAATATGTGTATTTATATTATGGGGGATTTATCTTGAGTTCAATATAACTTGAATTCATACCTTTTTTAGGGATCAGCTGCGATACCCTCTCCCGAAATAACATGGCCTAAGTATCTGACCTTTGTTTGGAAAAACTCACACTTCGCCAAATTGGCGTATAGATGATTCTCCCTGAGATACTACAAGACCTGTCTGATGTGATCCTCATGCTCCTCCACTAATCTGGAATAAATCAAAATATCATCTAGGAAGACAATTGCAAATCTATCCAAGTAGGTCCTGAACACACCATTCATCAAACTCATGAAGACTGATGGTGCATTTGTAAGACTGAATGACACAACTGTGAACTCATAGTGTCCATATCTAGTATGAAAGGTTGTATGATGTATATTTTCCTCATGGATCCTCAATTGGTGATATCTGAACTTAAAGTCAATTTTGGAAAAGACCTTGCATCCTTAATCTGATTAAATAAATCATCTATCTATGGCAAGGGATATCGGTTCTTCACCATCACCTTATTCAATTATCTATAGTCAATGCAAAATCAGAGAGAACCATCCTTCTTCTTCACAAATAGCACCAGTGCACCCCATGGGGATATGCTAGGATGGATAAATCCCTTCTTTGACCAATCCTCAAGTTGAACTCTCAAATCACTCGGCTCTTGAGTGGTCACCCTGTAAG
The DNA here is from genome assembly GCF_030272615.1 of Cryptomeria japonica. Classification (NCBI taxonomy): domain Eukaryota; kingdom Viridiplantae; phylum Streptophyta; class Pinopsida; order Cupressales; family Cupressaceae; genus Cryptomeria; species Cryptomeria japonica. Next base: position 259,371,690 of record NC_081415.1, read on the forward strand.
GATCCCTAGAGATAGGCTCAACTCCTAGTACTAGATCAATCCTAAAATATATGTCTCGCTATGGGGGCATACCTAGAATATCACTAGGGAAGACATCTGCAAACTCCTGAAGGATAGGATGCTATTGTAACAACTCCTCTGTACTAACCTCCTCATCCACATCCCTCAACTTGACTGCAAATAACTAACAGCCCTTCCATGCACACCTCTTCATCTGTATGGCAGAAATCATGCAAAGAGAAATAGGCCTTTGAATGCCTACAATCTCCACATTCTTCCCACTGTCATCTACACATTGCTCCCTCTTACTCCTACAATTTATTTATGCCTGATGCAATCCCAGTTAATCCATGCCAAGAACTATGTCATAGGAACCCAAGGGCATAATATGAAAATCCACTAAGGTATGAAGGTCTCCCAAAACTAGAGGACAACTAAGCACAAGGGAATCCACCACTACCTTGGACCTCGTAGCTAGCTCTACCGGCCACCTATCATCTTGCTTTGTCATAGCAATCCTGCATCTCTCAACTAAATAAGGAGTAATAAATGAATTTGAAGCTCTCAAATCAAATAAAATAGAGCAAGGGATACAACCTATCACACCTGATGTCTCAACCACTATGGCCTGGTGCTTGGCCCGACAGTTATCAACTATCATGAAAACCTTGTGAGTCTTGCCTGAATCTCCAATAGTGGGCTCTGCTAGGGCTATCCTCTGCTATCCTGAAACCTATGATGTGCACTAAGGGAAATGAGCTTCTATATGATCCTACTTCCCACAAGTAAAACATCCTCTCCCGTCCTGAACTCTACTCCCAGATGTGGCACTCGGTTGTTGAACACTGCCTCTACTAGAGGCTGGTTGTGAACTCTGAGCTGGATGTGTAGGAGCAGGTCTCCTATAACATTGTTGATGACTGCAGCTCTTGTCAGCCGAAAATATAGCCCCTCTCGCAAAATTCTAACCCTGTGATTGTTTCCTCTTAAATCGTTGGCTGCTGCAGAAATAGGAGGGATGGATCCTAGCCACACATGTGGACTGCTGTTGGGTACCTCTAACAGCTATACCTGTAACTGGGACACTAGATACCTGTCCTCCTATAGTACCCCCTGCACTCAAGGAGTGATTCTCCTCAATAATCCTCGCCTTCACTATGGCAGCCTCCAAAGTCTTAGGTTCATGCATGCGAACCTCTCTACAAATGTAATCTTTGAGACCTCACACAAAGTGTTGTATGAGCATAGTTTCATCCTCTACTATCTGAGCTCAAATAATTTCCACTCATACTCGTCAACTATCATCTTGTCCTATCTTAAATTTTGAAACTCATCTGCCTTACACTGTAACTAAGTTCTCTAATAGAAATCTAGCTCGGAACCGCTCTAAGAACAACTCCCAAGTGACTGTGATAATCTCCAACTATAGCTTCCTCTCCTTAGTACACCATCATGTAGAAGCAAAGTCATGTAGATGCATAATGGTACACCTAGAATTTGTGTTATTTCTATACGGGTTCACAAATAAATACTGACTCAAGTCCAGTAACCAAGACTTTTCCTCCATACCAGTACCTGAACCATCAAAAGTGGGAGAACGAGCTATTAGTAAATGTCTCATATGGTTGGCTGCCATCTCCTCCTGATCAACCATAATTATTCTCCTAGGAGGGGAGCATGAGGGCTCTCTTTCCTGACGCTTTGACTGGTGAGACTCCTTCGATTTAACCTTAGCCTATCTATCCTCCTGCATTGGCCCTAAGCAGTCGAGGAGCTCCTGTAGTGCTGGAACCAACTACGGTATTGCATCACCCCCAGGTTGCTCCTAGCATGGCTCATTGTGATGTGACTCCTCTACAACCTTGGGGTGAGGATTCCCACGAGCTCCCATGCGACCTCTAGGTTCACGTGCATGTCCTGGTCCATGTCCTCTATGCCTAGCAAGCATCCTAACTGGACAAAATGCAAGGGTAGAATATAAGCTATTGAACTAGGAGTTACAACAAATAAATAGTAGAGATAAGGCCGCTAGCTTATCCCAGGCTAACATCTAACTAGCATAATGAGCTCACACATAACTAGAGTACCCAGTGTAGAACCCATAACTCGTAAGTTATGCTTTGATACCAAAGTGTAGTGCCCACCAACAAACCCTAGGGAAACTTACTACAACTAGACCAAAAGAGTGGGATAATTTTATTTTTGCACTAATAAGGTTTACATTTAACTTAACTAGGCATTATGTTTAGGAATTGGTCCACTATTTTTGATTCAACGTTAAGCGTTTAACCATTGTTTCTTACATTACGTTACTATTACAAGTGAAGTCACATTTATAAGGTTGAATTGCTTTCATGGTTCCATTGTTTTTCCTAGGGAATTAACGTCACTACTTAGTTCTACATCATTTATGGTTTATAATCAATATATTTAATTTACCATTACCATGATAATTCACTTCTATGATCCTAATGATCTAAACTTACCATGGAACACAACTACAAGTTCATGTATGCATACTAACCTATATCATACACTTCACATGATATGCTACTATTGTTGTCCTCAAACAACCTTAATGCATGCTAACATCGACATTACTCTATTACCACTAACTAGGTACGAAATACTCCCTTATAGCCACTAGCTCCACTTGGAAACCCAATGAAAACATTACTAAAAACTTACATGACCATATGAATACCACAACCTACATGTTAAAACCTTGCTAATGCATGGTACCTATGAATACATATCCTTATCCCAAGCTTGAACATAATAATAGGACACCATAATGACTAACCTTGAACTTAGCTCTATGCATATACTTTAGCATGACAACTATGAGCTATAATGGCTAAAACAATCACTCCTATAATGTTTTCCACTTCATAATGCATTACATATCCACTAACTTATCCTGCCTTATCATCAAAAGCATGCACATTAACCTACTTATGCAACTACATGCTCATTGATACTATTTATGCAACAATAGTTTTATTGCAGCCTTAACACAATTACGTGTAATTCCATTTAGTCCTTAATGTTATCTATTTACAAAGTTTCAACATAATTGCTAGCCTTGGTGTTATTCAAATTTCCAAGATTCCAACCATTTCATCATATAATCTTGTGTTTCCATGCTTTCACATTGATAATCTAAGAGGAAGTTTTGTTTAATGTCATTGTTCAAATAATTTAATCTCATAATAGGATACTACATCTACTAAATTACATCTATATTCACATGAAGACATTGAATCTTCAAGTATTAGTTTTGTTCCTTTCCAAAGATATAACATGAAGAAAGTAGTAAACATCCATATTCTATTGCATTGAGATCACATCTACACAATTACTATCCAACATATTAATACCACATAAATGATTGTATTGCTGATTTAACTAATTGTCAAAAGGCACATTGTAATTACAATTGACTAATCTACTTCACATATTATGCATGACAAATCCATTTATGTTACATGTATCCAATCCAAGGGAAAACATGGTTGTCATATGATAAGACATTACGAACAAGAGTATACCCTTTTCTTCTTTCTTTCCATTTACATATTAGTAACTTATAATATTTCCATTTTAAGGTATAATCTAAAGTATAACCATGGATACAATGAAGGTTTCTATTACATGGTAGTACAATCATGAGATTAACTCACTTCTTATACAACATTCCTAATTTAATACATGATAAAAGTGCCTCAAGTCATGAAGTAATCAATACATAAATCTGCTCCAAGGATCCATAGTCTACAGGAAGGAAGAACTAAGTCCACACTCGATGAAAGCACCAAAAAGAGGGAAAAAATGCCAATGGCAAAAAGCTCCAACCACCCGACCAATGTGGAACGTTCAAGGAACCACCCCCAGAGCTAGGAGATGTTACTAGGTCCTAACTCATACATTAATCTAGGTTGACACTTTTACCCAAGGGAATAATACCAAACAAATTCCATACACACAACCATACACCAAACAAACAAGAAAGGAAAAAGAGATTCCAGAGACCGATAAAACATCATAACATGAATGTAAAAGTAAGGAAAGGACTCACATGTATGAGGAAGTGTCATCACATGCCAAACTAAGAACAAGGCACTAGCCTATGGGCATGCAGAGCCATCTCAACCTTGAGAGAGAGACCAAGGGAGATTAGCTTACCGTCTCCATGGTCTTCTCATGCTCAACCTAAAAAATCCTCCCTAGGACTGAGCCATGAGGCATTGATAAGTTATTATCTTTTTAATTATCTAACTACCCATACACATTCGTTAATTTAGTTATCACTTGATTAAAATATGGTAAAATCCTTTACACCTAGAAGGTCTAGACTTCATGCATCCTTACAAGGAACCTTGTGAAATTCCATCTCTCATGACCCTCGGGTGTTGTAAAGGAGCCCACTCCCTTTACATGGATTCAAAATCAACAATACAAGAGGCTCTTATACAAGGTAATAAATTTGACACTAACATCAACAATGTCATACCACAACATACATGTACCCAAAAGACCAAACAACAACACACATAAAAGAACAAGCCTCTTAGCAAAAAGGACATAATCAACTCATAACAATGCTGAAAACAAATCATTACCAACATTGCGAGGTCTTCACACTCCCTACCATAAAATAAGCAACATAGACAATCCCTCCTCATGGAAAAATCATCATGAGGGCATGTCTAGATGACCATAATCAATCTTATGAATAGCAAGTAAGAAAAATTCACATTAAACATCGGTTTTAGAATAGTTACACAAACGGCCTCCGGAAACCAAAAAAAACATAGATCACAAGACACTTGACTAGCACTAGGTTGAGCAATGAGATGAATTGGGTCAGCCAATACCTATTTCTTAGCCCGTGCTATCACTCGCAGGCTCTTCCCAATTCATGGACGAAAAACACAATTAACATATAGGGACTCTTAGTTGAGGAAGACTTGACTTATAAAATAAATATCGAGAAGGAAAAATCGAAGCTTCATGGGGTATATCCATACACATACATGTATAAGTCCAATATTATTTTACTACTTCAAAATGACACAATAATAATATTAACAATGTGATTGTATTCGACATCATAATATATTATTATTATTATTGTCATTTTGTTTAATATGACTATATTATTATTTTATTATTTTAAACATTTTATTTTGTTTAATATTTATTAAAACATATTATTTATTCAGTATATACATTATTATTAATATGATATATATTTTTATTTATTTAATATATTAAAAAAAACTTTTTTTTGTGGGCGTTGGCTGCACCCCCACCATGTATGTGGTGGTGGTGCTATGGCACACCCACGGGTGGGTGGTTCTCACATCACACCCCACATCTTGGTAGGTGTTGTGTAGCACCTCCACGATGTGGAGGGTGATGTGGCACCCACCCCACACCATGGGAAGTGCCACCTAACACCACCACAATATGGGTGGTGTCATGGAACCACTCCATATCATGGGTGGTGCTGGCAACACCTCCCAGGTCTAGGATAAAACCAAACACAACCCCCATTTTTTTAATTTTTTTTTTTTTTGAAATATATATATATATATATATATATATATATATTTCAAAAACAATTTATTGAAAAAGGAAATAATATCAGTAGGGGGGAGAATAGGGGGTTTTAGCAAGGCAACAAAATGTGGAATTGCAGCCCCAATTTCAAATTTTCTCAGGGGGATATAATAGACAATTTGCTCCCAATTCCAAATTTCTTAACAAGAAATTGACAACAAGGTTTTAAACCAAGACAAGTTCTTGAAATCAGATTTTTTTTTAATTTATTTCCATAACCAACCAAGGAAATCTATTTCTCAACTATGAAATTAAAATGAAGATTTTTCACCCAGTAAACTTGAAATGAAATCTTTTTTTTTGCAAATCCAAACCCATTGAATGAAATCAGAAATTAAACATATGAGAGGAAGAAAACAAACATTTTCTTTCAAATTTTTGGTTTCACATCATGGAAGAGGAAAAAAAAGGGAAACAAGGAAAAGTAAAACCCTACCTCTTCCTGAAGGAAAAAGGTGGAAGAAATTTGGGGTAGCAATGAATCTTCTAGCAACAAGTTCCAAAATCCAAATCTACAATCCTTCGAAAAATTCTCCAGAATCTTCCTCCCAAGAAAACCAAAAATGAAAAGCATATGATAAACCCAAAATGAAACCCTAGTTCTCTTTTTGACAAAAATGGGATAATAAAAATATTGAGATTACCATATTCCCATTATAAATTTCATGTAATTTAAAAATCTATTTTCTCATAAGACTTTGAAAATTACAATATCAAAATAGAAATCAAATATTAAAATATAGTAAACAAAATATTATAACTTATTCTCTTCTAATCATTCAACTTATGCTTGTATATATGTATATATATACTTAATTTAACAATCAAATAGACCAATTTTGTTAAATAATCAAACTTCTCAATATTAACTAAGTGGAAATCATGAATCGGTAGGTCAGAGCTCAAAGGGATCAACAAGGGGGATGGCAAGAACAAAGGTACAGATGGAGAAATGAAGATCAGAAACCCTGGCAGTTTAAACAAAATAAACATTGGCAGAGATGGAGATATGATTATTCTATCATGGGGGTTTCTAAACATTTGTAGAACGAGAAGGGAAAATTCCCTCCCTTCAGATTCTCCAAACCGAATTGGGTGCCTCTCCAAGCCCCTTTTGTTCAACACCATATGAAACAACCCATTTTGACATCTGCCAAGATCACATAAGCTTTTGGTCATATCAGAAAGATCTGACAAAGTGCTCAAGCCCTCCTACAATGTCAATATTCCCAAACAACATTCCATTAAATGGGAAAATATCTAGCTCGGGTCGACAATGGGGTTCTAAGATGAGAAAGTTAGGATTTCCCTCTTATCCCAACAATATTCCCCTCAAATCCCCCTTCAAACTAAATCAAGCAAGGTCAAAATTGAGGACAAAAAAGAATGCAGAAAGAAATAAGGAATTTCTTCATCATAACAACGTGGACAAGAACAACAAAGTTGAGACTCTCAAAGTTTGGGTCGAAAGAACCTGATCACACAATAGCAGAAAACAACTTTACAAAAGTTTTCAAATGTGGGTAGAGGAGACACACAGGGTACCTACAAGATCACCATCCCAGAAGAGGTATTAAGCTCCCAGATTAAAATATTTAGGGAAATGACACTAATAGGAAAATTAGATTCTAATCCTATCAACATCAATATCCCACACAAATGGGCTTCGGTGGCATGGCAAGGGTTGTCAGACATTTTTTCATTGATCAAGGGGAAGGTTTTTTTATTGCTATGTTTGAATCCAAAGCTGATCTTGATAGGACCCATTAGAAAAAGGACTGGTTTTGTGAAGGTATTGGTTTATCTACCCTACCTTGGCTGCTCAATCTCAATACAAAATTTGTAGGCATCAAATTTGTTCCAAGATGGTTCTCTTTCCCGTCTCTGCCTCTAGAGTATAGAGGTTTGGATTTGGTTGAAGCTATGGAAAACCAGCTTGGCATTTTCACGAAGCATGACCTAACCCCTTTCAAACATATGAAAAGGACAGTGCGGGCATGTATTTTGATTGATTTATCAAAGCCGACCCCTGCTAGAATCATCATCAACTCAAAATTTGGTTCTTACAGTCAAGAGATAGTTGTGAATGATCCAGATTTTCTGAACCAACACAATCACCTCCTAGGACACCTTATCTCCCAATGCTCAGATCATGTCCAACAAGACATCATGGTGTGAGAAGACTATTGGAATTTGATTGAATATTGCATTAATGAGCTATTATATTGTCATTTATGTCAATTGTAACCGGTAATGATGTTGTATTGCAATTGGTAGTTGTGCAAGTGAAGGAAACCAATATTACTATTGTAGTAGTGATATCAATTGGTAACCCTACCTGTTGATGTGTCAAACCCTAACCTATGGAGCTTGGTGAATCAGTTGTGTTGGTCTATGATCAAATGGTTATTGGAGATGATTATGCCACGTATGCATGATTGCATGTGATAAGTTTCAAAGTGATTTTTTGGTGTGGAGAGATAACGGTTTTATCTTGGGAATCAGTGTTCGGTCCTAGAGACAATTGAGAGGGGGGGTGAATCAGTTGTCAAATAAATTCAAACCAAAAAAAACTTAACCAAACTTAATGCTTAATACTGGTAAACCAAAACTTAATGTCGGTAGACATTTTTTCAGTTAATTGAAGTACCGGTAAAGATAAATGCATGAAATAGAAAAGCAATGACATCCAGAACACATAACACCAATATTTGTACGTGGAAACCCTATAAGGGGAAAAACTACAGTGGGAAACCTTAACCACAATCAGATGATACTACTATAGATAGTAAGTGTATACAAATGGGGTCTACACATGCAGAAAGGCCAAGCACCTAGAGCTCACTGCTCAAACACAAATGGGAGTCACACTGACTACAATTGGATGGTTAAATCCCATAATGATGTACTGCTCAAAATAGCATCTTCATATGCTGGATTCAGTACCAGTTCAGTTCTGATATGCCTTCACAAAAACCTTCCTTCAACTTCAAGAGATGTTTGCGTGTATAGCTCTGCTTATTTTCACATATACCGAATTACAATCCTTCTCACATTCGTATATTGATCTCACAAATGAGATCTTACATATATACTAAAGCCTAGAACCAAAATATGTAGGTCGACTTTACAAAAGATATTACAATAAAAAAAATTTACAATTAAATCAATGACTGATGCAATAACTGATACAACATGTCGACTTAATGCATTTACAACAATAATAAATCATCTCCATAGCATGCCGTGCTGATCTGGAATAGATAAGCCTGCCGGTGCTTATCCTGGACCTATTTGTGGGTAACAACAAATATGCAATCATGAATATACCAATGAACAAATCTCCAAGACAAAGTGTCCAAACAATGTCTTCAACACAACCAAGTGTTTTACATGTCATTCCAAGTGCCGGTGAACAATATATCCTGCCGGTGAACCAGATACCGGTGACTGTGCATAAGTCGCTTGCCGGTGAACATAACCAATTCTCTAAGTGCCAGTAGGCTGACCAATGCTGATAAGTGTTAATAGGTGTTTACATCAATGACAAAACCATATCAACATATCCAAAACACCAACAATCAACACGTGCATGCATGAAGTGGAAACCACGTGATGAGTTATAGGTTTTGATGAGTGGTGATCAAGGAGCAGTCAAGGTTGTCTAAGACAATGTGAAATGATTGCTATGTAATCCAATGATCATGTTTGAACTGATTTTTGTTTGTAATCTCTATGAGATCTAAGTTTTGTGATGTGTTACCGACCTATTATTTTGCCTATAAGGTCAATGAGTTGTTTTGTTCTAGTGTTGACAATTTTGGTTAAGTTTTGGTGTGATTGATTGTCAAACTAGGAGTATCTGTATAATGTTTTGAAGGAAGATATGAGCATGAAAAGGATCTGATCAAGAAGATAGTTCTATTTACCAGATCGACATAAACCCTATTGTTCTCTAACAATTACAACAGTTAAATCCCTTAACTGGGTAAGCTTTCACAGGCTTGTTGTTTTCTAAATCCTCTAACCAGGTGATCCATTTTGCTTGGATTTTCAAATCCTCTATCGAGGTTACCCCTAACAGGGCATTATAGTCAATCCCTTGACAGGGTGGTCTTTAATAGGATCTATTCCTAACAGGACATTTTGTAAAGATTTAAAAGGCTTGGCTCCTAACAGGGTGAATTTCAGAAGAGTTTAAATACTTGTGGGTATTCATCCTTACCGTGGTTTTTCCCATTTAGGTTTCCATGTCAAAAATCATTGTGTCAAGTGGTGAATAGTTTTTTTGGTTATGTTTTTGATATGGTTAATTTTCTTAAGTGATAAATCCACTTAGATAAGTTAAGATGACTGTCAGTAATCTGAAATATGCTATGACATATGTTAGTAAAGTGCTTTCATGTTTTGGTAAAATGGTTTGATGTTTCATATTTGTTATATTGTTATTTTGGTATATCAGTCAACCGATAAACTTGTCAGTGCAGTTACATTTTATTGTTCAGTATTTGAACCGGCTAGTTTAGTAATTGATTTATGAGTTGGTTTCTGAGTTTGGTGAAAGATTAGTCTTCTTTCTATCTACTGATTCACCCCCCCTCTTAGTAGTTGTCTAGATCCTTATTGATTCATCATATCATCAATTGGTATCAGATCTTTTCAGGTCCTCTAGTGTCTAAGCCTAACAACTTGAGGTAAAGATCTAGGAGAACATGATGAAGAAAGAAGGTTCAAATTTCAATAGGGAAAACTACAGAAACTAGAGTGATGGGATGAAAATCTATATCAAGAGTCTAGGAAGATAATACTAGGAACATGTGGTTACCAAATATACCTTACCTAGTGGGATTCTGTTTGATGATCAAAAGAAGGAACTATAAGAGAATAATCAAGCATTGTAGGCTATTATCAGTTCCCTGTCCGATGTAGAGTATGTTGATGTCCATGATTTGGAGACTGCTTATGATGTGTGGAAGAAAATTGAAGAGATCTATAGCAGTGATGAGCATGTGAAGATTGCCAAATAAGAGAGTTTGAGAGGTAAATTTGATGACATGCAGATGGATGAAGGTGAGAACATTCAACAGTATGGTCAAAGTATCAAGGAGATAGTCAGTGAGATCAAGAGTGCTGGTGGTAAAGTGGAGGATACCATAGTAGTTAGCAAGGTGTTGAGAACCCTTCTATCGGTCTACGCTATCCAAGTTGTAGCCATTCAGGAGCTAAAGTCTATTGATAAAACAAAGGTAACTCTTGACTCCATCATTGGAAAACTGACTGCTTTTGAGCTAAATAGTTATGATGGAAGTATTCAGAAATTAGAATTTGTATTTAGAGCTTCAATTTCTAACCTACCTATGAGGAAAAGAAGAGAATCCAGTTACAATCATGAGTCTAGATCTAGCAGAGAAGTTGATGATGAAGATAGTTTGGTTGATCTTGAAGCACTATTAGCCAAGAAGTTGCCTAGAGGTACTGGTAATTACATAGGAAAATTACCTTTAAAGTGTTTTGCATTAACCGGATTGGACATATTGTAGCTAACTATCATAATGGAGACAATGAGAATAAACATGAGAAGTACTATAAGTACAAAGGCAAAGGCAAAAGAGGTTGTCTCATTGTTGTTGATGGAGGTATCATAGATGAGGAGTCTGATGATGATGCAAATGAGGACATTGTCTTTGTTGTCATTAAAGAGGAGACATTTGATCAGAATGCATTAGTCTCTCGCATGAATAGTACTGATGATTAGATTATTGATAGTGGTTGTTCACACCACATGACCGGTGATCAGAGTAAATTTCTTACTTTGAAGGAATTTGATGGAGGTGTAGTAAGATTTGGTAATGACTCACCTTGTATAGTAAAAGGAAAAGGAACCATTTCTCTTAATAGGAAGAGCAGTGCAGATGATGTCTACTGGGTTGAAGGCTTGAAACACAATCTTCTAAGTGTTGCCCAACTCAATAACAAAGGTTATCCACTAGAATTCATGAATGGAATGTGCAAAATCTATGGAAGAAAAGGTGAACTAATTGCAACCAACAAGAAGACAAAAGGTAATCCGTTTCACCTAAATCCTAAAGTCAACAACTGTTTAATTGCTAAAGTAGATGATAGTTAGCTTTAGCATAGGGGATTATGTCATGTAAAATTTGATAATATTATCAAAGTCAGTAAGTCCAAATCAGTAAGAGGTTTGCCTCAGTTGGACAAACCAGTGAATTATTTGTGTAAGGAATGTCAGTTAGGAAAGATGACATCCTCAACTTTTAAGAGAAAATCCTTCTCAGTAGAACATTTACTAGATTTGGTTCATACAGACCTTTGGGGACCAATAAGAACTAGAAGCATTCAAGGTGATCAGTATTTAATGTTCTTCACTGATGACTTCTCAAGAATGATGTGGGTCACATTCTTGAAGGACAAAACAAAATCCTTTAGCAAGTTCAAGGCATTTAGGGCCTTAGTTGAAAAGGAAAGTGGAAAGACGATAAAGTGTCCTAGAATTGATCAAGGTGGTAAATTTACTTCTGAAGAATTCACTAAATACTTTGAAGACAATGAAATCAAGAGGCAACTTTCTGCATCGAGGACACCACAACAGAATGGTATTACAGAGGAACAACCAATCAGTTGTTGAAGCTACTAGAACTATGCTAAAACAAGGAGGCATTGCTAAAACTTTCTGGAGAGAACCTGTCAGCACAAATATCTACACTATGAATTGGATATTGGTTAAAAGAGGTGAGGATAAAACTCCATATGAATACTAGTATGGTAGGTCATCTAATGTCATTTACTTTAAGGTTTTTAGTAGTAAATGTTTTATCAAGAAAGGTGACTATGTTGGTAAGTTTGATGTGAAGTGTGATAAAGGCATATTTCTTGGGTACTCCACCAAGAGAAAAGCCTACAAATGTTACAACAACTGGACACAAAAGATCATTGAAAGTGCTAAAGACTGAGTGGATGAGTGTCCTAAAGATTCAGGAGAAACTAGTGAGGAGAAGAAGGAAGATGAACCTTACATTTTGATCTTGGAGCGAAAACCAGTGAAGCCAGAAGTTGGTGAGGTGAGTGTTGAAGAACTAGTTCAACTAGAATAGGTAGATTCTGTAGAAGATGATGATAGTGAGGAAGAAAAACCTAAAGATAATGATCATGTAATTTCAAGGTATGTAAGACTCAATGATGATCCTGATCAAATTATTGGAGATAAAGATGTTGGAGTATTAACCAAAAGAAGAATTAGGGAGAATTCTTGTATGATCTCCACTATTGAGCCCATAACAACAAAGGAAGCCTTTGGAGATGATCACTGGGTCAAAGATATGGAAGAAGATTTTGACTAAATTGAGAAGAACGAGACATGGACCCTAGTACCCAGACCAATGAACAAGAATGTGATAGGTACTAAGTGGGTTTTCAGAAATAAGCTGAATGAAGATGGAGTAGTAGTCAGAAACAAAGAAAGATTGGTATGCAAAGGTTATGCACAGGAAGAAGGAGAAGACTATGGCAAGACATTTCCACTAGTTTCTAGATTGGAAGGTTTTAGGACTCTACTTGCATTTGCAGCATATAGGGATTCAAATTATATCAAAAGGATGTGAAGTCAATATTTCTAAATAAAATACTAGAAGAGGAAGTCTACATTGAACAACCAGATGGTTATGCTTTGACTGATGCAAAGGATATAGTGTGCAAACTGCACAAAGCATTATATGGACTAAAGAAACCACCAAGAGCATGGTATGAAAGACTAAATTCACACTTGGTGAAGATAGGTTTTCAGAGAACCAGTGAAGACAACAATATATCTCAAGACTGAAGGAGATAAGATACTGGTTAGTAAGGTTTTTGTGGATGATATTATTTTTGGAGGCAATGATGACATGAGTGATGAGTTTGCAAATGAGATGAAAAGTGAATTTGAGATGTCTCTAGTGGGAGAGATAAAATTATTTATAGGTTTGCAAATTTAACAGATGAAGAATGGTATCTTTATCACTCAGTCCAAATATGTGAAAGAGGTATTGAAGACATTTGGAATGGGAGACTATAAACTAGTTGGGACACCAATGGTTACAGGCTATAAACTATTTAAGGAGGATGGTGCTACATCAATTGATGAAAAGGAGTATAGGTCAATGATAGGAAAACTACATTATGTTGTTAACAGTAGATAAGATATTGCTCATGCAATTGGATTAGTTTCCAGATTTTAGAAGAACCCAAAAGGAGACACACATGGTAGCAACTAAAAGGATATTCAGATATTTGAAAGGTACTATTTATTCTGGATTATGGTATCCATATGTAGGTAACTTTGATTTGAATGTTTATACAGATGCAGACTGGGTAGGAAATGTTGATGATAGAAAGAGGACAACCGGAGGTGCATTCTTTCTTGGAGGAAGACTTGTATCTTGGAGAAGTAAGAAGCAAAGTTGTACATCATAGTCAACTGGTGAAGCTGAATATGTTGCAGCTTATATGAATTGTACCTAGGCAGTCTAGATGAAACACATTCTAGAAGGTTTTAAGTTGAAGATCGTAGAACTGGTAAGAATTTTCTATGATAACAACAGTGCAATAAATATCTCAAAGAACCCTGTGTTGCATGCTAGAACCAAGCATATTGAGCTGAAATATCATTTCTTGAGAGAGAAAGTATAGAGTAAAGATGTGATACTAGAGCATGTATCTATTAAGGAAAAACTAGTGGATATCTTTACTAAACCTCTTCCTAAGGCTAGTTTTGAGTATCTTAGAAGTTAGATAGGGGTTTTTCCCCTAAATGAGGTCAGTTGAACATATGTGAAAGACATCAGTCCTAGTGAAAATTGAAGAATCTTGAAGCATGATTGGTGTAGAGTGGAGCTACTCCACAGGGGGAGTAATTTGTTGCAAGATTGTTGATGCAGAATAGTGAAGTATGACACTACATGTTTTACTTTCACTTTGGCATTGTTTTCAAAGGGGGAGAAGAGCTGTATGATTATGGGAGAATAACTGAGAGAAGAACTGTAGCCAGTTACCAATTGAAGACATGGTAATAATCGCAATAGTTAAATCCCTTAATTGGGTAAACTTTCACAGGCTTGTTGTTTTCTAAATCCTCTAACCAGGTGATCCATTAGCTTGTATTTTCAAATCCTCTATCGAGGTTACTCCTAACAGGGTATTTCTTCTAACAGGGCATTGTAGTCAATCCCTTGATAGGGTGGTCTTTAACAGGCTTGCTCCTAAAAGAGTGAACTTTAGAAGAGTTCAGAATACTTGTGGGTATTCATCCCCACCATAGTTTTTCCCATTTGGGTTTCCACATCAAAAATCATTGTGTCAAGTGGTGAATGGTTTTTGTGGTTATGTTTTTGATATGGTTAATTTGCTTAACTGATAAATCCACTTAGATATGTTAAGATGACTGACAGTAATCTGAAATGTGCTATTACATATGTCAGTAAAGTGCTTTCATGTTTTGGTAAAATGGTTTGATGTTTCAGATCTGTTATACTATTGTTTTGGTATATCAATCAACCAGTAAACTTGTCAGTGTAATTATAGTTTATTGTATAATATTTGAACTGGTTAGTTTAGTAATTGATTTATGAGTTGGTTTCTGAGTTTCATGAAAGATTAGTTTGTTTTCTATCTACTGATTCACCCCCCCTCTCAGTAGTTGTCTGGATCCTTATTGATTCATCATATCATCAAAGACTTCTTCTCAGACCCATCTGAATGCTTCAAAAGGAGAATCCTTCATAGAGATTTGGCTCCAAGCATTCCTCTTTCACATCCTAATCTGCAACTTTGTTAGACTTTGTAGCCAAAGGTACTCTTCTTTTATTGTATACTTATTATCCTACACTCATATGGATTTTTTTTCTCAAAATAAAAAAGTATACTCTCAGGAAGTTCCAATTCACCATTCTACTATGTTACTCAAGAATAGGAACTTTGTTATGGAATTCAAACAAAAATCTTTATTGGGGTCACTAGAGAACATCATTGAGACTCAACTTGTTAAGACCTATCATCAATTTATTGATGAAGAATCTCATACACTAACTCTTTTGGCTCCTAGGTCATGTCAACCTCCATCCACCATCCTGGATTGAGATGTGTTGAGGATAGAACAAAAACTCAATCTATCCTTCACCCGGGTTAGGGTTTATTTAAGGTTAGATCATACACTCAACATGAGATGTTGTTAATTCAGCTGGAACTCGCTCTCCTCTTTCCTCACCTCCCTCTCTCTTCATTCCATAATTCTAAAAAAACTTTGGAGCCCCACCACTTGGCCTCTCAAACTCCATCAGATTTCCATTCTTTCTTCTATTGCTCAACACCCTATAGATATCAGAAATGAAGCATTAGGAATTGTTGTGTCTGAAAAGATATCAATGTTTGAGGCACCTTCCCTTATCTCATCCATCCTACAAACATGATCCAAGAAAAAGAGATCGATAAGAAGATAAAAGGCAAAGTGGGTAGGCCCCCAAAGAAATTAAAACTTGCTAAACAAACAAAAAACAACATTCAAGCGGGCACATAGTTCACTTTGGAAGAGAAATTATGCCCGAGGAGAGTGTGTAGCTCTTTGGGCCACAAATGGAGCTCCTTTCCTGGAATGTTAGGGGCCTAAATGCCCCTAACAAGAGACACCTCATGAAATCTCAATTAGAGAATTTAAGGTCACATATCATACTAAGCCAAGAAACTAAGTTCTCAGAAGCTCCCTACCAACCCTTCATGAAATGGAAACAATGGAAGTTTGTGTCTTCCCAAGCAATTGGGGCCTCTAGGGGCCTAGAAATCTTATGGAAGTAGAAGAGTGTACAAATAAAACCAATCCTAATCAAGGGAAATTTTATACAAGTGGAAGTCACAGTTTCTGATATCTCATTCCACTTAGTCTTAGTATATGGTCCTATCTCGATAATGGGAAAGAAGTTATTATGGGAATAAATCTCACAATATTTGGTAAACTTCCAAGAGATTCTAGTGATAATTTCAGGAGATTTTAATGCTATCAGCTCTCTAAAGGACAAAACAGGTGGTGTAGTCCCCCCTTTGAAAGTAATGCAAGACTTCAATGATTTCATTAAGAATAATGCACTAAAAGATTGCATCCCATTGAATGGGAATGTAACCCAGACAAATAGAAGGCATGGATTCTCCCATATTGCAGAGAGGCTAGACAGATTATTTGTCAATCCCATATGGCTAACTAGATTTGGAAAACCACCAATGTAAATTTTACCCCTAACGGGTTCAGACCATTTTCCCATCCAAATCTCCATAGTTCTGAAGCCATGGGTTTCAAAGTCTAAGAGCTCATTTAAGTCACAATAGATGTGGCTCAGAGATACCTCGTTCTTACCTTATCTAGAGCAATGGTGGAAATTTGCACCCTTTTTCATAGGCTCTAGAATGTATCAATTTGCAAGGAAAATGCAATGGATTAAGATGAAAATCAAACATTGGAACAAAACAATTTTTAAAAACATCTTTGTACACAAGGCACAAGTTGAGGAAGACATTAAAAATTTGAATGAGGACATTATCAAACATGGAATTAATATCAAACCTATAAAATTCAAAAGAAAAAGAATGAAAATTTAGAAGAAATCCTCCAGAGAGAAGAGATATTTCGAAAACAAAAATCATGTGAATTTTGGTTGCAAGAGGGTGACCAAAATACCAAATTATTTCATTCCTCTGTAAAAATGAGAAGGGCTTCTAACCTCTTGACTCAAATTCATGACTCCATAGTGATGAGTTGAGACATTGGCATATTTTTTATCCTTAGAACTCTTAAGCTTTTATCATATTTTGATTTACATAATAGTAATGATGTATCAGAAGTTTACTATATGTATTTCAGATGTTAGCCTGAACCTATTAAAACATGTTTTGTCTTTGCTAGTTTATTCCTGTTGCCATGCAGATTATTTAAGGCAATATCATGTGTGAAATTAATAGATGTCCCGACTAATTAAAATATGTATGTATGTTCTTGTATGTTATTTCTTTTGAAGTGCAGGGAATAAATGATTCTGCAGTGGAAGGTGGAAGCTTTCCTATCACGCCAGTTGCAGGAAGAGATATTCAAGGAGATGACTAAAAGATCGAACAAAAAAGATGCTGAAGAGAGTAAGGAATGAAAAAGGAGAAGTAATCATGCGATACTATTGATGTCTAACTCAAGTGGACATTAGTGTTGTAAATACTACCACAATATGTTATGACTGTGGTTCAGTTTAGATCCACATTTTATGTAGCTTAACTCCAGCTATCTCCTTTCTCGATTAGTTATCCGCTTCTTCTCTTCGGCATGATCTATTTGTTTAAAGTAGATGTTTTATTTTAAAATAAGCTCTTCATCTCTTCTCAAAGGTTAGAAAGAAAAGAGAGAAAGAAGAGTAGAGGATTTTGGAAATAAGGTTTCAAGTGTTTTTGAGTTTCTTTTTATGTTAAATCATGTAATGACTTTCGAAGAACAATGAATAAAAATATGTTATTCTGAGCACTTAGAGTTATTTTTGGGAAGCCTGGAATCACTCATCCAAGGGGGCCCACTTGGTGAGTGTTCCTGTGCCTTCGTTAAGATTAGTTTTCTTCTTTAGTTGTAGTAGACATTCTTGCATTGACTATTCCTATAGCCATTGGAAATAGATCCACTGACTGTTCCTGCAGCCAAACCAAAACAGAGTAATTTCTGTTTATCAGCATTGAACTTAGCCAGTATTGCTTGAATGAAGTTATGTTAATGTAGAAGTTTTCTTGTAGCCTTTCAATAGTTTCAATTCTTGTTTATCTTTTCTGCAAAATGTTAGTTGTTGCAGTAATGCAAAGTAGCTGTTGTAGAAAGTTAGTGCAAATATAGTGCAGACCCATTTCGAGTATTACAGCCCTGGGTTGACAATCAAATGAACACTAGCTATAGAAACAGTGACTTTACCAAGTGAATGTCCAAACTTCGGGTTGAGACTTCAACTAGAGTTATTACTCTTATTGTTGAGTTGAACATTTTTGGCACTATTGCTAGGGATGGTGTTAAACTAAGAACCTGTTATGGTTATTGTCTTTTTAGTTTTCAGTTAATTGTTTTTCTGGCATACCTGATTGTTCAAAAAAAAATTTATGAACCTGCATGCATAGGCAAAGAAGAGATGTTCTAGGTAGATTTCTACCCAGGCATCCTAATCATTCATAAATTAATTCCCTAGATATAAATCCTTTTGCTGAACTTTATCAAACCCCAGATAATTTGAACCACCCTGAATCTGAATTTCTAGAAAGCAGTCTTCAGTTCCTCTTTGGACCCCCAGAAGAAGAATTTCATATAGTAACTCCGCCCACAAGTCCAATGCAAGGAAACCCACCTCCTAATGGAAATAATCCACCACCACCACCTTTGGACCCAATGTTTGAGTTTCCCATCTCTGATCAACATGATAATGCTAATCTCAAGAACATTCCGACTTCTTCCCTCCCTAAATTCTATGGATTGGTGACAGAGGATCCAAACACATTTCTGTTTGAGTTTGATGTTCTCTATAGGAGTTTTGATTATACTACAGATTCCCATAGACTCAAAATATTTCTTGCCCCCTTGAAAGAATCATCTTTAAGATGGTTTATGAGCTTGGGTAGTAGCATAATCAATACATGGGATGAGATGAAACGATTGGTTCTTGCAAAGTAGAAAGATTATTGTAGAGGCACTGATTGTCATGGGGATGATATTTTTAGAATGATACAGAAAGAAGATGAGAATCTTGAAGATTATCTGGAAAGGTTTCTATTTAATGTCAAAAAATCCAAGCATAGTACTCTAAATGAAGATTCCCTCAAGTTGATATTTTGAGGGGAATCAGTGATGAATGCATTGATGCTTTGGATCTTATGGGAGGAGGTGACATTACACAGTCTACGTGGAATGAAATAGGACAAATTTGTAAGAAGTATTCCAGATCTGCTTCTAAAAAGAACAGGTGTTTCAAGCTAGGAGTGCCTTCATCAACATATAGTACTTGAGTTTCTAGAATGGAACTTAGCCATTTGTTGAAGGACTTTAAGGAGGACATCATAAAAAATATGGCTACCCAGTTGGATACACTCTCAACTAAGAAGAAGCATGAAGAAGCTGATGCATTTGTTACAAAATTTTGCCCTCATTGTAGACCGAGAAAAAAGACTGTATATGTAAAATGGTTGCAAATCTTGAGGTTCCTAACTTCAAGCAAATACAAGGTGAGGATGAACAACTTTTCTATGTTTCTCAAAGAATGTCAAATTTCCAAAGACAAGGTATGCCTCCAGATCCACTTTCTTTTTCTAGTTATAGTGGAAATTCTTATGTACCAAATAATCAATGGCAATCACCATATGCTCAAAATTTTGCTAATTATCCAAACTTGTATGGTTCTCAAGGCCAAGGGCAACATTTTGCTAATCAAATGCCACAGTGGCAACAACCACAAGGAAATTGGTATCCACCTCTAGGCCAAGGGAGCCAATTTCAAGGGAATTGGCAACCTACTCCTCAATGGAGGGGGAGTCAACCATGGACCACCCAATCTTCTAGATATCAACAACCTATTCAACAACCACAACTGTCTACAATAATGCCTCCCCCTGTAGCCACTATTGTTCCACCTAAACCAATGCAGTTGCCCACTCAACCAATGCCAAATCCTAATATTAAATCTCAACAACAACAACAAGCTTATTCAACTAACCCTAATTAATACCCAACCTATTCTTTATCTATAAGTGATATTCACCTCAGATCCGAGACAACTCTACTTAATCCATCTCCTCTAGTTATCACTGAGGTGCAAGAAGAACAAGAAAACTCTAATTCAACAACCACAATACCTTAAAAGGAGAGATTACCACCATTTCCCCAGAGATTGCAAGAAAAGGAAGTTCTTATAGAACAGGAGCAAGGTTTTGATATCATAGATCAACTAAAACATGAATGTGTTAAAATTCCATTGTTGCAAGCAATAAAATATGTTCCTATATATAGTAAGGCATTTAGGGAGGCATGTCTAAAAAATCTGGCAGGAAGAAGGAGGATCCGCCAACAGTGCATGTGATGGGTCAACTGACAGATATTATGCTAGGAAAGGTTTCAATTCCTAAATATTCTGATCCTGGTAGTCCTATTGTGACTATAGTCATTAATGGCACCCAGATAAGGAATGTTTTAGTTGATTTAAGGACATCCATTAATGTGATGACAAGAGAAGTAATGCAGCAACTTGAAATCAATAGTCGCAGACCTATAGCTTGCTGACAGCTCTACAGTGCGACCTGATGGTATGATTGAAGATGTAGTTGTTATTTTGGATTCCTGGGAATACCCTACAAACTTTATGATTCTATCTCCAAAGGTGACATTGGGAGGATATTATTGGCATTTTTGATGATTGATGTTGTGATTGTCATTGATGGACACACACTTGCTTTGAGATCACTTTTTGTATGTATGAGTTATGCTCAACCGGTATTTGTTCCAACCGGTATTATGTATTGTAGTCTTTAGACTATCGGTGTTTTGCAGAAAGTGTTTACCGATCTCAAGCGGTATGAAGACCCGAAGCAGTATGAAGACCTCAAGCGGTTAGAGGATCTCAAGTGGTATGAAGGAACAAAGCGGTAGAACAAATATTTCCCAGTCTTCATTTTGACAAACTGGTAATTGGTAATTGTATGAACCGGTATTACTCTGTGATGAGTTACCAACTAGTATTCTATGATGAGTTACCATCCACCGATTCTTTGGCGGTGCTTTTGTGTCATGTTACCAAATGTGTCTAGATGCACTAAACCTAGGAACTTGCAATGTAATCCTATTGGACCGACATGAAATCAGATTTCTTTATAAGGACATCATGTCTAGAGTTTTAGTTGTTGTTAGGGTTTAAGGTGGTTGATGAGGTTTTCATAAGTACGATCAACAGAGAGAAGAGTGCAAAGATATTGAAGACTGAAGTAATGCTGAAATGCATTAACAATGAGCTATCAAGGATCTAACCAAGCATACTGTGCTAGTATTTAGATCACTCACTTGTCTATTACTCACATCTTCAACAAGTCTAAAACCCTTAACCGAGTAGGCCTGGCAAAGCCTTTGTAAATCCTCTAACAAGGTGGTTCACATCTGTGGATCCTCTAGCAAGGTAGTCTTTAACCCGACTTATCTCCTAA
Source organism: Cryptomeria japonica (assembly GCF_030272615.1). Taxonomy (NCBI): domain Eukaryota; kingdom Viridiplantae; phylum Streptophyta; class Pinopsida; order Cupressales; family Cupressaceae; genus Cryptomeria; species Cryptomeria japonica. The sequence goes on from NC_081415.1 coordinate 259,393,551, forward strand.
TAGAGATCAAGATTCCTAATAGGATCTAATCTAGTGAAGAACATTGTATGACCTTAACTGGTCTGGTTACTATTCTACAGATAGTTACTTGTGAGTTTCTACTCACCGTGGTTTTTTCCCATTTGGGTTTCCACGTCAAATATCTTGTGTTATGGTGTTATTGCTCTTGTGGGTGAATGCTTTATTTGTTGTTTGGTTTGCATTTATTTTAACTGGTTCACCGGTAACTCTATTATACTGATTAACTGCTAAACTGCTTAAGTGTTTGAGTTCAGTATTTTTTGGTATAATAATTCACCCCCCCCTCTTAGTATTCATCAATTGGTATTAGATCCAACCTTTCTATAAGTCTAACCACTTGAAAGGAGATATGGGGGAATACACTGTGAGGGAACTTACTCAATGGCTCACTCAGTCTGAGAAAGCCTATGAAGAGCTGAAAGTCAAGTATAAAGCCTCTTTGGCCAAGAGAAGAGAGCATGCTAAAAAAATGATGGAACTTACTGAAAATAGTTCTTTTGATGAAGCAGATATGGAAGCCCTAGTTGAAGAAGTGGAAAAAATGAATGAATCTGAGGCCAACTTAAGAAGGGAGTTGGAAGGACTGACTATAAGAATGAGTCAGGAGCTAGAGAACTGAAGGAAAGCTAAAGATCTAGTAAAAGCCAGAGATCATGAGATCTCCAAGCTAAAGCAAGAAATCAGTGCCCTAACCGCTCAACTCCATGTGAGTAAAGTGGAAAAAGAAGACATGCAAGGTGAACTGAACATGGGTATTTATGAGAATGCTACCTTGATGGAATCCAATGCTGCTATTTCCAAGGAACTCACTGAATCAAAGGAAATACTTGCCAAATTCAATAACAGTGTTGTTAAGCTAGAGCAAAAGCTGGAATCAGCTAAAATGGTAAAGAACACCAATGGACTTGGTTTCTCTAAACATGAGGAAGGTGAGACCTCTGGCACAAAAGTTGAAACATCTAAGAAGCAACCAACATCAAAGGATAAAGGTAAGCTTAAGTTCAAACTTGTTTACTTTAATTGTCTCAAAGAAGGACATACTGCTAATGTGTGTAGAAGCAAGGCTTACAACAATTTTCCTTATTTTATAAACAATGTGCCTACATCCAATAGATTCAATGGTAACTGTTATGCATGCAACAAGTTTGGGCATAGAGCATTTAAATGCAGTTCTGTTGTGAACAACACTCAGAGATACCCTTCAAGGACTCAAGGAGTTGTCTGGGAACCTTCTGTGAACTGGAATCCCAACTAGTATAATACCTATGGCCAAAGGTCTGGTGGCTATCAAGCGGCAACTGGTTGGAGAGAAACCTGTTTGATCTGTCGAGGAAGTGGTCACACTACTGCAACATGCAGAAGGAAGAATGGAAACATGATTAATGGACCATGGAGAGCACCTAGAATGGTTTGCTATCATTGCAACAAACCAGGTCACACTGCCAGATTCTATAGAATGAGAAAGAACATATTGGATGACATATGAGTCATTCCAGAAGGAAAGATTGATGTTGAAATTGTTCAAGCGGACGTGAACAAAACATGGAAAAAGAAACCAGAAGAAGTATCACAGGAAGAATTGGTTTTTGCACCTAGTGTGGAAATCTCGGAACTGGCAAACTAAGCTACAAAAAGCTTAGGGGGAGTGAATCGGTGAAATATTGCGAACCCCCAGTTTGTACAGGTAAAAGACCTTAATCGGTATGTGTTACGTGTCAGTTGGCAGAAGACCAGAAGTGGTAAAAGGCAAATTAGGGTTTACGACCTAATGATGGAGCATTTATTATGGTAGGTGAAGAATTCGTTTAAATGGGATTTTGAAGTCATTTTCACTTATCAGTTAGCGAGCGAAGAATTTTTCAAGTGCAGAGCGACAAAAGACGATTTGTTTTGTGATTCAGAGGGATTTCAAGCTTTGGAGAAGAATCCAGAGAAAGTATCAATCAATCAAGTGAAGAACACAAAGTGGTAATCCAACAACCGAAGTATTGTGTGGCAAAGCTGAACTTGCAAACCCTAAATTATGGATTTCTAAAGGTATTTATCAAAATTCTTGTTTATCTATTTATCATGGCTTCCCCATCGCACTCCAGTTCTAGTGCACCTGTTGATTTAGTAGATTTTATTCAACGAAAGGTGAAATATAATGCCCTATCCCAGATACCCGCTGGAGTTATGGTTGAAGGTGATGTTTCAGGGTATATTGACTATAAATTGGAAGACCTAGGATCTCTAGTAATCCATTCACAACTAGGTCTATTCTGTGGGGAAGACAAGAAGATAAAACCTGAATACAACATCTTGGAAAGGAAGAAAATTCACAATGCAGTGTATTTTCTTGAAGACTTCATGAAAGATCACATCCGCATCATCCTTACCAGAGTGCATGGAGACAAAATGTATCTTGAGAGGACACATGACATCATGCTTGAAGCTATTCATGTCATCACCGGTTTTTGCAATACTAGTGAAGTTCCAACCCTAAGGAAAGTTATTAAGATAGAAATGACTAAGCTCACCAGTTCAGTGAGCGACCAATGAGGAATGATCATCAATTCCATAAAGGATGATCTGGTCAAGTATGCTTGTATGGTGATTGGATACCAGACATTCTATGCTAGCAGGATCAACTCTGTCTTTGCAGTGGCGGTAAATGCAGCTTACAAAATGATCATGGAAGATGCCTCTTTTGAACTATGCACCTGTATGCATAGCCAGCTTCTGATTAACCTGAAGTGTATCAAATAGGACAATACCTTGAGATTCAAATTTGGACAACTACTAGTAGGATTGTTTTTCTATTTTTAAGGATATTTCCCAAGAGTCGGTGATATTCATTGGTTTGCTGATCAACTGGTCACCAAGCAAATTAGAGAAAGTCTTCAAGTGGTGGGAATCGGTTATCCTGAAGTTTGGAACAAATACTTTGATGAATTCAAATGGAAAATGAGTCAGAGGATGAGGATATTTGGTGACATTGTCAAGAAGTACGAAGAAGACATCTGCTTTACCATCAAAGTAGATGAATGTATAATGGAGGTGGTTGAGCCCAAAAAAGAAAAAGTGGAGCCTATGGTTATGAGGTAATGTATGAAATGTTGGATGGATATGCTTCTACCCTTATTACCTTGCCTTTTGATCCTAAGAAGAAAAGAACCGACACCTACTTGGAAAGGGTAACACCAGCTAAAGAACCTTCGGTGAAGAAGGGAAAGGCAGTGCCATTGGTATCAGTACTGGTTACCTCAACAAGTCCTAAAGTGACTAGGTGGTCACCTGCAAAGAAGAGACTAGAAGTTGCACCCGCCAAGGTATTTGAAAGGAAGCAGAAGACCAAAGGCAACTCACCAGACTCTGAGGAGGCACAACCAGAAGTGCAGCCTAAGAAGACTAGGCAAACAAGGAACAAGGCAAAGACAATCAACAATGAACCGACATCGTCAGCATCGATAAATATAGACATTTCCTCCTACAAACCATTGACACATTGTCAAAGGACTATCAAGAATGTTAGGAGAAAAGTACTTAGTGATTTAATAGATTATTTTGATGACTTCAATGATAATGATAGAGAGGAAGTAGAATAGGAAGTTGTTCAATATCTATGTATTAATGAACGGTCGCCATCAAAAATTAGATCTATGACACCAGATTCTCTATACAATTCTTTAGATAGCAAATGGCGCATTGTCATAGAAAAGGAACAAGAAATGAGAGAGGAAATTTTTGCACAATATTTTCCTGATGTATCAAATTCAAAGCTCTATGAAATCATGGAGAAGTTCAAAGGCCTCTTCTTCATGAGAGGAAGAAGACTCTTGTTGCTAGAAGGCAAAGTCTCTGAAGTGGTGAAAGATACTCACTCACTTGCCAAAGCCGCTGTGAGATTGCACCAAGTGTCTGAGGCAAACCAGAAGGGTGAATAAGAACTAGAAACCTATAAACCAGATGAAGTATTTGATGGTGAAGGAGAAAGAGTTACATACCAGGTTGACCCTATAGATGTAGATTTACTAGATGTAGAGGATGTAACTCCAGGTGCAACATAGGAAAAGGAGAAAGTTGACAAAGAAAACAGGACAAAGAAAAGGCTGACAAAGAGCAATCGACAAGAGAGAAAAAGAAACAGGAGAAAGAAAAGAGGAGAAGAAGAAACAGGAAGAGGAGAAGAGAAAAGAATAGGAGAAAAGGGAATAGGAAGAGGAGAAGAAGAAACAGGAAGCAGATAAGAAGAAATAGGAAGCAGAGAAAGTGAAACATGAAGAGAAGAAGAGAAAAGAAGAAGAGAAAAGGAAATAGGAAGAGGTGAAGAGAAATGAAGAGGAGAAAAGGAAACAGGAGGAGGAGAAGAGGAAACAAGAAGAAGAGAAGCAGAAAGAAGAAGATAGAAAGCAGGAAGAAGAGAAGAGAAAGAAAGAAGCAGAGGAGCAAAAGAAGGCAGAAGAGGAAAAGCAAAGAGATGAAAAGGAGAAGGAAGTAGCTAAGAGCACACAAGTGGAGACACCAAAGGCAACCGACACTCAAGCCAAACTGGTTGATATAGCTAGTTCCATTGACCTCCAGTATGCAAATGAATCAGAGCTGCTCCAAAGCATTAAGCTTGCACAAGAGCGACTGGAAGAGTTAAGGAGGAAAAAGGAGCAAGATGTCATTCTAACTGCGGTGGACACTCTCACCAGTACTAACCTCCCCAGTACCGATTCCTCTTTAGCCCAACTAAAACTTGTTTGTACAATTGTGGAGGACCAGGTACAATGCTTGGAAGAGGTCGCTAAAGCCAATGCACAGAAGAAGCATCAAAAGGCACTAAAAACTGCCTTAGTGAAGAAACTAAATGAGCTCTGGTCTATACTTCAGAAAGGACAGAAGGACATAAGAGATGCTATGGATGAGGGAAAACTACTACTCAATAAGATAAGCCAACCCCATCTATTTTGTGATGATGTGCTTGCACAGAAGGAAAAACTGCAATCTGATATGTAGAGATATATAAGCACCTTTAAGATGCCCTATGATTCCTTCACTATATATGGGCAAACCGTTCACTAGTTTCGGCTCCAATCTGCCAGAATAGATTTGGAGATTAACAACCGGACAAGGGATTTGCAGGAGTTTCAACTAGTCTTTTCCCCAAACTACAAATTCTCCAGAAGTGGTATCTCAATCTAGAGGCCTTAACAGTCACTCAGGAGATGAGCATAATTGATGCCATGGAAGAACAAGTATCCCAGATGCAAACAAAAAGTGAGGCGGCTACCTCATTACTTGAGTCATTTATGCAGGATTATAAATTAGTTTTTGATAAGTTTCACTCATCATTGTCATAAAACATTTATAATATTAATGATAATGAGCAACAAGGGTTATTCTGCAGTACTTTGTCATTGTTGGCAAAGGGGGAGTAGTATTCTGTATTTTAAAATTTGATGATTGTTATGTATACTTTCATTTTATCTCTTTAAGGGAGTAGTATACATTATAGTTTCTGCAAAAGGGATAGTGTACACGCTTCGGGGGAGTAATTTTGATTATGGCATATTTTTGTTGTAAAACACTTAGATGTCAAAATTTTCCTCAGTGTTGCCATCAATGCCAAAGGGGGAGATTGTGGCATTTTTGATGATTGATGTTGTGATTGTCATTTATGGACACACACTTTCTTTGAGATCACTTTTTGTATGTATGAGTTATGCTCAACCGGTATTTGTTCCAACCGGTATTATGTATTGTAGTCTTTAGACTATCGGTGTTTTGCAAAAAGTGTTTACCGATCTCAAGCAGTATGAAGACCCAAAGCGGTATGAAGACCTCAAGTGGTTCGAGGATCTCAAGCGGTACAAAGGAAAAAAGTGGTAGAACACATATTTCCCAGTCTTCATTTTGACAAACTGGTAATCGGTAATTGTATGAACCATTATTACTCTGTGATGAGTTACTAACCAGTATTCTATGATGAGTTACCATCCACTGATTCTTTGGCAGTGCCGACACTTTGGCGGTGCTTTTGTGCCATGTTACCAAATGTGTCTAGATGCACTAAACCTAGGAACTTGCAATGTAATCCTATTGGACCAACATGAAATCAGATTCCTTTATAAGGACATCACGTCTAGGGTTTTAGTTGTTGTTAGGGTTTAAGGTGGTTGATGAGGTTTTTGTAAGTGTGATCATCAGAGAGAAGAGTGTGAAGATATTGAAGATTGAAGTAATGCTAAAATGCATTAACAATGAGCTATCAAGGATCTAACCAAGCATACTGTGCTAGTATTTAGATCACTCACTTGTTGATTACTCACATCTTTGAAAAGTTTGAAACCCTTAACCGGGTAGGCCTAGAAAAGCCTTTGTAAATCCTCTAACAAGGTGGTTCACACCTGTGGATCTGAAATCCTCTAGCAAGGTAGTCTTTAACCAGACTTATCTCCTAATAGATATCAAGATTCCTAACAGGATCTGTTCTGGTGAAGAACATTGTATGACCTTAACCGGTCTGACCTTAACTAGTCTGGTTACTATTTTGCAGATAGTTACTTGTGAGTTTCTGCTCACTGTGGTTTTTCCCATTTGGGTTTCCACATCAAATATTTTGTGTTATGGTGTTATTTCTCTTGTGGGTGAATGCTTTATTTTATGTTTGGTTTGCATTTGTTTTAATCGGTTCGTTGGTAACTCTATTATACCGGTTAATTGCTAAACTACTAAAGTGTTTGAGTTCAGTATTTTTTGGTATACTAATTCACCCCCCCCTCTTAGTATTCATCAGATATCCGGTGATTTTGGGAGGACCTTGGCTTGCCATGACTAATGCATATATTGGATGTAGATTAGGGGATATGACTATTTCAGATGGGAACTCTACAAAAACATTAGCTTTGTATTCTCCTGCTCATCCCCAGTTTGATCAAAAACAAGTTGTTTGGCCTACTTTGGGAGAAGAATCTGAGGGAGTTGACTCTATTAATCACCTTATGATAATTAATCGAGGGCCATTCATGCAATTACATGATGAAGAATCAAATTCTGTATAAAATTCTAAGAAATGAGTTAAAACAAGAACAACAATTGCAGGAGTTGGTACCAAGTATTGTAGATTTAGACTTTCCTCCAGCCACTGATATATTGCATACTCTGTTGCCGCAGGAAGTCTGTACTTCTCATTTTTCTAATATATCCCAGATTGATCTTACTATCAAAATAGAAGTTGATTTGAATATCAATAGTGATCTTGCAGATACTCAAAAAATAGAACTCATGGACTTGCTTAAATGTCATAAACATGCCTTTGCATTGGATTACAAGGACATGCATGGATTAGATCCAATAGTTTGTACCCACCGTATCTATATAAAAGAAGAATGTTGCCCACCCAGACAACCACAAAGAAGAACCAATCCTGCATTAAAAGAAATAGTTAAAGAGGAATTGCAGAAGTTGTTAAAGGCTAGGTTTATCTATCCTATCTCTGATAGCCAATGGGTATCACCTTTGGTAATAGTTCCTAAGAAAGGAGGAAAATGGAGGGTATGTGTTGATTATAGAGCTTTGAACTTAGCAACAAGAAAAGATCATTTTCCATTGCCACTTGTGGATCAAGTATTAGACTCTTTGGCTGGGAAGAGATACTTTTCATTTCTTGATGGATTCAATGGTTACAATCAGATTTAGATAGCCCCAGAGGACCAAGAGAAGACCACATTTACTTGTCCTTGGGGAACATATGCATATTTTGTTCTTCCTTTTGGATTGTGTAATGCTCTAGCCACTTTTCAAAGAACAGTGATCAGTATATTTTCAGATATTTCTCTCAACATCATGGAAATTTATATGGATGACTTTACAACTTATGGTTTTGAATTTGAAGAAGCATTATGATGCAGAGCATCATGATAATCCAACCAAGAGCCTCAAATCATTCATGAAGTTCAATCATCAACATAAATCTTCCAACATGTTAGAGGCATTGTCATATAGTTCCCAACAAAATCATCAATCAAATAATCATTATCAAATATTATCCATAGATATAAATCCATCATGATTGTAGATCCATATATTATGTATTAAATATGAATCATTTAAACCCTTCATCTATTCATTTCTTGCAAATGAAAATCAAGAATTTTCCCAAACTATGAAATTGACTCTATTCTAGTCATGAAATTACAGTCATAAATAGTCATTGATAAATCTTAAAATATTTATCATTAGGACAATCGCTCAGGTATGATTCTATAGATGATAGTTTTAAAACTTTCCTCCAAGTTATAGAAATATCCAACGGTTAACTCCAAAGTTATAATGATTTTTCCAAAACTGGTCGCCGTGAATCAGGGTTTTGGGTAGTTCCAAACGGTTTTCACCAAAACTCTCATAACTTTCTCAAAAATAGATGAAATCAATTAAAAAAAAAATAAATGGAAATATTATTCAATATAATACACTATCATGATATAAATATACTTGTTTTGAGGTTGTACATGGCTTCACAAGGCCTGGAAACAAGAGGAAAAACTTTCAAGACCACAAAACAAGAGATTGAAACAATGAAAATATGATACCAAAATGTTTCCAATGCTTTCCAATTCCTTCTCCAACTTTTACACACACTTATGAACGACCATTACAGAGGTTTTATATCCTTTTCATCTTCACATGGAAGTTACAACTATCCAACTTCCTCTTATGACCATACAACTTCCCATTTTGGTCTTTTTACAACTTTTGAAAAGTTGCATTTTACAACTCTTACAACTTTTGACTCAAATGATTTTAAACCTTAAAAAGAACCTTCAAAACATATTAGAATGGAATAATAATGTATTTTTGTCAACATTTTATCCCTCAAAGGTTATTTTATACAAATTTTACCAAATGACTAATTCAAGACCTTATTAGGACAACCTGGACAACTCATTACAATGGGGTCTTTTAGCCTGACATATTGATTCATATTGACGCAAAATACCATTACAAATGAAAATGTAATTGAATATACTTATGAATTGATTTTTATCCTATTATAGAATCCTTTTGTGTCTTTGTGTTAGGTGCTCCTGCACCATACTCCCAACCTTGAAAAGTTTCCAAGTCCCTTGGAAACATGGATGAAAATAACCTGCATACTGGATGCTCCTCAAGATGCTGCTCCAAACATAAGTCCACCCTCAATGCTGCACCAAACTCACCAACTACTTTGCATCAGCCAGGAGTCCCTGTATTGCCTCTCTCCCTAGGTCTGATACCAATTTGATGCAAAGCATCATGATAATCCAACCAAGAACCTCAAATCATTCGTGAAGTTCAATCATCAACACAAATCTTCCAACATGTTAGAGGCATTGTCATATAATTCCCAACAAAATCATCAATCAAATAATCATTATCAAATATTATCCATAGATATCAATCCATCATGATTGTAGATCCATATATTATGTATTAAATATTAATCATTTAAACCCTTCATCTATTCATTTCTTGCAAATGAAAATCAAGAATTTTCCCAAACTATGAAACTGACTCTATTCTGGTCATGAAATTACAGTCATGAATAGTCATTAATAAATCTTAAAATATGAATCAATAGGACAATCTCTCCAGTCCACTTCTATAAATGATAGTTTAAAAATTTCCTCCAAGTTATAGAAATATACAACTGTTAAATCCAAAGTTATACTGATTTTTCCAAAACTGGTCGCTGTGAATAAGGGTTTTGGGTAGTTCCAAACGGTTTTCACTAAAACTCTCATAACTTTCTAAAAAATAGATGAAATCAATTAAAACCAAAATAAATGGAAATATTATTCAATATACTACACTATCATGATATAAATACACTTATTTCCAGGCTGCACATGGCCGCACAAGGCCTGGAAACAAGAGGAAAAACTTTCAAGACCACAAAACAAGAGATTGAAACAATGAAAATATGATACCAAAATGTTTCCAATTCTTTCCAATTCCTTCTCCAAATTTTACACACACTTATGAACGACCATTATATAGGTTTTATATCTTTTTCATCTTCACATGGAAGTTACAATGACCCAACTTCCTCTTATGACCATACAACTTCCCATTTTGGTCTTTTTACAACTTTTGAAAAGTTGCATTTTACAACTTTTACAACTTTTGACTCAAATGACTTTAAACCTTCAAAAGAACCTTCAAAACATATTAGAATGGAATAATAATGTATTTTTGTCACCATTTTACCCCTCAAAGGTTATTTTATACAAATTTTACCAAATGACTAATTCAAGACCTTACTAGGGCAACTTGGACAACTTATTACAATGGGCTCTTTTAGCCTTACATATTGATTCATATTGACTCAAAATGACATTACAAATGAAAATGTAATTGAATATACTTATGAATTGATTTTTATCCTATTATAGAATCCTTTTGTGCCTTTGTGTTAGGTGCTCCTGCACCACATTAGGGAACTTGAAGAAAGTTTTGCAACAGTGTGAAGACTATAGTTTGTCATTAAACAGTGAGAAGTGCTTCATAATGATGCAGGAAGGAATAGTCCCTGGTCATCATATCTCTATAAAAGGAATACAGGTTGACCCAACAATAATTGAAGTCATTCAGAATATCAATGCATTGGTAAAGCAAAAATATGTTAGAAGTTTCCTTGGTCATGTTGGATACTATAGAAGGTTTATCAAAAGATTTCAACAAAATTGCAAGTCCCTTACATTCTCTACTTACCAAGGATATGGAATTTAAATGGACTTCTTCATGCAATGAAGCTTTCTTGAAGCTTAAGCACGCTTTGACCCAAGCACTAGTTCTTAAAGTTCTAAATTGGTCTTTACCATTTCAATTTCATATAGATGCATCAGATTATGCAATAGGAGCAGTCTTAGGACAAAAGATTGATAACTTGGAAAGTGCAATATATTATATTAGCAAGAACTTGCAGGGGCCTGAGTTAAATTACACAGTCACTGAAAAGGAAATGTTAGTAGTTATATATGCACTCAACAAATTCAAGAACTATATAATAGGGTATCCCATATTTGTGCATACTGATCATACTGCAATCAAATATCTCATGAATAAGCCTTCAATTACCGGTAGATTAGGTCGATGGTTATTATTGATGCAGGAATTTGATATCACAGCTATTGATAAATTAGGAAAGTCCAATGTGGTTGCAGATTATCTTTCAAGACTTCAGTTATAGGAAGATCCTATAGCCATAGATGATGCTTCTCTGGATGAACATCTATTCCTTATACAAGCCCACACTCCCTGGTATGCTGATATTGCCAACTATTTAGCTGCTGCTAAAATGCCACTTCATTTCTCTCCTAAGGAAAGAAGGTTGTTAGTGGAGAAAAAATTTAACTTCTCATGGATTGCTGATTGTTTGTTTTACACTGGACCAGACCAAGTCATGAGAATATGTGTAAGAGAAGATGAAACATATGATATCCTGCATGCATGTCATGATGAGCTGTGTGGAGGACATTTTGCTGCTAAAAGAACAACACTCAAAATACTGAATACAAGATACTATTGGCCCACATTATATAAGGATGCAACACAGTATACAAGAAAATGTGATAGATGCCAGCGCATGGGGAGACCTACTAAATCTGATGAGATGCCATTGTATCCACAAATATTGGTTGCACTGTTTGATAAATGGGGATTAGATTTTGTTGGCCTAATTGATCCCCTTTATAATGGCAAATCCTACATTTTAGTATATATAGATTATGTAACCAAATGGGTAGAGGCTTGTGCCATGACACATGCAAAAGATAATAAGGTGGCTGAGTTCCTTTATGAGGAGATATTTACAAGATATGGAGTACCAAGGGAAATTATATCAGACCAAGGCCTACAATTTACTTCAACATTGATTGCAGCCTTGGTCAATGAATACAAAATAAGGCATAGAAAATCTACCCCGTATCATCCAAAAGCTAATGGACAAGTAGAGGTTACAAATAGGGAGCTTGAGGCTATTCTTACCAAGATAGTAGCTATTCATAAAAAAGACTGGTCTCATAGACTTTCAGAAGCAATTTGGTAATACAGAATGACTTGGAAGATGCCAATTGGTTTTACACCTTTTGAGATGGTGTATGGAAAAGAAGCAATGATGCCTATTGAGTTTGAGCATAAAACTCTGAGGACAACTTTGCAATTAAATATGACACTTTCTGAAGAACAAAAGGAATGTATTCAAAAATTGAATGCTTTGGATGAATGGAGAAAAATGGTTGTCCAGTAGATAGAACTGATACAAAATCAGAGAGAAAAGTGGCATGATAAATAGATCAAAGAGAAAAAGTTCAAAGCATGTGACTGGGCAATATTGTATGACTTTAGATATAAAGATACTATGGGAAAGGTGCAAACCAGATGGTTACGTCCATATGAGATAGAGGAAGTTTTCAACATTGGAGCTATTCATTTGACCACAATTGACTCAGTTCAGTTCAAGCTTTTGGTAAATGGTCATAGATTGCGTCTTTATCATAAGCTGACCAACAAAGAGGAGTTCCTGGAGCAATTTTCTAAAAAGGTTCAAACACAAGTTCCTGTAGCAACTGATCAAGTTCTTGTAGCCACTGATCAAGTTCCTTCTGCAATTGAGAAAAGTATTGGAGGTAAGGTTCCCGCAGCCACTGCAGTCAACATGCTTGCCACTTCATAATTCTTCTCGCGTCATTTCACAAAAATATTTCCATGTATTATGGAAATATTATTCTCCATAAATAAAATTTTCCATCCACGTCATCCCATCTCATTTCCTTATCTGTCATTTCATTTCATTTCGCCATTCTTTTCACGCGCGACTACAGGTATGTACATATTTTATTTTATTTTACTTAGGTATTTATGATTTCATTATGATTATTTCCTTTTCTAAATCCGCGTACACTTCCCTAAATCCTTTTAGCCTGTGTGGACATGTGCCAAAGTAAGTTGGGGGGGGGGGTGTTTTATGGTCCGGTTTCCAAAATTAGTAATTACTCATCCTTTTCGGTACTTTGATTTGATTGCTTGCCATCATTTCTAAGATATTATTTGGCATAAGAAAGTAATGAACTCTGCCGCCAAATTTGGAAATAGGTAAGGAAGTTTCAATTTTCAGTCTATAGAATATTTTGGCTCTTCATTTCTTAGCTACAGAGTTTGCTACATTAACAGATTAAGAAATGGGTGGAGAGCCAATCTGCCATGAACCAATAGTCCATGATGCGTTGCTATAGGATGCTCTTTGTGAGCATTATTTTAGGTAGCACGGTTGGATTGTCTACTTTTTGAAAATAAGGGATTATAATGAAGAAATTGCCTTAGAGTTTATGCATTCATTCAATGAAGGAGAGGCTACTGTTAAAGGATTAAGGGTCATTGCTACAGAGCAATGGATAGCTGAAGTTACAAGGTTGCCATAGGAAGGAGAATTATTTCTAGAATCAAAAGATGCTAGAAGCGCCAGAGAAGAGTTTACACTTCCCACAAATGGACCTCTTACAGTGGACAAGCAAGGAACCAAGAGGGTTTCCCTTGCAACAGAGTGGCCCAGGTGGCTTTATATGTAATGAAGTACATTACTTGCAAAGGGAGGTATTCAAATTTACATTCACCCCATTTCAAATTGCTTAGTCATTTACGATATGGCTAGAGAGTGAATGTTCCTAATTTTATATACCACCTCATTTCCATAAGTGCCAAAGAAACACAGAAGAATGGAAATTGTTCTGTCAACCATCATGGTCTAATTAAATTGCTGGTAGAACATTCTCTTAGGGATGTTTCACTGATGAAATGGGGGTATTTGAAGACATATTGCAGTTTAGGGTTGAAGATGCTCCTGTTGCGGATGAGCCAACAGTTGAAAAAGAAAATATTGAAGAACCCTCTTCTCCTATAGTTTCTGTAGAGAATGAATCTCCTACTGCTGAAGGAGTTGTTACTGTTATGGAGAAAGAGACAACTGAGACAAGCATTGAGCAACCCTCCACTTCTTTTCATAAAGAAGTGGCATCTTCTAAAAGAAAAGGGAAAGAATTGGAAATAATTGATGCAGATGATGAACCTATGGTTCAGCCGCAGGCAACTCAAGTTTCTCCTACTGCCAAGAGGCGTAGGTCAAAAAGAAATACTCCTGCAGAAAAGCCATAGGTAGAAACCATTTCTACAACCACTCCAAAGGTAAATGTGAGAAGGACTCAAAGAAAAACCCAGAAGGCCCGTCCAACAGGTGATCTAGTAGAGGTTATTTCAGTGGAAGCATCAGAAGAAGGGAGCCCTGCAGATGTTGAAACTCAGAAGGAAGATGATGTTGATAGACTCTCAAATCTAGCATATGTGGCAGAGCAGCTTGAGGAACCTAATGAAGAGATTACACGACCTAAGGTAACAACTATTAGACCTCCATCATCCCTAAGCAGTTTATCTATTGCGTTAACATTTGATAGGCAATGGGAAATAGAGAGGGCTAGATTACAGGAGATTATTGATAAACAACAAAGGGAAATGGAAAAGAGGGATAATAAATTGAATAATTAGAGGCTAAAGTTGATAAATCACTAGTATGGTCCCTGAATTGATGCAATGTAGGGCATCACCAAGAGTTTATTCTCTGCATTTAAGGGAGTGGTATTTAAATTTCAAATTGAACCACATTGTCAGGGACCTTAGCCCCTCTTTAGAAACCCCTGAGGAATTTTATGATGCTTACCAGACTTCCTCAACAACTATGAAAAATTTGTTGTGTGAACTTTATTTTCATAACTATTGTAGACGTCTAAAAATGGTCAATGCTTGTGGAGTCATACTTTAACATTCACGCATTGCCTTATTTTAGGGTTCTTGCATTGCATTAACATTTCTTCTATGTTGCGCACATAGTCTTTATCATTTGTGAGCATCAAGTCCTTCTTTTGCATTCCTTGTTTTTCTCGCTTTCGAATTAGGTCTTGTCGATAACAATATTCAGTTATGATTTTGGTCGATCTTATCCTGTCGCATCAATGTGCGTGTTCATTTATCATTATTTTGGACATCACCAATCCTAATCGATGATAGAATTAGGGTTTTGTCCTCTTGTCAATCTTGTCATTTTGCGATCAATTTGTCATTGATCCTTGTCCTCTTGTCAATCTCATCATTTTGCGATCGATTCGTCATCGATCCTCGTCCTTGTCAATCTTGTCATTTTGCAATTGATTCGTCATCGATCCTTGTCCTCTTGTCAATCTCATCAATTTTGTGATCGATTTTTTATCGATCGTTGTCCTTTTCAATCGTGTCAATTTGGATCAATTAGTCATTGTTCCTCATCAATTGCCACCTATCAATTTGATCTCTTTGTCAATCTTGGTCAATTTGTCAACCAATATCAATCATTTATCAGCATTGGTCCTTTGTCAATCAAAATCATGATTGAATCGACATTAATTTCTTGTTGCCTTGACCTAATTCCTTGTCCTCTTATTTCTAGGGTTTTATGATTTGATCATTAAATCCTTTTCTTCTTCTTGGTGGGTTAAATAAATCTATTTATTTAGTCCTAGGTCTTTTCATGAATTAATTAATGATGAAAACCTATTAATTAATTCACCTAATTTCTATTTCATCTTTTTCCTCAATTTTCTAATTTACTAATTTCTCCTAATTCCTAATTTTCTATTTCTCCTATTTTCTTCAATTTTTCTAATATTTCCCCTAATTTCATGGGAATGGCATTTCAATTTTGTCATAATTTGTCATAATTTGTCAATCAATCAATCTTGCATGTCAATTTTGTCATAATTTGTCAATCAATCAATCTTGCATAGAAAATGTCAATTTTGTCATAATTTGTCATATTTGTCATTCTTGATTTGAAATTTCCTTTCAAATCTCTTCATGCTAATCTTGTCATCTCTCCAACTTGTTTATAAATTGGATGATTTTCTTCAATTGATCAATCAATCACATTTTTGAGTAACGTTATGCTACAAATTTCATCAACAACTTGCTTTCCACTTGCAAATACACTTTGTAGGTGAGAACAACATCAAATTGGAAGGTGAAAGAAGAACAATGGAGGAACAATGAAGGAGATATAGGCTTTGGTTTGCTTTTTATTTTAGTATTTCATCTTCATGCCTTTATTGATTGTAATTAGGATTTCTTATCATTGCAATCTAGTTTTTGTGATTGAGCTAGTTTAATGTTTATATTGCTTTGATGGTTAACAAATTCCTGATCTACATTTTTGATGAACCCGACGTGAACTAAACCCTTAACCATGGTTTTTGAGTTCTTTTGAGTTGATTTGCAGGTGAAAAACTCAAGAAACAGGGTGACTCATAGCTTTCTAGACACTTCTGCGCCTGTGTCAAAGCATTTTGTGCCTGTGTCAGGGCATCCTGCACCTGTGTCAAAGAGATCTACGCCTGTGTCAAGGCATTCTTTGCCCGTGTCAAGGTATTTTGTGCCTGTGTTGAGACATTCGGTGCTTGTGTAAGGCTAGAAACAGAGGTGAAACCAGTGTTTTTACTTGCAAATTATTTTGTCTTCATTCTATTCTTATATTCTGGTTTTTCTTTGGTACTGATTCTCTGTGCAACACCTTGGTGTTACATGTGACGAAGACTAAAAATGAAAATACTAACAAATCTTATGTAGGATGCAGTCAAAGACTTTTATTAAAACATCTTGCATGTGATTCTTAAAGTAGTTGCACATTTAATTTCTTAAAGGTTAATGAACACCATGCATGCTTTGTTTGCTTTTAGTTTGATTGCATGTTTTAACCCTTAGAATTGGGCCTACCTCCCAATTTTCCTAGCACTTCGCATAGGCATTGGTGAGAGGGAATGACCCTAAGTGGTGATGGGCTAAAGCCAAGCTCTTCCAAACCACTCTAAATAACTGTGGATGCAACGAAAGTTGTAGACAATGGGTGCTGGAATGGTATTGCGATGATTTATTCACCAGATCAATACCCACCCGAACGGAAGCCCTTACTAGAATCTCTTGTTTTTAGAGGCCAAAATCCTTCTATCTGTTGGCTTAGGCATTGTGATACGCACATGCTGAAGACACCTCTCATGTACTCCTTAGTTAGAGATAGCAAGTTCTTGGGAAGTGATGCCCCTTGAACTCGAAGCTTGGTATGCCCGAGAAGTGAGTGCACTATAAGGGGGAGCCAGTGCTACCAAGCATCTAGCTATCCGGCTAAGTGTTGTATTTTGTTAGAGGATTCAACATATATTTTCCTTGCCAGCCATAGGATTTGTTGTAAATGTGCTTGATTGTCTTGAGTCAAAGTCAAACAAACATTTTGTCTTTCGTGATTGTCAAAGGTTAAATCAAAAAAATAAAAATAACAAACTTTCAAAAGTGCTCATAATCAACTTGGGTTTTCCAAATCAACAACCTTCAATTCAAAACAAAATCCAAACAAAAGTCCAAATTTGTCCAAGTATTCATCCAACATTTGAACATGGCTTGTCAAAACATTGAATGTCTTTGTTTCAAAATTCATGTCACTTTATGCTAGGTTTTGCATAGTCCAGCTTAGGTCCTAGGGCATATTGTCATCTCCCTTCATTTTAGTCCTTTTCATTGCAAGCATCCTCATTTTACACTTAGGTTCAAAATCATTTCCCTAATTTTGCATTTCATTGTCATATCCAAGCTAGATTTCCATTTAGGTGACATCCATGCATTATCCTTGTCATGCTAAAATTAAGTCTTACCTAGGTTGCATTTTGCATATTCCAAGTCATTGGTCATCGCATATCCTTATCATTGTATTGTCATCTTGTCTTGGCTTCATCTTGTCATATCATATCCTTAGATCATTTTCATGTCATATCCTAAGTCATTGTCATAATCATTGCCTTCTTGCATTTAGTCTCAAAAGTTTGGTTTGTCAAACTTGAAAAATCAAAACTTTGGATGATACCCTAAGTTGTTGTTAGGGGGTCTTGACCTTGTCTAAAATTTGTCCTTTCATTAATATCATTTTTGTCAAACCTAGCTTAGTATCCAAGCATATAGGTGAGACATTGTCAATTTGTCCTATTGTCATTTGGTCCTTTGTCCTTTAAGGTCTTGGCTTCATTTCAACTTCCCAAGGTTGAGTCTTTAGGTTTTCATTCCAATAAGTTTGTCCAAACCTCGAAAAACAACAAAAAAAAAATAGGTTGCATTACCCTTGCTTAAGATTGCATATCATTTCCAAAAATTCTTGAAAAAAAAATAAAAAAATAGGTTGCACTTAGTTGCATAACATTATCAAACCATAGAAACTCAAAGGTCCAAAGCAAGGTCACATTTTCATTGCATTTAGTTGCATCTAGTTGTCATTCCAAAAATTCAAAAAGTCCAAAAACATTAAGTTGCATTGTCATCCTTTTAGGTTGCATTTGTCAATCCCAGTAGTTGCATTGCATAGTGACATGTTTGTTGAAATGAGGTCTCAACCTTCTTACGAAACCATGTCATCACAATTGAGAAATTAATCATGTCAATCCAATCTCTACATGTCTCAGAACTTTGATCAAACTTATCATGATGATTTAAATGTCCAAATACAAAAACTAGAGGAGAAACTAGCTCAAGAAAAGGAGATTTTGGAACAAAAAGTGAAAAACATTGAGAAGAATAGATCCTAAATGTCCAAAACATTTAAAAAATTTCAAGGTCCAAACCCAAACTTTGAGCCAATTGATGTAAAAGCTCTTATCGAATGATCATACATACCAGCTCTCATCTCTCAAATAGAGATGATGAATCAATTTCAAAAAACAAGCACAAATTTCAATCAAGTCCCAAATCAAAATTCATTTGGTCAAATTTCATTCAATCAAATCTTGAATCAACAACATTTCCAACAGACACAACCAATGGTCCAACATATACAACCAACACAACCAATGGTCCAATTTCAACAATATGTCCAACCAACTATACAATGTCCACAAATAGTTCAACCAATGGTGGAATATCAACAAGTTCAATCAACATATCAATGTCAACAACCACAACCAAACATTCAAAAACAAAACTTGCAACATGCACCAAGCCAAATTTTGAACATGTCAAACCAATTTGATCAACATCTAGTTCAAAATCAAAACATGACATCAGACCAGAACCAACTCCTTTCCAAACAAGTTCAAATTCCAGATACAACTATGTCAAAACCTCGAAAGAAAGGTGGCCTTATTGCAAGGATCTTAAGGAAATTACCAAGTGAGTTATTTGAGGAAGATCAAAATAATACACTTATGTCTAGCAATGCCTCATCCCCCCACAAACAAATTGACTCTCCAATAGCATCTATCCCTACACCTTTAGAAATTTCACAAGAACCTTCCATATTGTCCTCATCAAACAATATGCCCAAGGATGAAATTATCCAAGAGCTATCCATAATTGATGGCCAAGATAATCCAATTTATGATGCACATCCTTGTCATGTTTCAGAAATACTAGACCCAATGCAACCATGCACTTTATTGCCATTACCTGTTTTAGAGGACCCCATTCAAAGTCCCTCTTCCTCATGTTCAAGCATTGATTCCTTGCCAGAATCCATCACAAATGTTCAAAGTGCATTTCCTTCATGCCAAAACATTGATTCCTTGTCAGAATCCCCCATTCATATCCAAAGTCCAACCCCATGTCAAGAGGATAATTTAGAGCATGAAGAAACGTATCTTAAAAAAAATCAAGACCAAGATCTCGAAACCTTATCATCCCATCCAATTGTTGACCAGGACCCCATCTTCCCAGACACTCACGATGATTCCCCTATTCTTTTCCATCCTATCCAAAGTCCTATTGACACTCCATTCCCTGAGCAAGATCAAGATATCCTAGTCCATCCAATCCCAAATGATCCTCTTCGAGTTCATGAAAAAAATGTCCTTTCAAATCCCATTGGCATTCCACTTCCTAAGAAAGATCAAGATATCCTTTCCATCCTTTATGATGATCCCATTAAAAGTCTAGAGAAAAGCACATTTAAAGAGGATTCCAATGATATTCCTCCTTGTCAAGATCAAATTATTCCTTTAAATCCTCCACAAGATCCTTTTGCTCCTCCATCTCCTTGTCTTAATCCTCCATATACACTCCAAGATCTCATTTCTTTTGATGATCCCATTATTTCTCCCATTCCATCTCTTGAAGAGCCTGTCATTGAACCATGTCCACTACACAATCCTAGTTCCCCTCATGATCCTAATCCCCCTCATGATTCTAACATGTCAGTGCAAGATGATCATGAACCCTCGACATGCATAATGGGTTCTTTCACTTTGGTACAATCCGATCCACTTCAAGATCTCATTATTTCTCTCATATCATATCCACCTCATAATGGACTCGCGTCTTCTTCCCAAAGAAAAGAGTATCCTACAAGTCAAGATATTCATAAAGGCAAAGGAGTAGATCTCCATAAGCAAGAATCTCTCCATATCAAAGAAGATCTTAAGGGTCATGTCTACACAACTCACTCTCAAGACATTGGTATCCCTCCATCAAAATCAAAACATACACCTTCCCCATCATACCTTCCATCCATCTTAGGTCCTTATATCCCTTCGTCCTCTATGCAAGGTCAGAAAAGGCACAAATCCTTGTGTAAATTTCATCCATCCATGCATTCCTTTCCCCCTCCAAGCAATTTGGATGCCAAGCATAAAAGTCATAAGTCTAAAAATCCACATGTATTCAAGGATCAACATGTCAAAGCAAAGAAAAATTTGATCTATAAAGAAAAGGAAAAATCCAAAAGGTCACAAAGGCCCATTGCTCAACAACAAAAGTTAAAATCTATATGGGTTCCTAAATCCCTTGTGTTGGCAATGCACTCCAAGGAACCACAAAAGCATGAAAAATCAAAAACCATGTGGATCCCTAAGCAGCTTCTTGAAGCACAAATAGAAAAAATCCAACTTGGCATCCAAAGTTGCTATTCCTCCATCGAACCCTCTCAAATTTGTTCCTCCATCACCTTCTTCATCCATTTTGGGCCCTTATGTCCCAAAATCCCAAGCTATTCCTCCATCCAAATCTCACAATCTGAGATCCATTTTTCCTCCATCAATCCATCACCCATCAAGGTGTGTGCCAATGTTGATCTTGCCTTCATTTCCATCCACTAAAGCCCAATTATTCCAAAACCCTATCTATTAGCCAATGCATATTTTCCATCCTTCCATCCCTCTGGTCCAATCCTTTGCATAAATCCCCGCCTTAGTTTCATCTTATTTTCCATGTCCTTATCCTACCAACATCTTTGAACATACTTTTAAAAGGTCATGGTCCATTTTTTTTCAAGGCTACTATCCAAACAAAAAGATATTGAGTCCTCCTTCCATCCACTATCATGTGTCCATCTTCTATTGAAAAAGTCAAAATACAAAAAAAAAAAGTGAAAAAAAGAAAAAGAATAAAAAAAAAAAGTAAAGCAAAAATAATTCATCCACTGGTGAAAACCTGGCAAATAGGTGCCTTGGGCAAGTACCATGATGAAAACCTGGCAAATAGACGTCATGCGTAATCTATGAACTTCTTGCATACCGTACTTGGGGACAGGTTTTATCCTATCATATCCTTTTGTCCTTCATTGTTCCATTATGCTATCGAACCCCTGTCATTACCCTTCATATCCTATTGTCCCTCATGTCCAGTTTCCCTTTCCACCTTTGATCTTGACAAGGCTGAGGATCATCGTGAGCATCATGCATCTTGTTTGCAGCTTTTAGTCCATCATAGCTTTTGGTATTTCTCCATTTGCTTATTATAACTTTTCATCCATATTCCCTAGCTTATTGCAACTTTCTGCCACTATCCCGTATCCTACCCCGACCCTCAGTCCATGTCCCTTATCCATTCTTGGTCTTGCTTATCCTATCCATCACTATCCATACACTCTTTTTCATTCCTTCATCTTGATCTGACATAAGGACGCAAAATTTAAACATGGTTTCAAAAACCTCTTGATATGTCCCTCATGCCATGTCACTACTTTACATTGTCATATCCAGTCTCTTGTCCCATCATGTAATCGCCCTTGAAAATTGCATCCATATTGTCTCCATGATAAAAGGCCTTTGTCTTCCCTCTATCCACCAACATTTCAGAAAGCCTATTTATTCACCTGTCCTATTCCTTGCCTTGCTAGACACTAGGGGCAAAATCATAAAAATCAAATAATGTCCTGAAAAAATCCCTAAAAATTAGATAATGTCTTGAAAAAAAAATCCCCCCCCAAAAAAAATCATATAATGTCCTGAAAAAAATCCCTAAAAATCAAATAATGTCCTAACAAAATCCCTAAAAAGTCAAATAAAGTCCTGAAAAATGAACAAAAAAAAATTTAAAAAACTCGAAATTCCTAGAAAGTGAAAAACATCAAAATCCAAAAACAATTCCTTTGGCATTTTGCATTTTGTGAATAAATGGTCCCCTTTGTGCATAGACAGATCGCTAAGCATACATCCAACGACAATCAATCAAACATTGTGCTTTAATGAAATCATGCATTAATAGATGAACTTTTCAATCAAACCAAGCATTCAAATTGATCAAAATTGTCATGTCCATCAATCAACATCCATATCATTTGTCCTTGTCACTATTATCATGGGTCTTATACAGGGTGTGGTATACTCGAAACTAGACTATGTCCTGTCTTCGATGGGGTACTGCATTCCCTGAAACCAAATAGCATGATCATTCTTGTTTTCCACTTTTGACAATGACGATCAAATTGTTTGTTTGACTTGGTTGAATTGGTGCATCTTATCTGTTTACTGATTTATCTTTGGCTTCGATCATGTTCCTATGTTGCTCGATGATGTCACTGAGTGATTTAGAGTGACCGAGATGGTTCATGGTCCCTTTCTTTTTTTTGTTGTGTTTGTTGTTTGTGGAATGTTTGTCACAAACTGGGGCAACTATATCACTGGGTGTCTGTGATAAGTACGTTCACTTTGTGAACGCCGCACATACCTCGACCCTTGATGTATGCACCCTAGGATGCTTCGCTCATTCCTTGTGTGCGATGTGTCTGTGTTTTACAAAAGGGGTTGCGTTCCAGCTCTGGCCTTCAATGCCATGATGTTCTGCATCTGCTTTGCTACATTAAATAAAGGTTCTCACCTACTTCTGTGCATTAGTGAAAGCAAGTTTTTCTTCATCTCTAACTGTCCTCTGTCTAATTTCTTCTTGCTAACATTTCTTCCATCAGTTTGGGCAGTCAGTTTGGTCTAGTTCTCTGATCTCCAAAAAAAAAAAACACAAAAACATAAGTTGCATCCTGCATTCATTGGTTAGTGCGTTTGCATTATATCAAGCCCATATCAAGCATTTTATCCATTTCATATTATAAATGCATCAAAAACACATAATAATATATTCATACATGTTCCACAATGGTACATAAACAGTGCATAAAACATCCATACATGGAATGTAAACATAAGCCATAACACATTGCATTCCATCATATAGCTGCATATCATATCATATATCAAAACAATATCGGAGTACAAAATTGGACAGTCTGTCCTAAGTACGGCCCGCAGGCTGCGTACATAATGTCAAATGTCTATCATAAGGAGCACGTACCTCTGTCACTGGGTGCTCCCTCTGTCCTCCTCATCCCTGCCATGTCTCAAAGATGATGTCCCTCCTACCCTTGGTCCTGGCTTTGGTGGTCTCATAGGTCCACTCACCCCCATGCTACTCACTGACCTTCGAGAGCATGACCTGCTCTCTGTCCTCGACCGTGACCGATATGATGCTGCTCTCTGCTCTGGTGGAACTACACTCTCATATAGTGTCCTCCAATGGCTTATCTCATCTTCGATCTCTACCAACATCTGTTCTAGCTCATGTGCACTGGCATCCCTAATCGACCCAATATACTCGGTCACTCTCTGCCCTGCTTGATGTGCCTGGGCTATTGTTGTATCTTGAGCTGCTATCAGTCTAGCTATCTCCGCTCTGAACTAATCCCGCTCTATCCTAAAGATAGTATTCTATCTCTTTAATGTGGCAATGTAATCATGTTGAATCACTATGGTGGCCCTACATGTCTGCATCTCCTCTATGCTCACTGTCTCCTGCCCTATGGGTATATCCTGCAGTGCCTCATGATCGGCTGGATCTGGCTCCTTCCTCTCATCCTCCTCCTCTTCCTCCTCATCATCCTCATCATCCCTCTCGTCCTCCTCCTCATCATCCTCATCATCCCTCTCGTCCTCCTCCTCCTCATCCCCTCTCTCCTCATCATCCTCCTCATCCTCATCCTCTTCCTCATTCTCATCTCCATCCTCATCATCTCTCTCCTCCTCTCTAGCGAGTGGGAAGTCCTCCTGTCTCCTAGGTACCGGAATATCAGGATCCGTCAATGGCACTGGCCGCCGTCATGCAAACCATCACTCATACTCCTCTGTCATCCCGACATCTACAACATCTAATCTCCAATCCCACTGTCTCCACTGTAGCTGTGTGAAGTCGGTATATGCTATGTGTGGTTGAATCATCCTCCCCCACTGACTTGTCTCTCTATGAGATCGAGCAAAGTGTACAGTCCCTATCGGTACATCCTGCCTCTCTCCAAACTCTCGTCTGACTCTCTCTGGTAGGTACATCTCAATCACTCTCTGGCAGTTCACTGGTCACCCAATCGAGTATCTATCCTATCTACAATACGGTAGCTCATCACTATCATCTGACCATCTAGGGCAATCATGATATGGCCTCCATGTGAAATCTCTCAATCTGTCTAGCTCATGTCGCCAATACAATATGTATTCGAATGGACCCTGTCTCAATGTACCCCCATAGCAGTACACATATGGTCGATGTGGTACTACCTGTCTCTCCGCAATCGGTCGACATATGGCTATGTGCTCAAATGCCCATACCTGTAATAGTGTGACCCCACAACTCAAAGTCTGTACCCTCTGATATGCTATCTGATGCAACTGAAAATATAGCATGGCAAGCACACATGGTCCCCATGCGTATACAGTCCCCTCTATCACCATCCACTCTAGCACTCTCCCCCATCCAATAGAGAATCCATGTCCTCATCTATCCCCTACTAATAGGCATGCTATAACCACTGCTATCACCACATATCGCTGATCGTACTCTGCTGCCATAGTCTCCCAGTGGATCTCCCTCTCTACGATTTCAAGGTCATCTACATCACACTCAAATAATCTGCACAATGAGTCTCTCTCTATCGCTGGGTCATATGCTATCATCTCCCCATGAATCAGAATGCAGAGGATATGCCACATGTCCTCTAGTGTCACCGTCGCCTCTCCAATCGTCAGATGGAATGAGGAAGTCTCTGAATGCCATCGCTCTGCCAATGCGGTGAGCAGTCCTATGTTTGCCCTAATCTCGGGCATGTATGTGATGTAGTATAATCCAAGTCTTGCTAGTGTATCTTTGTCAGTACTCCCGAGTCTATATCACAACATGAAGCAGTCGGGTCTGTTCTCCCGCGTAATCAATGGATACTGTCGACTCTGCATCACAATTGGGGCACAAATTTGTCAGTTTTAGGGTTTTCTCCTAAGGGCTACATTTCCTTGTTTCATGCACCAATCAGGGCTTTTCTTATCTATTTTGACCTATCCTACCCTTATCCCCCTTTTCAGGATCATCTGCGCGCTATTTTCGGTCAAATTCGGGTCCTAAGTGCACAACTGCACCTGTGTACCCTGTCCTATGCCTGTGCAATATCAAGCTACACCTGTGTACCTTGCATAGGTGTAGAACCTGTTTACACAGGCGCAGAATGCGCCACACAGGTGCATAACTCTCTTTTTCCTTCCTCTGTGAGCCCCGCAATGTCCTGCAAGCAAGCAAAATTCATGAAATTGACAATATGGGTTTTTGAGATACATACCGTTGCTCCCACGTCATCCGATTGTCTGTAGGTGCATACACGTTCCTCGAGGTGATCTGCCATTGGAATGTTCACCATCTCTATGCAAGGGCCCTTTTATAGAGCAACAATTTCCCCACTTTGGCTAGTGCAAATGAGCTCTTTTCCTTCTCTTTGTCTCATTTATGGATCTTTGTCAGTGCCTAGATGGACGTGCATGCTCTCCATCTTATGCTGGTTGTAGTCTTTTGTGCCTTCTATTGCTTGTAATTTGTGCATCTGACCTTCAATTCTTGATTTGTTTGAACCTATCATTTTCTATTATTCTTATTGATTAGTTGGCCTCTTTTCTGGATGTTTTCGGCCAATTTGTCGAGGGGGCATACATATGTTATTGTTATTATCTGGGGCATTTTCATTATTGTTGTTTGTAACAACGCTTAAAATCGCATTGTCTCAAAGAGGGGCATTTTCTTTATCATTTGCGAGCATCGAGTCCTTCTTCTGCATTCCTCATTTTTCTCACTTTCGAATTAGGTCTTGTTGATAACAATCTTTAGTTATGATTTTGGTCGAACTTATCCTGTTGCATCAATGGGCGTGTTCATTTATCATTATTTTGGACATCGTCAATCCTAATCGATGATAGAATTAGGGTTTTGTCCTCTTGTCAATCTTGTCATTTTGCGATTGATTCGTCATCAATCCTTTTCCTCTTGTCAATCTCGTCATTTTGCGATCGATTCGTCATCGATCCTCGTCCTTGTCAATCTTGTCATTTTGCAATCAATTTGTCATCGATCCTTGTCCTCTTGTCAATCTCGTCAATTTTGCGATCGATTTGTCATCGATCGTTGTCCTTTTCAATCGTGTCAATTTGGATCAATTAGTCATTGTTCCTCATCAATTGGCGCCTATCAATTTGATCTCTTTGTCAATCTTGGTCAATTTGTCAACCAATCTCAATCATTTATCAGCATTGGTCCTTTGTCAATCAAAGTCATGATCGAATCGACATTAATTTCTTGTTGTCTTGACCTAATTCCTTGTCCTCTTATTTCTAGGGTTTTATGATTTGATCATTAAATCCTTTTCTTCTTCTTGGTGGGTTAAATAAATCTATTTATTTAGTCCTAGGTCTTTTCATGAATTAATTAATGGATGAAAACCTATTAATTAATTCACCTAATTTCTATTTCATCTTTTTCCTCAATTTTCTAATTTACTAATTTCTCCTAATTCCTAATTTTCTATTTCTCCTATTTTCTTCAATTTTACTAATATTTCCCCTAATTTCATGGGAATGGCATTTCAATTTTGTCATAATTTGTCATAATTTGTCAATCAATCAATCTTGCATGTCAATTTTGTCATAATTTGTCAATCAATCAATCTTGCATGTCAATTTTGTCATAATTTGTCAATCAATCAATCTTGCATAGAAAATGTCAATTTTGTCATAATTTGTCATATTTGTCATTCTTGATTTGAAATTTCCTTTCAAATCTCTTCATGCTAATCTTGTCATCTCTCCAATTTGTCTATAAATTGGATGATTTTCTTCAATTGATCAATCAATCACATTTTCAAGTAACCTTATGCTACAAATTTCATCAACAACTTGCTTTCAACTTGCAAATACACTTTGTAGGTGAGAACAACATCAAATTGGAAGGTGAAAGAAGAACAATGGAGGAACAATGAAGGAGATACAGGCTTTGGTTTTCTTTTTATTGTAGTATTTCATCTTCATGCCTTTATTGATTGTAATTAGGATTTCTTATCATTGCAATCTAGTTTTTGTGATTGAGCTAGTTTAATGTTTATATTGCTTTGATGGTTTCCAAATTCCCGATCTACAACTATGTTGTAGTTTCTGATAGTGAGTGGATTCCCTTGTTATACATTGGTGATATCTACATAAAAGCTTTAATGTCATGGATTCAAAATGAGATCAGCATGGGGGCACAAGCCAGAGCACACAAGGATTTTGAATTTGATTGTCCATTTCCATTGAGGAAGGAAGCAAAAGAGCCAAGAGTTCTTTATTATGAATGGTAGAAGCTCCTGGTAAGGCAAGATGTTAGGAATCTAGTGCTGTTGATGAGGGAAGAAATATTCCAAACATATGAGCATTCAATTCAAAATGAAAGTGCAGCTGTAATTGATGGCTTAACTCAGCACTGGAATAATTTCATGGAAGAATTGAAACAAGGAGAACCTCATTCACTACCGAATTTCCATGCAGCTATGCAAAGAGCCCCTAAATATATACAACTGGGCAGAGTGAAAACCAATAACTAGTTACCTTTGATCTTTCAGCCTCCTATTCTTATGTGGCCATTATTAGGATATAAAACTACAAATAAGCCGTATCAAGTAGTTAAACAAGAGGCCAGATGGTCCAGGTTGGAAAAGATGAAAGGGTTTTACTGGAATTTAGCTTCAAGAGGAACAGGTCAAGGAACCATTGGTGACCTAAGAATTAGTGCAAGAATAAAAATTTTACCTCTTGCTGGAGGATTAGCAAGACCTTAAAGTTGGGGGGCATGATGAGTTGAGATATTGGAATATTTTTATTCTTAGAACTCTTAATCTTTTTTCATATTTTGATTTACATAATAGTAATGATGTATCTGAAGTTTACTATATGTATTTTAGATGTTAGTCTAAACCTATTAAAACATGTTTTGTCTTTGCCAGTTTATTCTTGCAACCATGTTATTTATTCCTGTTGCCATGCAGATTGTTTAAGGTAATATCATGTGTGAAATTAATAGATGTCCTGATTAATTAAAATATGTATGTATGTTCTTGTATGTTATTTCTTTTGAAGTGCAGGGAATAAATGATGTTGTAGTGGAAGCTGTCCTATCACGCCAGTTGCAGGAAGATATATTCAAGGAGATGACTAAAAGATCAAACAACAGATATGCTAAAGAGTGTAATGAATGTTTGAGGAGAAGTAATCACACGATACTACTAATGTCTAACTCAAGTGGACATTATTGTTGTAAATACCACCACCGTATGTTATGGCTGTGGTTCGGTTTAGATCCACATTTTTTGTAGCTTAGCTCCAACTATCTCCTTTCTCGATTAGTTATCCACCTCTTCTCTTCGGCGTGATCTGTGTTGTTTAAAGTAGATGTTTTCTTTTAAAATAAGCTCTTCATCTCTTCTCAGAGGTTAGAAATAAAAGAGAGAAAGCAGAGTAGAGGATTTTGGAAATAAGGTTACAAGTGTTTTTGAGTTTCTTTTTATGTTGAATCATGTAATGACTTCTGAAGAAAAATGAATAAAAATATGTTATTCTGAGCACTTAGAGTTGTTTTTGGGAAGCCTGGAATCACTTATCCAAGGGGGCCCACTTGGTGAGTGTTCCTATGCCTTTGTTAAGATTAGTTTTCTTCTTTAGCTGCAATACACATTCTTGCATTGACTGTTTATGCAGCCATTGGAAATAGATCCATTGACTATTCCTGCAGCCAAACCAAAACAGCGTAATTTATGTTTATCAGCATTGAACTTAGCCAATATTGCTTGAACAAATTTATGTTAACGCAAAAGTTTTCCTATAGCCTTTCAATAGTTTCAATTCTTGCTTATCTTTTCCACATAATGTTAGTTACTGAAGTAATGCAGAGTAGTTGTTGCAGGAACTTTTAGTGCATATATAGCATAGACCCATTTCAAGTATTATGTCCCTGGGTTGACAATCAAATGAACACTAGCTATATAAATAGTGACTTTACCAAGTGAATGTCCAAACTTTAGTTTGAGACTTCAAATAGAGTTATTATTTTTATTGTTGGGTTGAACACGTAGGTAAACTCATTCCAGACCAGGATGGCATCCAAAATGAGGGTGTCAAGTTTTTCACCACTTTATTTTTCCAATGAGGCAGGAGACAATATTGCAAACCTCTCTCAGAATAGTTTATCAGTCCTGCAACATATCCCACTCTTGATTTCTCACCAGAATAATGCAGATTTTCTCAAACCTTTTTCCCTCTTAGAAATTAGACAGGTGGTCTTCTCCATGCAGCCAGATAAGGCCCTAGGTCTAGATGAATTCATAGCTCTTTTTTTTCAAAAATGTTGGGCATTCTTAGGTGAAGATATTTGGAAAGTGGAGGAGGAGTCTAGAAGGAATTGTAAAATGCTTAAGCAATTCAATATGAAACACATTTTTTTGATCCCCAGGGTGGCATGCCCATCCTCCTCATGAAATTCTGACCAATCTCACTTTGCAACATCATTTACAAAATTTTTACAAAAGCAATAGCAATAATATTAGCAAAGTTACTCCCCAAAACCATTTTTCAGCAGCAAGGGGATTTTGTACTGGGAAAAGAGACTTTAGAGGGTGCTTTGATAGCTCATGAGATCATACATTCAATATCAAAATTTGATAAAGAAGCAATGATAATAAAAATTGGATATGATGAAGGCTTATGACAAAGTCAATTGGACTTTCCTCCACCATACACTCCTCAGATTTGGGTTCGATAGTAGATGGTGTAATTGGATCCTATCTTTTTTTAATTAATGGATCAACCGTAGGTTTTTTTCCTCTTCTCAAGGTATACGTCAGGGTGATCCTTTATCGCTGTCCCTTTTCATAATAATGGCTGAAGCACAAAGTAGATTGATAACATTTCGTCATTCTTCAGACCTATGGAAGGGCATTTTCATCCCACATACTCAAATTTTAGTCACACATATTCTTTTTGTAGATGATACTCTCTTATTTGGAGATCCTTCAATTAAGGAAGCTAAAATGATAAAAAAAATTATTAGATTTGTATTGTCTAGCTTCTGGTCAAGAATTTACTGCTACAAAATCCAAATTATTCTTCCTAAATTGCCATGAATCCTTGGTCCATAAGTTATCTAGGGTGGTGGCGTTTAAACATGATTCCCTCCCTTGTAAATATTTAGGTATCCAACTTTTTGTGGGCTGCATGAAAAAGAAGTTTTGGGAAAATATCATCTATTCTATCAAGAATAGGATGGCTACTTGGAAAAATACTTGGTTGTCACTTTCAGGTAGAATTCTTCTAATCAAGGTAGTCCTATCCATAATCCCCAATTATATCATGGATGTCCTTCCCATGCTAAAACAAGTAAGATCAGACATTGAAACCATTCTCAAAAACTTCTTATGGAAGGGAAGTAAGAACCCTAAAAAAAAATCCATTTGTTAGCTTGGGTTAAAGTGTGCAGCGATAAAGCTTTTTTTTTTGGGGGGGGGGGGCAGTAATTCACAACATTGAACATAGGAATAAGATACTGGGAGAAAAACTACTTTGGAAAATCTACTCCTCACATGATTCACTTTGGGCCTCAATTATCAAAGCCAAATATCTTGACTCCGAAGATCCTAAAAGAATCTTCACCATTATAGATCCCCCCAAAGGCTCCCATATGTGGAATTTTATGGTATATTGTAGATTCATCTTCTCACCAAATTTTTCTTGGCTTATTCACAATAGACAAAAAGCATCCTTTTGTGAGGACTCATGGAGTAGCTACCCCCCATGATTAGTATATATGGGTTTCAAGATATCAAGAGATGTCTCTCGATTTCACAGGGCAATACTTTTAGTGATTATTTTTACTTGGTGCAAGGTGGTGGTGTTCTTAGACTAGTGTGGAAGGATGTGTTTGACAATCTTACACCCTCAAATCAACAACTTCTCTTTGTAGAACTTAATAAGAGAACCATCTCCTTTTTCAAATCTTCGGACAAACTCATTTGGATTCCCTTAAAATCTTGAAATTACACAATTAAACAAAGTTTCAAAATATTGGAGCAGAATGAACATATGACCCCTCATAAAAGATTTCAATTTTGTTGGGAAGGAGAAGGTCTCTAAAAAGTGGGATTTTTTTCATGGTTGGCACTGAAAGGAAGGATTTTAACAAGTGAAATATTTTCAACACTAAATATAGATCCTCCCTTCAATTGTGTATTTTGTAATGAGGTGATCAAATCTATGAATCATCTTCTTCTAAATTGCACCATTGCACACCAATGTTAGTCTTGGCTTTAGTCACAACTCAATTGGTCAAGCCCCTTTCCAGCATATCTCACATCAATTTTTGACTCTTGGCCCCTCCACTCGGATTATTTCTTCTCATGTATCTAGTTAGTTTCTCCCTCAGTACTAATTTGGAGCCTTTGGTGGGAAAGAAATAAGATAATTTTCAGAAAGGAGTATAGTAATCTCTCAGACATTCTCAAGAGGATGGAAGCCTCGATATCAGGATTTCTCAATGCCCAAGTAGCAAGAAAGAAAAGTTTACACTCAATCTTTACTTCTTGGGATGATATAATTATATCAAACTGGCAAGCTATATCTCTACCTTTTAAAGGAAGTCTACTCATCAACACACCCAAGGCTGCAATAAGAAAAGAGATCAAGTGGAAGCCTCTAGACCTGGGCCACTATAAATTAAATTTTGATGAGGCCTCTAAAGGTAATCCTGGGTTATCAGGTTTAGGTAATGTCATCAGAAATAATTTAGGAGTGATCACTAGATGTGGTATGGCCATAATAGCAAATGGATCAAATAATGTGGCCGAAGCACATGCTCTCTTGTTTGGGATTAGATTGGCCATCAACAACAAAGTCAAAAAGATTAAAATCAAAGGGGATTCCATGAACACAATTTCGACCCTATCTATCCCATCAACAGATAATTTTAATTGGAAAATTGAATACATTATTCAAGAAGTTAGACAACTTCTATCTCAATTTGAAGAATATCCAATCTCACATTGTTTTAGGGAAGCAAATGCTCTAGCAGACCTTCTAGCTAACTAGGGTTGCCTTCTCCCTCATGGAGAATTGATCTTCTCAGGTTCTCAGTTACATAATGTTGAAGGGCTCGAGCTCAGAGCCAACTTGGAGGCTATTTAAAATTTTGATGTTCACTTCGTAGCTTGTTGGCCGAGGAACTCAACTTTCAATTCACTATATCTTTTCTTTAATTTTTTGAATTTCCTTTTTCCATTTTAGTGGAGAGCTTAATTTTCATTCAAACATCATAAAAGAATTAATGAGCTCGGCCTACCCTGGCACGTACCATATCAAATTCAAATATATTATTCACCTGACAACATGTGTGAAGAATGGACATTTTCCAAGTACTTCTCATTCTTTGGAGTCCTTTGGCATCCTACAGTTCACATTTTCCAGTTCATTTAGTACTTCAACATATGCCCGAATTTTCATGATATATTGAAGAGACCCCTCAAATTTTACTATTCAATACCTTGGTTTCCTCCTAAATTTGAGGTGGTCATTCATCTTGCTATGTTCATGGCTAACAAAATTGTGCTCCACGACCCTTTTCATACTCTTTTCCATGAGGTGTCAACCAAATTAATCTGCAATCTCTGTGTTATCATACAATGTTCGAAGGTGGAAAAACTGATTATCCAAATCCTTGGTGTAGATTGGTTGAAAGCTAATCAATTCACTCCTCCTTAATGGGTGATCTTCAGGTTTGCATCTTTTGTTATGGATCTTTCCTGGTCAATAAAGTTTACAAGATTCATTGTTGGCTCTATTGTCCAACCTAGTTTTTTCGCCTGGGAGGAATTAAATCACCAAATTGCAAATTATAACCTTTTGGCTAGGGATCCATGGGTAGGTGGTTTTCTTGATAGAGAAGAGGTCTTGCAAGATTCTTTACCCAGGGTTGTTTACATTTCTTTCATGAATGGCCTCGTATCTGACTCTTCTGCCCGAATTCACTACTGGTTGAAACGCCAGGCATAAATTTTAGGGGAAGATTTAGTTTCCCAAGCTTACAAAAAATTTTATGGGTTCTGAGTAATCTTCAAGCATGTTGACATAGATCTCCATGGCTATGCAAGCTCCTTCCCCACATCAATGGACATAGAATCTTTAGCGGGTTCTTCAAATGGGAAATAGCTCAATTGCTTGCCTGACTTTTCACTTTTGAAATGCTGTAAAAATTTTAGCCCTATTTAAAAGTATGTGGGCTTATTACAATGTCTTGAGAAGGTATTTGCGATATGGTCAGAATTGAGGGCTTCCCAGTATGGCATAGCAGGGAATTTTTCTTTCTATGTCTCGAGAAGGCAATCAACCTAGTTTTAGGCGAGATTTACAGGTACTTTTTTGGAAGTTGGCGGATTCTTGTTTTGGTCTACATTCTTCGAGATTGGACCTATTTTTCAGAGCACGCTAATTTCCACTTGGTCATGAGGATAAGGGTCGAAATGGAATTTTTTGGCAACAATTTTCAAAGAAGGTTTTTTCCTTCTTGTGACTATGGTCTTCAGAATGTTTAGACTTGGGACACCGACTATGTTTATTTGCTTCGTGGTCCTAGACACTTCACTGGTTTGACTTCCCATCTTTTTTGTGTAAAACAAGGGTTCATGAGCTTCCACGTCAACTTCTCATGAGGACCATTCTCTAATCACCATTTTGAGGTTGATTTTTGTGGATGGGTTCTCTTTGTCCCTTTTTTGGCAACTTTAGGGTTATTTGATACCTTAATGGCATCCCAATCATTACATGATTATATTTTGAGGCTCTACATGTGTTAACTTGTTCGGACAAGCTCGGGTTGAGCTTGATTTATCTTGTATTAGGTATATTTTGAGATATTAGTATAGGTTGCTTCTTTATTTTTTTAAATCTCAAGCCATAACTGGAGGTTTTCTTGCTGACTCTTTCCTTTGGTTTTCTCTTTGAACTAGTTTTTTGTATTCTTCATTATATAATATTAATATCTTATGGTGGTTCGCCACCTTTCCCCCCCCAAAAAAAAAAAACTAAATAGAAATCGAATCTGACATTAAATAAATATAATGATTAAAGTAATCAAGGTAAATAACTAATTAGAGATTAAAATTGTCAAATAGACAATAAAGTCAATAACACAAAATAAATGAATATTCAATTAATTAAATCGGATTAAAACAAAAGTTACCAAATACGATCCCAAAATCTCAATATGAACACTAGTTCAAGTTAAAACACAAAAAATAGCAAATTTTTAAAAATTGTCAAATCTTAATAACTTTAAAATAATAATATTAGTAATAGAGTCATAAACTACTATTAAGT
Source organism: Cryptomeria japonica (assembly GCF_030272615.1). NCBI lineage: Eukaryota > Viridiplantae > Streptophyta > Pinopsida > Cupressales > Cupressaceae > Cryptomeria > Cryptomeria japonica. Next base: position 259,428,584 of record NC_081415.1, read on the forward strand.
AACCACTCAAGCACAATCAATCAATTACCATCATTAAATAAATTAAATAATAAATCAATCACTTACTCAAAGAACTTAAATAAAATAACTAAATAATCAAACTCACCATGCCACATACTCAGAAGTTATGACAACGATGATGACATGTCAAACTTTGCCAAGACTGATGACAAGGACTCGACGTCAAACCTAGACCTAGAGTGCGGGTAGGGAACCAACGAAATCTTTGAACCACATATTTCCATTGGGAAGAGGCACACTCGCACTTGTCAAGCTAGGGGAGATCACACCTGGTTGCCCAGGAGGAATGAATGCCTTAGTACCTACAACCCTTCAACCACAAAATGATACATGTGCATATATATATATATACACACACACATGAGAGACAAGTGGAGGAATATTGCAATGGCACATCCTAATCACAATGAGTGATGTGACATTGAATCCCCCATGCATATAATCAAACAATAGTCATACAATGAGCAATGCATCATACATAAATCAGAAATGAGGTTAGTATGTCCATCACATAATAAAGCAAAAGTCAATGAAATCTATCCATCTATGCATCATACATGACATAAATACATATATAAAAGTAATCATCATTCAACATCTAAATCACATAAGGTCACAATGAAGCATGAGAAAAAATCAATGTTATCCAAAGTCACGAAGCATACAATATCTATCAATGATCATCAACGAAGAACATATAAAAGCCCAAATACATCTATGCATCATGTGAATCCAAGAAACTCCATCATATCCATCGCACAAAATGAATGTCTAATCAAGACTATCAAAATAGAATAAGAATCTGCTCATGTGTGGGCATTACATCCTCCCCCCTTGCCTAGGCTTACTCCTGGAAGCCTAAGAACAAGTAGGGGTACAACTCTCTCATCTGAGCTGCATCCTCCGAAGTGGCCAATGTCTCATCATTTGGGTCCCACTAAACCCTTACCTTCTCTATCCCCTATCCTCTAAGGGACATCTTGGTGCACTGAAGAATGTGCATGGGCTGTAAAGAAATCTACTCGTCCTCGACTTGTAAATCATTCCAATCAAGAACATGAGATATGTCAAGATGGTATAATCTCGAAACTGATACATGAAATACATTATGGATGTGGGACAAGCTAGGCAGAAATGCAAGGAGATAAGCTATCGGACCAATCCTCTCCAAGATCTCAAATGGTCCTACATATCAAGGTGCCAACTTAGATCCTTTTCTATAACGAATCGGGATCTTTCATGGGTGAAATCACAAGAAAACCCTGTCACCAACTGAGAACTCCCTATCTATCTTGTGAGCATCTGCATATTTTCTTGTCTATCCTGTGTAGTTGTCATATGCTCTCTAATATGAGCAACTTGCTCCTCCATGTCTTGTAACATCTCTGAACCAATATGCACCATGCCCTCTAATCCGTCCCAACTAAGTGGAGTACGACATGGTCTCCCATATAGAGCCTGGTAGGGAGACATACCGATGGAGCTATGGTATCCATTATTATAAGAAAACTCCATTAAGTATAGGTAATCCTCCCATCTGGACTGTTGATCCATAACATACATCCTTAGCATATCCTCTAAAAACTGGTTCACCGGATCTATTTGATCATCCGTCTCTAGGTAATATGTTGTATTGTAATTCAACTGAGTCCCCATATCATGTTGTAATTTTGTCCAAAATGCTGAAGTGAAAACAAGATCCCTATCTGATATGATCTTACATGAAATACCATGTAGCCTGATTATGTCTCTGTTAAAAATTTGTACAACTATGGATGTTGTGAATGAGGATCTAATCAGTGAAAAATGTGCAACCTTGGTCAACTGATCAATGGTGACCATAATGGCATCATGTCTACTAGAGGAAATGGGCAATCCGACTATAAAATCCATGGAAATGATGTCCCATTTCCACTCCAAAACTATATGAGACTGTAAAAATCATGTTAGATGTTGATGCTCTATCTTAACCCGCTGACACTCAAGGCAACATGCGACAAATATTCTATATCTCTCCTCATACCTACCCAGAAATAGAGTTATCTCAAGTCTGTGTGTATCTTCTTGACACCAGTATGTACCGAGTAAGGTGCACGATGGGCCTCTATCATTATCAATTTCTAAAGTCCGTTGGATGGTGGAACATAAATATGTCCCATGAACCTCAGAGTACCATCTGTATCCATTGAATAACCTATGTACCGGATCTCCAAAGCTCTACCTGATGCTATATTTGGGCTATCCTCCTGGTACCATGCATGAGTAATGCCCTAAGTATGCAGCTCCTCAAATCCACCTCCAAAGTATTGATATCTCATGTCTCCTATAGCTCAATGCGTCTACCACTACATTCTCCTTACCTTGTATGAACTTCACCTCGAAGTCATACTCACACAAGAACTCCATCCGGCATCTATGGCTGGCATTCAAATTTGGCTGCGTGAATATGTACTATAAACTATAGTGATCTGTGTGTAGCTCAAACCGATGCCCTAAAAGGAAATGTCTCCAGTGAAACAATGCATGAAATACTACCCCTAACTCAAGATCGTGAGTGGGGTAGTTCAAATCATGATCCTTGAGTTTTCGTGACTCATAAGCTATCACTCTTCCATTTTGCATCAATACTACTCCTAATCCCTCTAATGAAGCATCAGTACACACCACAAAGTCACCCAATGGATATGGAACTCCACGTATCGGTGCACTAGTTAACTTCTCCTTAAGTGTCATGAAGGCTGCCTCACAATGATCTAACCAGATAAACTTCTTCGCTTTCCTCTGAAGGGAATTAATGGGGTGACCAATCTATGAAAAGTCCTACACATATTTGTGGTAATAGTTAGATAATCCCATAAAACTACACACCTAAGCCATATTAGTGGGTGTTGGCCAATCTACTATTACCTAAATCTTTGAGGGATCAACTATGATACCATCTCTCAAAATAACATGGCCTAAGTATTTGACCTCTGTCTGGAAAAACTCACACTTTGCCAAATTGGCATATACCTGATTCTCCCTAAGATACTGCAAGACCCATCTGACATGATCCTCATGCTCCTCCACTAATGTGGAATAAATCAAAATATTGTCCAGGAAGACAAGCACAAATCTGTCCAAGTAGGTCCTGAATACACCATTCATCAAACTCATGAAGACTGATGGTGCATTCGTAAGACCTAATGGCATAATTGTGAACTCATAGTGTCCATATCTAGTACGAAAGGTAGTATCATTTATATTTGTCTCATGGATCCTCAACTGGTGGTATCGAAACATAAGGTCAATTTTGGAAAAGACCTTTGCATCCTTAATCTGATCAAATAAATCATCTATCTATGGCAAGGGATATCGGTTCTTCACTATCACCTTATTCAGCTGTATATAGTCAATGCACAATCAGAGAGAACCATCCTTCTTCTTCACAAATAGCACCGATGCACCCCATTAGGATATGCTAGGATGAATGAACCCCTTCTCCAACAACTCCTCAAGTGAAATCTCAACTCACTCAACTCCTGAGTCGTCATCCTACAAGGAGCCCTAGAGATAGGCTCAGCTCCTTGTGCTAGATCAATCCTGAAATCTATGTCTCATTGTGGGACATACCTGGAATCCCACTAGGGAAGACATATGGAAACTCCTAAAGGATAGAAATTTGTTGTAACAACTCCTTCATACTAACCTCCTCATCCACATCCCTCAACTTTATTGCAAATAACTAACAACCCTTCTATGCACACCTCTTCATCTGCATGGCGAAAATCATACAAAGAGAAATAGGCCTCTGAATACCTACAATCTCCATACTCTTCCCGTTGTCATCTACACACTGCACCCTCTTATTCTTGCAATATATCTAAGCCTGATGCAATCCTAGCCAATCCATGCCAAGAACGATGTCATAGGAACCCAAGGGCATAATATGCAAATCTATTGAGGTATGAAGGTCTCCAAAAAATAGAGGACAACTAAGCACAAGGGAATCCACCACTACCTTGGACCCCATAGATAGCTCTACCTGCCACCTATCATCTTGCTTTGTCATAGCAAGACCACATCTGTCAACTAAATAAGGAATAATAAATGAATTTGAAGCTCCTGAATCAAATAAAACAAAGCAAGGGATACCACCTGATGTCTCAACCATTGTGGCCTAGTTCTCGGCCTAATGGTTATCAACCGCCGCAAAAACCCTCTAAGTCTTGCTTGAATCTCCAACAGTGGGCTCTGCTGGGGCTATCCTCTGCTATCCTAAAACCTGTGATATGCACTGAGGGAAATGAATAACTATATGAACCTGTTGCCCATAAGAAAAACATCCTCTCTTGTCCTAAACTCTACTCCTAGATGTGGACTCGGCTGCTAAATACTGCCTCTACTAGAGGCTAGCTGTGAACTCTAATCTGGCTGTGTAGGAGCGGGTCTCCTATAATTTAGCTGACAACTACAACTCCTATCAGCTGGAAATCTAGCCCCTCTTGCAAAATTTTGACCCTGTGATTGTTTCCTCTTGAATCCCTAGCTACTACAGAAAGAGGAGGGATGGCTCCTAGCCACACCTGTGGAGTGCTGTTGGGAACCTCTAACAGTTGTACCTGTAATCAGGGCACTAGCTACCTATCCTCCTCTAGTACCCCTTGCACTCAAGGAGTGATTCTCCTTAGCAATCCTTACCTTCTCCGTGGCAGCCTCCAAAGTCTTAGGTTTGTGTATGCGAACCTCTCTAGAAATGTAATCTCTGAGACCCCGCACAAACTATTGTATGAGCATAGTCTCATCTTTTACTATCCATGCATATTGTCCAAGCTCAAATAATTTATGCTCATACTCATCAACTATCATCCTGCCCTATCTCAAATTATGAAACTCATCTACCTTACATTGTCTCCAGTGCTCTGATAGAAATATAGCTCAGAACCACTCTAACAACAACTCCCAAGTGACTGTGGTAATCTCCAATTGTAGCTTCTTCTCCTTGGTACACCACCATGTAGAAGAGAAGTCATGTAGGGGCATAATGGTGCACCTAGCCTTGGTGTTACTACTATATGGGTACATAGAAAAACACTAACTCAAGTCCAGTAACCAAGTCTCTGCCTCCATACTAGTACCTGAACCAACAAAAGTGGGAGGATGACCTCTTAGTAAATCTCTCATATGGTTGGCTGCCATCTCCTCCTAATCAACCACAACTCTTCTCCTAGGAGGGGAGCACAAGCGCTCTCTCTCCTAGCACTCTGACTAGTGAGACTCCTCATGTCTAGCCTCACCCTATCTATCCTCCTCCTGCCTTGGCCCTAAGCGGCCAAGGAGCTCCTATAGTCTTGCAGCCAACTATAGTATCGCATCACCACCAGGCTTCTCCTGGTGCAACTCACTATGATGTGACTCCTTTATAACCTTTGGGTGAGGAATCCCATGAGCCCCCATGCAACTACCATGACCACATCCTCTACGCCTAGCAGGCATCCTAACTAAACAAAATGCAAGGGAAGACTATAAGCCATTGAGCTAGGAGTTACAACAAATAAACAGTAGCGATAAGGGTGATGGCTTATCTCAAGCTAACATCTAACTAGCATAATGGGATCACGCAGATCCAGAGTACCCAGTCTAGAACCCAGATTTTGTAAGTTATGTCTTGATACTAATTTGTAGAACCCACCAACAAACCCTAGGGAAACTTACTACAACTAGATTAAAAGAGTGGGATAACTTTTTTCTTTACTAATAAGGTTTACATTTAAGTTAACTAGGAATTATATTTAGGAATTGGTCCACTAGTTTTGATTCAATGTTAAGCGTTTAACCATTGTTTCTTACATTACGTTACTGTTACAAGTGAAGTCACATTTATAAGGTTGAATTTCTCTCATGGTTCCACTATTTTCCCTAGGGCATTAGCGTCACTACTTAGTCCTACATCATTTATGGTTTACGATCAATACATGTAATTTACCATTATCATGATAATTCACTTCTATGATCATAATGATCTAGCCTTACCATGGAACAAAACTACAAGTGCATGTATGCATACCAACCTATATCACACACTTCACATGATATGCTACCATTTCTGTCCTCAAATAACCTTAATGCATGCTAACATCAACATTACTCGATTACCACTAACTAGGTACAAAATAATCCCTTATAGCCACTTGGAAACCCAATGGAAACATTAATACAAACTTACATGACCATATGAATACCACAACTTACGCACTAAAACCTTGCTAATGCATGATACCTATGAATACATATCCTTATCCCTAGTTTGAACATAAGAACAAGATACCATAATGACCAACCTCGAACTTAGCTCTATGCATATACTTTAACATGATAACTATGAGCTACCATGGCTAAAATGATCACTCCTATAGTATTTTCCACTTCATAATGCATCACACATCCACTAACTTATCCCACCTTATCACCAAAAGCATGCACATTAACCTACTTATGTAACTACATACTCATTGATACTATTTATGCAACAATAGTTTTATTGCAGCCTTAACACAATTACACGTAATTTTATTTAGTCCTTAATGTTATCTATTACTGAGTTTCAATATAATTTTCAGCCTTGGTGTTATTCCAAGTTCCAAGATTCCAACCATGTCATCATATAATCTTGTGTTTCCATGCTTTCACATTGATAATCTAAGAGTGATTTTTGTTTAATGTCATTGTTCAAATCATCTAGTCTCATAACAGGATACTACATCTACTAAATTACATCTATATTCACATGAAGACATTGAATGCTCAAGTATTAGTTCATTTCATTGCCAAAGACATAACATGAAGAAAGTATTAAACATCCATATTCTATTGCATTGAGATCACATCTACACAATCAATACCCAACATATTAATACCACATAAATGATTGTATTGCTAATTTAAATAATTGTCAAAAGGCACATTGTAATTACAATTGACTAATCTACTTCACATATTATGCATGACAAATCCATTTAGGTTAAATGTATCCAATCTAAGGGAAAACATGGCTTGTTGGCATAGTATTGTCATTGATGTCAACCGGTATAGGCAACCGGTATGCATGAAGGTAAGTAAGGTGTATTATCAGTAAACGTGAGAAGCAACATCTACTGGTAAGTAGGCAAAAGACAATAGAAAAGAAGAGAAGAATATGACCACCGGTATGGTATGCAAAGAAGAGTGACTAGTATGTATGCCAGACAATTGAAGAATTGTAGAGTTTTATCATGCTTATTATTGGTGTGTAGTCAGGTGCAATGTCAACTGACAGGTATGTTACTGGTATACAATAAGATGCAAAAGTGAAGAGCTCTCATTCGATGGAGATGTGCATAATGATTCACTCTGGTCATATGTCTTGGATTGGTGATTGGTTAATATGATCCACCAACAGAACAGTAAAGTGCAGGTATGAAGGTTAACCAAATAATGCATCATCGGTAGGGTAAGATGAACCAGTAGTACAAGGCATGCACCAATTGTGTGTTTTAAGTTGGTGACTGAGCCTAAAATGACATAGTGGACTTAGCTAAGCTGGATGCTGAAAAAGGATGCCACGTAGGCACCGAGTGGCTAATGTACACTAGTCGGTGAAGTGTGCTTCAACAAGGTAGTTGCAGAGTCAGTCGATATTAAATGAAGATTGTGAAAATCACGGGTGAGTTGTAGAAGTTTGTGGCTCGATGTTGATAGATGGACGACTCCTACATGCTGATGGATGTATGATATCTGATCTTCTTGTTGACCTGGAGAAGATAACTACTGGAACATTAATGGTGATTGACTAAAAGCTGAGTCGTGCTTGCCAAAAATAGTAAATGTGTACAAAAAGAATGAGATATGGTGGTACAGTGTTGCCTTGTTGTAGGATATTAATCTCCAAGATAAAATTTGATGTGATTTGATCTGATTGAAAATGGCAAAGGAAACCCTACACGGGAAATATTTAAATATTGTAGTTAGGCGAGAAAGATCATGTATAAATATGCAAATTGAAGATAAAAAATGAGGATGTCGAAGAAGATAAGAGTGATTGAGAGAATAGAGAGTGATCAGAGAAAATATTAAGTGTCTAAGTGTTGGAGTGGAACTGGCAGGAGAGGTTGAATAGGTAAGAGGGTTTAACAGAGGTTTAATCGGTAAGGCTAAAGCAACTGGTAAGCTGCAAAAGAGTATAGCAGTTGTGTGAACTGGAAAAGGAAGATCTAGCTAGAAAGCAACAGAGAGTCTAAGAGAGAAAGGGTGAACAAAAGGAGATTCAGGAAGATAGAACGAGAAAAGAAACCGATAGAATACAGAGTAGAGCAACCTTTAGAAAATAGAGCAGTGTCTCAATTGGTGAGAAGGCATCACAAAGTTTGAAATTGCTAGGTAAGGATCTAAAGAAATCAGGAAAGGCAAAGACTGACCAATAAGGGGTCAGAGTGAGTGAATAAGTGAACTGGGGTTAAAAGAAGCAGTGAGATAGAATAAATGGTGGAGTGTATTCATTGAAGGTGTTACAAAACTCATTTGTAATAAGGTGCATTCATTGTAATAAGTTTATATTTTTTTGTATATGACTAAGGTGGTGCTCACTGTAGGGGTTGGTGCTCCTTTGGGTTGGTTCTCCTTAGGTTGGTGCCCTAAATCAGTAGGGGTTGGTGCTCCTTGGGTTGGTGCCCTAAATCATTATAATATTGTTGTTTCATTGTGAGGCTGCATTGGAGCAATAGACTCCAACAATATTTCTCACCAATTTTTTTCCCACATTGGGTTTTCCTTGTATATTCGATGTTATGTGACGTGTCTTTGTGTTCTTGCTTTTTGATCTCCTCTCTTATCTCACCGATATATCCTCTTAGTGCTTGAAATTTTTGACTGGTACTTAAAGTTAGGATTAAAAGGTTAAGGCTTTTTGGAAACTAGTGATTCACCCCCCTCTCAGTGGTAACTTGTGTTCAACAATTGGTATCAGAGCTTAGTTTCTCAGTTAGATAAGCATTCTCTAGCTTGCGTAGATTCTGGTCTAAGAACACAATGGAAAGAAATGAGTCCTCCTCCTCCTCTAAAGCTCCCATGTTTGATGGAACCAACTATGCCTTTTGGAGTAGAAGAATTGAAACCTATATGTCCTCCTTAGGTTTTGATGTTTGGATGTTGGTTAAGAATGGGTTTAATATCCCTAGTGTTCCTCCTACTAACTCAGATGCTAAGAAGGAGTATGAGAACAATGCAAAGGCTAAACATTCTATTCTCAGTGGGGTGTCTGATAATGTGTTTGTCAAGGTTATGCACTACTCATCCACTAAGGAGACTTAGGATAAACTACAAAGACTATTTGAAGGAGGTGTCAAGGTCAAGGAGGCCAAGCTGCAAATACTAAGAGGTCAGCTTGAAGGTTTGAAGATGAAAGATGAAGAAAAGATTGCAGAGTATCTTCAAAGAGTAGATACTGTGAACACTATCAGAGAACTTGGATAGGAAATAACTAATCAAGTCATTGTCAAAAAGGTACTTAGATCACTAAAATCTAAGTATGATACTAAGGTCTTTGCTATACAGGATGTTGGAATTATACACTCAAATGAGAATGGTTGATGTTGTCATTGATGGCAACCAACTGGTAATAGGTTTTTATATATTCACCGACATCACAAACATCATACACTAGCAGGCATATTCACAGACATCCAGATTACACCAGCAACGAAGTATACCGACACTCAGGCCAACATGAGATAGTTTTATTTATGTGAATTATATTATAATGTAATTAATTTTTGTAAGCCGACATGATGTATTGTAAAGACTCATATGTATGAGATCTAATAGGTCATTTTTGTAATAGCATGGAGAGGAAAGTATGTAATGGTATTATGTAAGACAACGAAAGGTTTTGGCTAAGGTATCTGACTGAGCTTAAACTGGTACTGAACCAAGCATTGGAGATGCTATTTTGAGTAGTACATTATCTTGGATTTAATTATCCATATTGTAGTCAGTGAGACTCTTTCATTGAGTAGTACGCTCTAGGCTGTTGGCCTTCCTGCATGTGCATGCCCCTATTGTAAGTAATATTTATTCATATTGGCCAGTGAGTAAATATTGTGGGTCACAAATCCCACCGAGGTTTTTCTCACACTGAGTTTCCTTGCCAAGATATCTTGTGTTATGGTGTGCATTTATGTTGTCTTTATTATTTCTCTTTACTACACTATTGCTTGTTTACCGTTACATTAATTTGGGTTGCAAAGTTATAAATAAGTTTAAATATTCCATAAACCAGTTAGACACTGATTCACCCCACCCTCTCAGTGTCTTTGGGATTGTCATTACATCTAACAATTGGTATCCGAGCCTTGTCCTCTATTTGCAAAAGCCTAACAACTTGAGGAAGATTCTGAAACCGGTACTGATGGAGAATTTGAGAAAACAGTTGGAAGGAGCTCTTGAAGATTTTGATGCAAAAATTGAAGAATATCAAACTTGAATATGATCTAAGGACTACTACGGAATTCATTAAAGGACTTCAGGAAAACCTGGTTATAGCACAAAACAAGAGGAAATAACTTCATGAGAAAATGCAGAGACATGATGATGAAAAGGAAACTCTTAGTGATATTGTAGAGAAGCTGAGACAAGAGAACAATAACACGAGGAATGAAATGCAAGATCTAACCATGAGGCTATGTAATGATATTGAAGATAGGAAGAAGAATGAAGAAGACTTGACTAGAAGACTTAATGATGGAGGTAACAAAAATCTGAGACTTTGTCATGAAATTGATATGCTAAAGACAAATCTGATTCACATGCAACATGATAAAGAGGAGCTTATGAGACAAGTTGGGATTCTAGAAAATGAGTTGATCAATGCAAATGAACACAAAGACAAATTCAAGAAAAGTTCAAAAAAAATTGATGACATGATGAAAAGAATAAAACCTAATGGAGATACAGTTGGACTTGGATTTGAACATGGAGAAAGTTTCGGGACTGCAACCAATCAAGATCACAACAAACTGGTAAGACAATCTAATGCTTACAAATTTAATGGGAAATGTTTCAATTGAAACAAATTTGGTCATAGAGAAAATTAGTGCAGATTTAGAAACAGTCAGAATACAAATTTACCCACCTGTCAATGTTCCAAATGCAATAAAATTGGTCATAACTCAGAAAATTGCAGAATGAATGTGAAATGCTATGTTTGTGGTAGATTTGGACATTTATCTAATCAATGCAGAACACAAACTGGACAAGTATATGGAAAAGCTATTTAGAGGAATAACGTAACTTGTTATGCATGTAACAAGATTGGGTATATTGCAAAATTTTGTAGAAGCAAGACTATAGCGATGAACAATAAAGGATATAATGAGAATGGAAAAGAAAAGGTAAACAAAATAAAGAAAGAATTTTCAAAACAATGGATTAAGGGAGATTAGAGAGTTAATGAATCTGTCTCTACATTGATAGAATAAAGTAACCCTCCACCGGTAGGAGATTCTTCATCTAACTAAGGAATAATCCTTAGGGGGTATGGTAGCAAGTTGAAAATCATGCATTCTACCCTCAGTTGATGGTAAGAAGACATATTTCTTCTTTAACGACAGATATGTTAAGATTTCACTTAATCGACAAGCATTTAATGGGGTAGTTGGAAAACATTTTGGTTATAAAGCACCGGAAAACCCTCATTTCAATCCACCAAGAATCCAAGCATTTAGAGAGTATGAAATTGAGCAAAGGCATCCTAAAGGTGAAGCAACAAGGTGTTCTTCAAGCATTCAAGGATTTCAAGAAAAAGGTATTTATCGAAATGGCATCTTCATCCTCTGTACTTGAATTTATTGCAAACCCTATTTTGGTAGAAAATATTAAGCAACCTAGACCCGTATTTAAAATCATCCCTAAAATTGCCAAGCAAGATGATTCTATCGGAGCTTTTTCAAAAATTCCGAAAGGAGTCCCTTTTGCCAAAGACTTGAGAATTTACATTCACTGCAACATAGAAAAGTTAGGGACTAATGATTTGAAGAACATGCACAATGATTTTATTACTAATGAACAAGGTTTGGTTAAATCAGAGCATAAGATAGTTGGAGACTTAGGATTTGTTGAAATTCTGAACATACCTAAATTTCCGAAGGAGGTAGTTCATCTTGTACTGAGCAGAGTTCATGGAGAGTTTATATGGCTAGACTTTATTTTTAAAATCTCAAAGGAAGAAATCAAGGCAATTACTGGTTTACCCTCAACCGGTAGTAGGCCCGACAAAACAAAGAAGATACCTAACAAGGGTGTTATGAACCTAACTGGAGCCACATCCGACAACAAATCTCTTAGGGCTAATGACATTACTGATGCAAATGTGAGATATGTGAGCATGGTACTTGGCTATAGAGTAACTCATGCAAACAGGTTAAATTTAGTTTCTAGCTTATGCATTCATAGTGCATATGAGATGGTTAAGAACAATGCTAGGATTGATATCTGTGAATGGCTTAAGGATGAACTGGTAGATAACCTGAAAAAGATTAAAGGTGACAAGAAGGGGACATTCCATTTTGGCAATCTACTTGTGTGTTTGATGCTTTACTTCACCAAAGAGTTACCCGACATTGGTCATAAGGACTTTGGATATGACATCCCAGTAGGCAAGCAAATCATGGAAGTTATTATCGGTATGGGATCTAACATTGATAACATTATAGAAGACTACTTGAAAAACTTCCAAACTAAGATGAAGGCTAGAGAAAGGTTACCACTGAGCATTGTAGATAAATATGACAAGCAAATATGTTTTGTAATCAAACGTGATGAAACATGGATGGAAACTATTACTCCTAGAACTATTTGGATAACATAAATGGGATATGAAGTTGATCTAAATATTCTTAAAGCATATGCTAAAACACTTCTTGATGCACTTAAGGAACCTTCAGAAGAAATTTTTGGTAGTGCTAAGAACATTGAGAGTGTTGTTTTGATGCAGAAGCAAAGAAAAAGAAGTGGAAAATTCATCGAGATGCATCCAAGATGGCCTAGGAGGTTAAGGAAAATGTAATGAAATTGAATGGTATATCTGCTAGTGAGTTGGAAGGATTGAAACCAGTAGCTCATGTTTCACTGATTGTCACTTCTTCAGATACAGACAGTGGAAAATCAACTGAGTTCAAGAGAGTTGAAAGGAAGAAGAGGAAAACCCCACTAGTACCCTCTCCTTCTCCCAAAAGGACTAGAAATTTAAGGAAGAAGCATCAGGTTGTAAGGGAGCCTAAGAAGAAGCTAACTCCTAAGAAGAAACAGGAACCAAAGACATCAGATACCCTTACACCAGAGGAACTGGTAAATGAAATAACACAAGAAGGTAATCTTTATAATGTGAGCAAATTGTATCATTCTTACAAAGATTCTGACAAGGAGACAATAGAGGCTAGTATTATTTTACATCTAGACATCTATAAGAAGGTTTTGATTGAAGTTGTAGATGATCTGCTGAATCACTTGTATCTAAGATTAGAGGCTAAAAGAATGTCAGTGATGGAATTAGATAAAATGTTAAAAGTTGAAGCATTATTGGCAGTGCACCCTATAAATTCTAAAGAGGAAATTGATGAACTGATTTTTGAAGCAAACCAGTTAGTTTTTGTGAGTGGACCTCGGGAGGTTAGCCTAATTGTTGGGAGAGTGAAAGAGATAGCTAATGAAGCTACAGACAAATGGGACATATTTTTTGTAGAAAAATAAAATAAAGAGGAAAGGGAGAGACAAAAAATGGATAAATCTTTTGCGAAGGTATACCAAAAGGACAAAGGTAAAAGAAAAATTGGTAGTGTACCTGTTATAAAGGTCATAGATAACCTTCCCCCACTAGCACAAAACACCCCACCAATAACTTCAGCAACACTGGTACATATAGGCAATCAACCAGATAAGGCAACTGAAGAAGTAACACATGATGACACTAACCCGGATTTTGAAACTCTTTATGGAGACAAGGATGCACTAAGATGAGTGTTCCAGGATTTGGGACTGGAGATGAGGGCAAGATAGGGACAAGGTGTGGGGAGAGAAGAGGAGAAGGATGAGCTACTATCCTTGAGGGAGATCTTCCAGGGATAGGCATATGAGTTCCAAGATCTAGAGATGGATACAACTAGACTCAAGAGATAGCTAAGGGACACTAAGTGAGAGAGGGATCAAGCTATTCAACACTATACAGAGGCTGAGACAACACTGAGGGTAGGGAGGTAGGCAGTAGACGAAACAGGGGTCAGATATGCCTATGTTTAGTGGGAAGGGGAGGAGATATCCTACTAGAGAGACCTGTACTATGGAGTGGTGCCACCAAATCAGTGGGCTAGGAGCTTCCGGAGACCATCGCAGACTGTGATGGCCACTGGAGGGAGAGACAAGAGACAAGCATCTGGCGGTGGGGTTATGGGTCCTACACCACCACCAGATAGAGGGGACAAGAGAGATGATCCCAAGGTGGGTCCTTCCAGGGCTCAGATTCCATTGAGGCAAGCTAGCTCCGAGGGAGGGAGTTCATCATAGCCTTAGAGGGCTCCCTACATATCAGTTTTGTACCATTTTGTATGATGACACCTTTGGGTGATTGTAGCCATATGATTTTGACATCATTGTATCATGACACTTATAATTATATATATATATATATATATATATATATGAGATTCATCCTTGTGCAAGCTATATTCATGTGTACCTATGTGATGTATGTTTCTATGTGATGCATGTATCTATGTGATTCTTATGATATGGATGCAAATATGTACATGATGAAATGCAATATTTTTGTTCTTTTATGTTTTTAATATGTTATGACAATGTGAATGTATGAAATGCAGATGAATATGATAATACAAATAACTATTTACATGATGAAAATGTAAAATGTGCTAACATGTGTTGTGTGCAGGATGTGATGTAATTGTGATATCTATATGTATGTATGAAATTATTAATATGTGGTAATGCAGGTGCAACTACATGAAATGCAAATGCTTTTGGTGTGTCATTATACTCAGTCATGTGATAGTAGGCTACACGGACTCAGGAAGGATGATGGAAGTCAATCAAGAAAGGGGGATGAAAGATAGAAGATATGGAAGTGAAAGAGCTTCTTGTGTGTTATCATCATTGAGATTTATTATGGCAAATAGGTTATGACAATCCAGGTATATGTTCGACCCAGAAAGTCATTGTACCAATTTGTATGGAGATCAGACAATTGCAAACAAGGAATGCCCTAGTTCACACTAGACTCACATTGTCCTCATATCCTTGGACAATTCATAGCATTACTAAGAGACAATCCACACACAACAAAGAAAAATAGGTGACGATACCCAATCCTCTCCTTTCTAGTCAAAGACATCTTGGAGATAAAATCTCTAGTTAGAGACATCCCATAAAAGCTATAGTTAGAGACATCCCATAAAAGCTAAAAGACATGTCACCAAAAGATAAAATCAAAAGAAAACCAAGACTCGGCACCAACATCCATTGTAGTCCTCAAATTTAGTGTCTCTTGTCACTTGTATAAGTCTATTTGATTGTGGTCACAATGTTTTCGTTCACAAAATGATAGATAGCGCTGAACCATAATGTTGTCTGAGTCTATTGAAAGATTTGATTTATTGAAGCCTATTGTTGCCACTATGTCTCATCTAAAACTGACTGAATCCATGAAAATGATACTTTATTATGGAGAAGATGGAACTTATTGCAGATTGGTGATACAAGTGTTGCTTTATTGTGGATTGTGCATGGATAGACTGCAGAAAATTGGAAGAAACTATACTCCTTAGAACATGTGATGCTCTTAGTTCCACACCCATCACTAGACATAGGATTTTCCTTAGCCATAGATAGGAGCTGATTTATTATGGATGGAAAGGGTGAAAAGGAGGTTTATTATGAATGGCTAACCAATCTTAGTTAGATCAATAACAAGCCATGATGGGAATGGATAAGTTTATTATGGATGGATAGGTTGTGAGTGTGTGCAAAGTGAAAGGATAAGATTGAATACTGAAGGAGGGAGGAGCAATGTCTCTATGCATGGCGCCGGTGACCCGGTTTTCACCATGGTACTTGCCCAAGGTGCCACCAAAGTGGTTTTCACCGTTGGATGAAATTATTTCTCTTTACTTTTTTCTTTTTTCTTTTTTTTTGTGTCACAAGGCGCCTGTTTGCCAGGTTTTCACCAAGTAACATTTTTTTATGTTTATGATTTTTTTGTATTTTTGAATTTTTGAATTTCATTGTATTTTTGAATTTTTTGACTTTTTTGTATTTTTGAATTTTTTGATTTTTTTGTATTTTTGAATTAGGATACTTTGAAGAGCTATGTGTAAAACCTATGAAGGTGCATGTTGTTGATAGGATCCTCCAAAGGTTCGCCATCTAGAGTTGAAAGTTGATATGCACCAGATCCATAGGCTGTTGTAATGATGTAAGGACCAAGCCAATTTGGTTCAAACTTGCCCTTCTTCTCTCTGTCTTGCTGATTTTTAGGATTTTCTTTGAGAACTAAGTCACCCACCTCAAATGTGTGAGGCTTTACCTTGTGATTGTAACTGCGATGTTACTTGACTGAATGATATGTAGCTCGAGCAATTATCTTCCTTGATAAAGGAACTGAGATAGAATTACTAATGTGTGGACTACGTAGGCCCATATGCGTGTCACCGAAAGAAGTTTGGGCATACCTGACAACAAAGTCCCTTGAGGAAGCTCCATTAAAGGTCCATGATGTATCGCCAGAAGGGAAAGGATGTGCAGAATAAGTGAATGAGTGATGAAGGCTTATGATTATGAAAAGAAGTGAAAGTATGATAGCATGTTGTAGACTTAGGATCAACAAGTATTCTTTTTTACTTGAGATTTCAGAACTTTTGCCCCCAGTTATTTTGATATTAGGGGAGATCATCTCTTGCTCTTTTTTCTTCATAGGATTTTTATCTTTGACCTTGATTTTTTTAGAGTCCAATAGCTTTTGATTTTGATTTGGACTGAAAGAATTCTCTTTATTTTTCACTTTTAGATTTTTCTTTTCAAAGCTTGATTTTTGATCCCCAATGAGTAAGGGATTTTGTAATTCTTGTTGATCCAAGTTTGGAAGTGGAGTGGAAATGGAAGGAGTAGATGAAATGGTAAGGCTATGTGAGTTCTCAAGAGGGTTGGTGATATGCTCAATAGATTCTTTGTTAGAACCACTCTTGGGACTATTGATATCAAGATATGCTTGCACCACTAGAGGAGATTTGTATTCAGACTTAGTAGCCACAACACTAGGTGGTTCACACCCTATTCCTTGGCATTGCAAATTGTTTATAGATTGTTCCTTTTGACTGAATACCTTAGGAGATAGTGGGAGTTGATCAACATGAAAGATATACTCACCACATCCCATGTCTTTAATCTTGAACTTTTCTTTGATCTCTGCTTGTTTTGATATAGAAGCTTTCCAGGATTCCGGATCAACATATGATGATGAAGGACTAACCTCTCGATTGAATAGGATTGTTATTTCTGATCTAGGTCACAAATTGTTGCAATATATGAATGGGTTTGGGTCAGCTTTGATGGTCACTTCAACTCCATTGTGTGGGAACTTGATACATCGATGATATGTAGATGGTACAACTCTCATTTCATGAATCCATGGGCGTCCCAAGAGTATGTTGTATGTGAGATCTAGATCAAGGACTTGACAAACCACATCTTTTATAACTGGCCCAACTCTAAGAGGCAAGATGATTGTACCTTTGGATGAACACTCTTCATCATCATATGCCTTGATGGTAATTTTGTTTGTAGTATTCACAACTTTGTGTGAATATCCCAATTATATTATTGTGTTCAAAGTACATATATTGAGACCAGCTCCTCCATCTATCAGGACTCATTTTATTTGTTGTTTGTATAGGAAGGCTTCAATGTCTAAAGGTGCATTATGTGCTTGGTTCATGGAGGCATCGTCAGCTTCTGTGAATGTAAGGGAGTGTGGAATGGAAAGGTATCCCACCATGGCTTGAAATTGGTCCACATTTAGATCAGTAGTGACAAAAGTTTCCCTCAAAGTTTCATCAAGAATGGCTTTATGTGTGGGGGATATGCATAAAAGCTCTAGGATGGAGATAAGTGCAGGTGTCTTTCCTAACTATTCTAGAAGGTCATACTCAAGTTTGGTTGATGAGGAAGTGGTTTTTTTAGCTGGAGCACCTTGCAAAGTGAATTTACCTCGATGAGTTGTAACATTACATTCAAAGGTAGGTTTGGAAGAATATCCAATGCCTTTTAGGACAACCTTGGGTCTTTGGGTAGAATTTTCAGGTGTTTTGTCCTTGATGATAATTGTAGAGACATAATTGTCCATCGAAATGTGATTGACAGTTGAATCATAGTTATAGGATTCTCTAGTATAGTTGGTCTGCTCATTTGTGGCTTTGGCTTTTCCCTTGTCATGTTTTGGTAATGGTTCTTTAAACATTTCATGTTATTGATTGGATGAATGTCCTTCGATCTCAATGTCACCTCTATCAATGAGATCTTGTATGATATTCTTCAGTCGATGACAATTCCTATTTTATGATCCTTTCTTTTGTGATATTCATAGTATTCATCATCATTCCACCAATTTGGTTTGACCTTTGGCTCATACGGAGGTAAATATGGAATTGTTATTATTTTGTTTGCCACTAGCTTCTTGAAAGATGACTCAAGTGGTTCTCCCAATGGGGTGTATTTCCTTCATGGTTTTGAAGTTGTTTGAGTATTCACTTGGTTGTTTGTAGAGCTTGATCCGGAAAAAATGATTTTGGGTTGCACTGTATTGGCATCAACAACACCATCATTGACTGTGTTCTTGTTTTTATTCCAAAATCTTGGCTTGTCTTTTCCTGTAAAGTCCTCTTTATTTTATTTGAATATTTTGACGATGCCTTTCTCAATTAGGACCTTTTCTATCGCTAAGCCTTTCTCAATGACATCCTTGAAGGTGGGCAAACAAGCTTTTCTCAAGTCATAACCAATGTCTTTGTTAACATTTTGGGTGAACATCTCTACCATTTGTTTTTGTAGAATTTCACAAGAGCATCTGCTAGCTAGATTCCTCCATCTTTGTAAAAATGATGAAAATGACTCTCCATCCTTTTTCTTGGTGTTGCACAAAGTAGTGATTGATATGTCTGTCTCTATGTTATTTGAGAAATGTTAGATAAATGCCTCTTCTAAGTCACCTCATGATTTAATTCCAGGTGGGAGTTGGGAGAACCATTCCATAGCTTGATCACCTAAGCTTTGTGGGAATAATCTCATCAAATATGTCTCTTCTGCTGCTACCTCAATGCAAGTTGTGAAAAAATGTCTTATATGTGCCTTAGGGTCCCCTTTTCCTCTATACATATCAAACTTAGGTGTCAAAAAGTGTGTAGGAAATGCAGGCATTGGAATGCTTTTGTCGAATGGATAGGGACATATGTCTCTCATTGTGTAAGCTGGCTTCAGTGTATTTATGTCCTCCATTTTCTTTTGTAAGTCTTTAATTTGTTGTTCCAAATTGTTCTTAGGTGGAGACCAACTTCTTGGACCATACCCCATGCCTGAACCACCGGGTGGAGGAGGAGCATGTTGCATATATGGATGGTATTGATCATACACATGTTCATATAGAGGAGGTCTATAATGATGTTGTGTATAAGGACCACTTGATATAGAATCATGATGAGGAATGGAATATCTATTTTGTCCATGTATACCATACTCTACAGGCATGTCATGAGTTTGTTCTAGTGTGTTGCCCCCAAATTTGACATGAGGTTTTCTTGTGTCCAATTTTTGATCATGTCTTTGGATATTCGATTGCTTTGGTGTTTGTTCCTTAGCATTGGTATGTGATTGAGTATATTTTTCTGCATAAGATTTCCATAATGGTTTGTGAAGGTGAGTATCATATGCTTGACCATATGTGTATGGGACCTCAGGTTTTTGAAACAAAGATGATGGTGTTCAGGCACCATATGTGGTCCTCTAGTGCCTCCACTATTAGGCCTCCTTTGATCCATGTTGAGGTGAGGTTGTTGCAAAGGTCAATTTTCCATTATTTGAGACATGTCAAAATCATGAGGAATCTTGGCTCCACTTTGTGCCATCACTTGTAAGAAATACTGTCTATCTCTTCTCATGATTTCCTCAACCAATCTATTAAAATGGGGATCCATGATGGAGTCTTCCACTTCCGCTGAATGTACAAAAAAGTTGTCCATATTGTCATTGTGTGTATCATTATTGTTTGTAGTGTCCATGTTCTCAACATTTGGAATGTTTCTATAGGCATCCATGTCAGGTAATGTGGTATGATCAGAATTGTAGAAGAAATCATTGTCATACTCATAGGCACTCATGTTTGCAGACTCTTGAGCCTCTTTAACTTCTCTCCTAGATTTTTGGGAATGGGTTTCAACCATGAACTAGGTATTGACCAAGATGTGTGAGACTGGATGAAAATGGAAAGAGTATGGGAGACCAAGAGTTGGATGGAATGTAAATGAATCTAAAGTGTACTTGCAATGTCCAAAGTGTAAGACCAAGTATGTATGTAGTAGAGTAGGTTTGGCTTCCAAAGAGATGATAGTTTCTCTTGATGAGGTAAGTTGACCTTGACTCTAAGTAAGACCAAATGAGATCAAAAGGTGATAGACCTTGATGAGGGACCACTTAGCAAAATGTTGTTGTACGTAGTGTGTTGACAAAGTAAGATGAGGACAAGCAAGTGACCTTTTGACTTAGTTTAGACAAATGTGAATGTAATGCAAGGTGTAAAGCAATGATGAAATTTGTGAGACCCAAAGATAGGTTGAATTCTAGATGAAAACCCGAAGAAATAACTTAGGAAGCTCAAGAATTTTGAAACTGATTTCTGTTGTTTGTTGGACTATAAATTTTTCCCAATACTGAACAAAGACATGTTTGTATACTTCACAGACACGGTTCTAAAATCTGAGTGCAATTTTTCCAATTTGTGAAGTTGTTGTTGTGACCAAATATGAATTTGTTTGACTATTTTTTCCATGACAAGATGACACAATGTTGATGAGGACTCAATGTTTGCAAGTGTTTAGACTCAAAATGACTCAAAGAAAAGTGTGTTGTTTGATGTAAAAAATGTTTTGCATACCCTTGAAGACACAAAATACACAATGTTTTTTATGTTTGGTCTTGAATGTTTGATTGTTCAAAATAAGACAAGCACAATTCTTATGGTTGGCCAAGACAATAGTTGTTGATCCCACATGGGGTTTCCCCTGAGGCTACGTTATTCAGAGCGGATACTTAGATGCTTGACCCCACTAGCTCCACCCTCGGCACTCACTTCTTCGGGGCAAGGATCTATGAAATAGGGGCCTTCAACAATGCGTTTTTTTGACCAATTCAAAGATCTGATTCATCATAAAAAAGAACACCTGTAAAATTTCAAGAAATTTCCAAAAATGTAAGAAAATCCAAAATTTTTGCTAGTTTGCTCCAAAAATTTAATTTTTTATGAAAAATCATAAAAATTGATATAACATGCAAAATTGATCCAAAAAATATGAAATTTTTACTAGACACTCCTAATGATCTTCCACACCTGCATAAAACAATGTCTACAAAAAATCCAAGCAATTTGTGAGATATGAGCAAAATAATGCAAAAGCCTAATTTCCAAAGATCTGATTTTTTAGGAATGATTTTGCATCAAATTTAAAATTACAAAGAACAAATCCTATGTATAATTCTGAGAGATTTCCAAAAATGTAAGAAAATCCAAAAAAATCGCTAATTTTCTTTCAAAATTAATTTTTTATGAAAATACATAAAAAATCCATATAAACTTCACATATGCTCCCAAAAATCTAAAATTTTTACTAAGCACCTCTGATAATTTTCTTGACCCGCCAAAAATATTTGATGCCACAATTCAAAGCCGTTTGTGAGATCTGATCAAAATAATGAAAAACCCTAATTTTTAAAGATCCAATTTTTTAGGAAATATTTTGTATCAAAATTAAAATCACAAATAACAGATCCTGTTTATAATTATGAGAGATTTTCAAAAATGTCAGAAAATCCAAAAAATTCACTCATTTGCTCTCAATATTAATTTTTAATGAAAAATCATTAAAAATTCATAGAAAATGAAAATATGCTCCAAAAATTGTGAATTTTGGATTAAGATCTCTTGATACTATCTTCAACCTTCCAACAAAATTTTGTACAAAAATTTCAAGCCGTTTGTGAGATTAGATCAAATCTTTCCAAGATCTTGATTTTGTGTCCAAAACCCTAGCTGCACAAGGTTATTCTCAAAATTGTTTTACAAAACAGCAATATACGGTTAGAAAAACCTGCAAAAAACACAAATCTAACAAAAATCCATGTCCCACTGGGCGTGCCAAAATGTTTATGGTGGAAATGGATAATAACAATATTGAAAGACTAAATGAATTCAACCACAAAACCCTAGCCTAACAATCAACAAAGATCCACCATAACATATAAAGATTACCTAAGACAATGCAAATCAAATGAAATCATAAAGATTATACCATCATATGTCCAATAAGGTTTGGATCTCCATTCTTCCTATCTCCATTGATCTTGCTTGACATATTTGCTCCCAGATTTTATGTGTGCACAAGAGCTCAACAAAGAATGGAAATGTGGTTGCAAGTAGGCTTGATCGCATATGAAAGTTTGAAAGCATAGAGCAGTCAGGGTGATGATTAGAATGATTAGTTGATTATGGTTGAATTAGGAGGAAGCATCTCCTTATATAGAAGACACTATAAGAAACGAAGGGATAAGATTGAGAGGTGTAAAAGATAAATTGTCGGCTAGGATTAGAGGGTAGGTAGAGAAAATAAGAAAATAATGAGAGGATAGGTAGTCTAGGAATTAAGAGATGAATGAGACATGTCATGGGTAGAAAAGGCTAATGAATTAATCAAAAAATTAAAAATTTATTTAAATAATAGAAGAAGTGGGATCAATTAAATAAATAAAAGTATTTATTTAATTTAGAAAAAGGGGGAATTTAAATAAATAAAGGTGTTTATTTAAATAAGAAATAAGGCTAGAAGAGGATAAATGAATTAATTAAATAAATAAAGATTTATTTAATTAATAGAAGAATTAGGCTAAAATAATTAAATAAATAAAGATATTTATTTAATTAGATAGGACAATTTTAGGTGTCTTCTATAACTAAAAAACAAGATTATAAATAATCATAAACTATTCAAATTGATGACGTATGAATGTGTTAAAAGGGACAAGTCTTTAAAAAATGAACAAGAAGTTTGAATTAGAAGGTAGTTGCATAAGTAGTTGAGAATAGTTATAACTATTTCACAATATTTTTTGTCCAATTGGTGGTCCATTACATAAGAGTATGTATGTGTTATTTCGAGTGTGTGTGAAGTGTGTGTTGTTGTGTCTCACATGAAAAAGGAAGAGGTCCTATAACTTATTAGACAATGTTCAAAGAATGGATATGTCAAGAGATATGATGCAAGGGTTGAATACAACTAACAGTTTAGTGATATGCTCTTCAAATAAATTCTCGATATATTATGTTTGTCGATGCACATATTGATGTGAAATGTCAAAAGAATATGTGGTTCAAAATCTCTCAAGAAGATAAGTAGATTGGTAGTTAAGAATTTATCAATACAAATGAAAGACTATTGATTAAGACAAACAATATGTGTGAGAAAGAATATTCAAACAATATATTTTCAGTTACGTTCTATTTTAGACATTCAGGTTTAACTTTAACAGTTTTGTAGACCTTTGTTTCCACATAATCTTGTGCTTTGTTCCTTGTGTGCTTGCATTACTCTTTGCTTCAGTTGTTATTATTTTTAGGTTTCAAGTTGAAGATTATTAATTGGATAATAGTTTTGTTAATTTTTGTAGCTAGGTCGGATTCCTTCTAGGGCCGACCTAGCATATGAGTGACTAATTGGCCTATCGGCCTTACTCACATTAATATGAAAAATCAATATGTAACTTGTGTCTTAATCTAGCCCTAAATGGGTGATGTAACTTCTAAATTAAGCTAGTGGGCTATAATGGGTGATTAAACTTATAATATGTAACTTGTAAAATGCCTATAGGGATGACCCTATAATGGGAACCAAACATATAATTGACATTATTTGCAAGGTTGACCTGAGGTATTCAATGAGGTCTAGGTGCATATATATATAGGGTTCATTCATAAATCATAACACACAATTTATATACAACAAATCACATCCTCCAGCAGTGAACTTATCCAATCAACGAATACAACTCTAAGACAACGAATTGCATCACAAAGATAAGCAAACCCATTCAAGGGCAGCGAATTCATCTCTCAGGTCAGAAAATCTAAGTTTGAACCTTCTTCATGGTCTACCACAAGACTCCTTAATCATAAAATTGTCTTCTCAAATTAGGGCATCATTCTCAATCAATAATTATTGCAGATAAGTGTGTTATAACTCATATTTCTTGGTGTTGTTCACACTCAATGTTACCTAGTGTAAAGTTATATTCTACTATTCCTATTGCTTGAAGTGTTGAAGCAAAATTGTAAAGACACAACCTAATTATTGCCTAATACAAGTTAAGATTTTGTTGTGGGGTTTTTCACCTCCAAGAGGGAGGTTATCCCAGGGTATTCTTGTGTTTTATGTGTTCATTGTGTTATTTTTTATTATTGCTATCAGTTTGATCTAAACCTAAAAATTTTAAGTTCTATTGTTCTACAAATTCATAGCCAACATTGATCTTGTATTCATAGCTAACATTCATGCTCGTATTCTAACAAGGTTCTTTTGAAGAAGTACCTAGTGTGACTGAGCATGGTGCTATGGAATTGGGAGATGAATCACCTCTTCAATTACAAACTCCATAGGAGATACTTGCAACGGGATCCTCTCATGCAGTGTAATCCACAAATGAGAGGAAGAAGAAAATGTCAAGATCAATGGAGGTGAGTTTGAAAGAGAAGGTAAAGTATTGTCTGATTCAGTTGTATGAAAACTGTTAATGATCTATGAAATGGAAAATTATTGTTTGTTTCTACTAAGCATTAACAAAAAAACATTATAAAAAACTATGGAGAGCTTGCGTGGAGGAGGAGAAGGCGGCAATGGTAGAATTCAAATTTTGAATTCTCTGCAAGGCGGGAACTCTGGTTCCAATGGAGGAAGCAGCCATATCGATGGAGCTGGCCAGATGGGGGAGAAGGACAAGCCTCTGGATATTTTACAGGTTGATGGTTTTGTGCCAGAGAATAATGTGGGTCTTGGAAATGTGGTTGGGGGGTCTAGCCTAGGTGAAGTGATTCATGAGATTGGATAAGAAACTAGAAAGTGGTCAACCCTCTTTGGAACTAGACCTTCTGGGAAATCTTCCCTACCTCCTGTTAAGAATTTATCGGATCCAAATGGTGGGAAGTTTGTCATCTCTATCCCTGACTCGGTAGTGGATCATAACATAACCAGTATGTTGAACTCTTTGGTGGGTAAATTTATGGGACCACGTCCAAACATTAAGGTTGTTAGGGCCTATGTTAAATGGGAATGGGCTTTGAAAGGTAATGTTGAAATTTTAGCTCTGCGCAAAGGTCTTCTCACATTTTCTTTTTCATGTGATGAAGACAAAATAAGGGTCCTTTGTGGTAGCCCTTGGTTGGTTGGAAAGACAACTCTAGTCCTTAAGAAATGGCATCCGAATCTTAATATGAGTGACTCTCCTCTTGTACAAGTCCCAGTTTGGGTTAAGTTACCAGGTCTGCCTCTTGAGTATTGGGCAAAAATTATTTTCTCTAGAATAACAAGCTCTTCTGGTGAGCTCCTCTCAATAGATCCAGTCACAGCTTCAAGAAGGAGGCTCACTCATGCCATATTTTGTGTAGGGATAGCCCGCGACACAGATATGCCTGAGCAGATAGATATTGTGTCAAAGTTGGAAACCTGGAAACAATAGATTGAATACAAATTCATCCCCTTTGCTTGCTTCCACTACAAAAAATCAGGTCACTAGGCTAAACATTATCCTCTTAATCCCAAAGGGGAGAATAAGAAAGCCAAAACTATAGAAGAAAGTAAAAAGGCTCCGGAGAAAAAGGTATGGCAAGTCAAAAATTCAGAAAATAAGGAAACCGATCTAGTTGATATCAATTGTTTTGGACCCTTGGGGGAGAACAAGGATGTGGTCTCCTCAAACTCTGTCTCTAAACACATCCCCCACTAGGAAGCTCTGAGGAAGGAACAAATGAATGTAGACAACCCCCTGGGAGGGTAGATCCGAAGAAAGGAAATAATAGACCAGAATGAATCTTCTAAACAAAATAACCAGATGGTAATTGCTGACACCTTGGCCAATAAGGAAGCTTCCAATGAAGAGGATCAGATGGATAAGGATATTAAGGAAGTGGAATAATCTAAGGAAGGGGAAATCATTGGCTCACAAGAAGAAATGGCTAACTCTTCCCCTCTCACAATTAGTTCTGATTTGCAAGAGGCCCAAAATGTGCTATATTAGGTCTGAACCTTTCAGATTCAGATCTAGCCTCTAAAACAGTCAATAGTTCTACACATGAGTTCAGATCACCTAAATGGGTTAATGAAGAGGAAATTTATAGAATCCTTAGTAATCCTGAAGCAGTCTGTGAGAAAGAAGCCGAATGGAAAATTCCAAAACACAGGAACAAAAAAGGATCCACTCCCTCTGTTGCCCAATTAAGGAAGTCTAGTAGAATTGCTCAAGTTGATGTAGGGTATGTCTCCTCATCCCCAGGATGAACTTCAAACCACAAAGTCAGAGATAAGGAGGCCAGTAGGAACATAGTAGATGGGACTCAAAGGACTCTAAAGGAGTTAGGAATTGGTAAGTAATCATGAAGATTGTTTCTTGGAACATTAAGGGACTTACTAACCCCCACAAGCATGATATTATTAGAAATATGATTAGGGATAGTAAACCTGGTATTTTTCTCATTCAAGAAACTAAGATGAGTAGAGATAAGGTTGAAGCTTTGAATTTATTTAAATCTTGGAGCATCTGTGGTGGTAGCTTGGAAGGTACCTCTGGAGGCATTGCAACAATTTGGAATCACAATAGTGTCAGAGGTCAAGTTCTTATTCAAGAAAGTAATTTGTCTTGCATTAAATTTGAGCATTTAAAAGATGAAACCTCTTGGGTCCTCACAAACATTTATGCTCCTAACACCTTGAAAACCATACGCAAATTTTGGAAAAAACTTATGGAAATAAGGGACAACTTCAAGAACCTCAACTAGTTGGTCATGGGAGACTTCAACACCCCATTGAGAGAGGAGGAAAAATTTGGTGGAAGCCCTTCTTAGTTGGACAATAGACTGGCCCTCATGGATTTTATTAACACTCAGGCTCTTAATGATGTGGAGATGTAGGGTTTCGATTACACTTGGACTAACAAGAGGTTTGGAAATGACCTTATTCAAGCTCGCCTTGATAGGGCTCTTATTTCTAATGATTGGTACAGACACTATTTATGTTCTCTATCTACTCACATTCATGTTGGGTATGACCACTATCCCATAACACTTATTGTTGATCCCATAAATAGGAGAAGGCATTTTCCTTTTAGGTTTGAAAAAATGTGGACTTTACATCTGGATCTTACCCATAAAATTCAAGAATGGTGGAACATTCAAGTTGAGGGTACTTCCATGTATAGAGTTGTGAAGAAACTTAAAAGCATAAAAGACAACATAAGGACTTGGAATAAATCTAGCTTTGGGAATATTTTTGAGGCCAAAGGAAAAATTCAGGAAGACCTCAATAAAATACAGGTCCAAATTCAGAAGGATGGATTCTCTACTCTGACTATTGTTGAAGAAAATGAGATCCTCAAAAGATACCATGAAATCATTGCTAAACAAGAATCTTTTTGGAAGAAGAGGCCTAGATGTATTTGGCTCAAGGAAGGAGATAAGAATACCAGATTCTTCCATATGTCGACAATCAAACATAAAGTGACTAATAGGATCAAAAAATTGATGGTGGACAATGTGGAGCTGGTTAAGGAGGAGGAGATAAGAAACGAGGCCAAAAGTTTCTTCTTTGATCTTCTTTGCAAGGATTAAAGCTTGGATGATGATGTTCAAAATTCCTTCCTTCAGAACATTCCTTGCTTTATTGACGAGAAGAAGAATACTTTCTTAACTTCCATCCCTTCAAATTTGGAGATAAAAAATGTTGTCTTTTCTTTTGAAGGCAAGAAAGCCCCTGGACCTGATGGCTTCCCTATGTTCTTTTTCCAAGAGTTCTAAGATATTGTTGGGAAAGATGTCTCCAGTGGAGTTAAAGAATTTTTTGGGGCTAGAAAACTTCTAAAAGAAATTAATGGCACTTTCATTGCTTTAATCCCTAAAATTCAAGGTGCTGACTCCATGGATGAGTTCAGGCCAATCAGTTTATATAACTCTTTTTATAAGATAATTTCCAAGGTCCTAACCTCCAGATTCTTGAAAATACTTCCATCTTTCATTAGTCATCAGCAAAATGGTTTTGTGCTAGGAAGGAAAATTCTTGATTCCATCATAACTGTCCATGAGAACATCCATTCCCTTATTATGGCTAAGAAATAGGGTTTTATTCTCAAGCTTGATCTATCTAATGCCTATGATCAGGTCGATTGGTCCTTCCTCATGAAGGTCCTTTTGGCTTTTGGCATCTCTAACAAATGTGTGGACTTCTTCAAGCAACTTATCTCTTATGCCTCCTTTGGTGTTGATGTTAATGGATCTCCCTCCTCCTTCTTTAAAGCCTCCAGAGGATTAAGGCAAGGGGACCCCATCTCCCCTATTCTTTTCATAATTATGGTTGAATGTTTTGATAGGTTCATGGAAAGCATGGTGTCTAGAGGTATATTTAAAGGTCTCCAACCCTCCTCTGTAGATCATACTTGCTCCCAATAGCAATTTGTGGATGACACCATCATTATGGGGGACTCAAGCATTTGGGAAGCCAAAATCTTGAAGGATACCCTTTGCAAGTTTGCATCTGCTTCTGGCCAGCTTATCAACTGGGTTAAAAGTGAAGTGTTTTTCATCAACTCTCCTGAGCGAAGACAACATAGAATTAGCATAATTCTGGAATGTTAGATTGCTAATCTCCTTGCTACCTACCTAGGCCTCCCCCTGGGCATTGCTCCACCTAATTCCTCTTGGATTTCTTTGGTGGATAAATTTCAAAGAAAGCTTGCTGGTTGGAAAGGTTCTCTCCTAAGTCAGGCTGGCAAGCTACAACTTCTTAAAGCATCCCTTCAAAGCATTCCTATATATTCCCTCAACCTCTTTAGAATTCTTGTTAAGTTTTCTTATGCTATTGAAAAAATTCAAAAAAACTTTCTTTGGTCTGGGGTAGAGGAAAAGAAAAGAATGGCATTAGTGGCTTGGGACAAGGTTTGTAGACTGAAACACAAAGGTGGTTTGGGATTAAGGAGAATCTAGACCCTTAATGAAGCTCTTTTGTCTAAACAGGTCTAGAGATTGTTCCACTTTGACAGTGAGTGGTGTAAAATTTGGAGAAGTAAGTATATTCTTTTGTCTTCTTCTTTGTTCTCTTTCTTTAATTCTGATTTCAGTATCAATGGGTCCCACATTTGGAATCATGCCTCTAAGTGTAAAGACAACATTGCTAACGGGGTGAAATGGAGAGTTGGTAATGGTAGGAAAGTTATATTTTGGGAAGATCCCTGGTTGCTTGATAAGCCTTTGATGGAAATCCCTGATTGGGCCCCTTATGTTGTCCCTTGTAAAAGAGTCTTCAGCTCCTTGGTTGAGGGGTATTGGATAGGTGATAAATGGTAGAACATTGAAGGTATTCACCCTGACCTCATCAATCTCAAGAAACACCTATCTTCTACTTGGTTGAACAATGAGGAAGATACTCTTATTTCCATTGATGAAGACCTCATTGCTTAGGTGGCAGGTCTCCATAGGGAAGGAAGCAATTTCTATAGGGACAAAAAACTTAGCAAGGAGGCCATTGAGCGATACCCTGAAATGACAAAGGAGAAGAAGCGCCTGATTATGCTAAGTGAGACCTACTATCCTCCTAGGGAATTTGTTAAGCCTTGGAGGGAGGTTCTGTTTGCTATTATGTGATACATTACCTTGGATGGAAGATTCACCAAAGTGTATGGCTATCATTTCGTGTTGCTCAACCATTTCAGGTATGATGAAAAAGTTAACATACCCTATTTCCTAATTTGTTCTATGAATGCTACTATTAAATCCCATTGAGAGAGCCCTAAGGGAGATACAACCATGCACTAAGGTCTCATGGTTTTAATCTATGACCATTTAAAATTTAACCAAATTCCCTGCCCCCAACATTCTATTTCAAACTCTGAGGAGGAATGATCGGATTCTGATTTTTCTATGGGTGATGAGACTGAAAGTGACTCGAAAAGTGAAATGGAGGAGAGTCTGGAAGACTTTGAAGCTGAACTTGGTAAGAAAAGAAAACAAGTTAGCTTAAAGTCATCCTCTTCTAAGGACAAGAAAAAAAGTAAGGAGATGGTCTATTAGATTCCCTCCTCCTCCTTGGAGGAGGTTTCTGAGGACTCTAAGAAGGATGAATCCCAGTCCCCTCGGAAAAAAAAACTAAAACCATTTAGAAAAGGAACAAACAGAATAGGAAGGATAATTTGGAGGATAAATTGTAGAGAAAATATCCTGATGTTGACCAAAAAGTGGAGGAGGAGATTACAGGGGAGGGTTTCGATCAAAGGGTAGGTGGAATTGCTGAACAGATCACTAGTGGATATCCTCCCAAAAATGAACAGGCCAATGCTGGTGAGAAAACCCCCCCTTCAAATCCTCCTACTGAGGGTTTGAAAGGGTTTGTGGACACCCTTGATTAGTTAATTAACAGTCACAAGAAAGTTGTGGAGGATAATAAGAAGCTGAGCCACAGGGTTCAAATTCTGGAAACGATCACTATTGGAGAAGGCAAATCTATGCATGAATATGTTGATGAATTGAGTAAAACTGTTGCCAGATCCGAAGGGATTAGAGATTCCTTCAATCCAAGGTTCGAGCATGTGGAGAAGGCCTTGGAAGAGATAAAACCAATGACAATGCTACGGACCAGAGAATGGTGAAAACTGACAGCAAATTCAACAAAATTAAAAACTGCCTCAGAAGCATTGCTGACCAAAGCCTTAACATTTTGAAGGCCTTGACAGCCAACACCAAAATTCTTATCAGAGAAGGATTCCTTGGAGCTGGAACCTGACAAAGAAGGTATGGGAGAGGTTCAAGGACCCAGAATGAGGACTAGAGGCAAGAAGAAGGAGACAAAGAATAATAAGGAAATTGAAGAACTCAAAGTTGCATCGACAAACTATGACCTATTGGTTTCTAAGGTGGCTGATCTACTTAAGTCCTTGTAATTGTTTGTTATTTAGATCTTTTATCTGGTCTTTTCACTTAGTTGTTCCTTTCTTTTTCTGTTTGTTTGGTTCACTAGCCTTCTTGCCATTCTTTTGTATGTTGTTTCATTGCTGGTCTTGTTGCTCTATGCTGAACTATCTTATGATCCTATGTTAAAGGTTTCGGGTCCTTAAAACATATTTTTCATATTAACCAGAACAAAAAAATTGTTATGATATATGAAAAGTTAAAGTGTTTCTCATTTAAGCAATAGTTTGTGCATTCCATTGGAGCCAAACCCTATGGATGAGAAGAGTGAACATGATGAAGACATCACTTATGTTGTTGGAGAACTTGTTAACTTTCAATTCAAGGGAGTGTTAGTTGGAAACGACAAAGTGGCCACTATGGAAAGGGGTGCAGTTTGCCACAATATTCTATTCCCATGGGTTTGTGTCAAATTTCGTGTTGTTGAGGTGAATGATGGAGATGTCAAGTTGCCTTATTAGCATCCTTTCTCAGATGTCTTGTCTGATTTATTGGGCTCATTTGAGATATGAAACATCTCAAACTTGACTTATCCTGCCTCTCTAGTACAAGTTAATGGTGGCAAAAGTTCCTTTCAAATGGTATGTATCACAATTTCCTTTTTATCCACTATATCAGTATATACATTGGGAAATTTTCTATTATAATGGCACCACTCATCTATATCATCTATGGATTCTTGCAAGATAAGCACCTTGATAATGCCAAGGTGAAGAAAGTGCTTGTTGATCACCCCGTTGTATGTGTCACAATTTCCTTTATGTCTATTGTACCAGCATATACATTGGGAAAGTTCCTATTATAATGGTGCCACTCATCTGTATCATCTATGGATTTTGGTAAGATGAACACCTCAAAAGTACCAAAGGAAAGAAAGTGCTTGTTAAGCAGCTTGTTGTCCAAATATGATCAAGCTTGAGGCTTCGATCCCTTGGGAGGATGCCTCCTAAGTTACACAATAACCCAAAGAAAAGAAATAGTTTTTATGAAGGTGTCTCCTGCATTGCACAAGATAGATAGCAAAGGAGATGATGAGAATGCCTTATAATTGTGTAGCTCTTTTTTATTACATGGTTGAACATTGTTGAGCATTGTTTACTTAGTATGTCAGAATAATTTGGTAATATGTGTGAACATTACTTTCATGTATGCAATCTTATGCTTTTCATATCAATATATTCTTGAATATCAGTATATTATCTATTTAAATATTTGTTTACTCTTTCCTTCATGTGTGCAAAATGGAACTACTCTTGCATTTTAGTATATTCTTGCATTTTTGCATAACAGTATTGTAGGCATCTAAAAATGTTTAACGCTTATGGCTCCATACTTTAACATGTCCATGTAACCTTATTTTAGGGTTTGCGCATCTTATTAACACTTCTTCTATGTCGTGCATTCGATCTTTATCATTTTTTGACATCTTTTCATTCTTCTGTATTTCCCTTCAACTCTGTTTCTCACATTTTCAATTATGCCTTGTCAACATCATCTTCAAATTGCAATATTTGGTCGTAATCAATCCTATCATGTCATTTGGACATCGTCAACCCTTCACCATATCAAATTAGGGTTTTATCCTGGATCTTTATCATCTCCTATCATCTTGGATCAATTACCAGTCATCCTGGATCATGTTGAATCTATTATCAATCATCATCCCTAATCAATTTGGATCGATTAGTCATTGGTCCTTGTCAATTGGTGTTTGTCATTCATCATCTCTCATCAATTTGGATCAATTAGTCATTGGCCCTCATCAATCAATGTCTATCAATTTAATCTCCTTGCCAATCTTGGTCAATTTGTCATTGATCTTTGTCAACTAATATCAGTCATTTATCAACATTGATCCTTTATCAACCAAAATCAGGATCAAACCTACATTAATTGCTTATTGTCATGACCTAATTGATAGTCCTTTCATTTCTATTTCATCTTCTAGGGTTTTATGATTTATTCATTTAATCCTATTCATCATTTCTCTTCTAGGTTAAATAAATTTATTTATTTAATCCTAAGTCTCCTCTTGTCACAATTAAATATATATTTAATTGGCTAATTGAATTTCCTCCCTTTTTGTGAATTAATTAATGAATGAAAAGTTATTAATTAATTCTCATAATTTCTATTTCATCATTTCTGTAAAGCGGAAAATAATCAAACCCTAGTCGTTCTCCCCTCCCCAACTCTGAGGAGAGAGAAGGGAGAGTCACTAGGGTTGATGGTTTTCACTTAGGAGGGACTTTACATTCAAAAGAGGGGTTGAAACCCACAAGATCCAATCCCATGCAATGCAAGATTGGATTCTATATGAGTTTCAAGGGTTGTGATAGCAAGGATACCCTCTTTTGTAAAGAAATGTAGATAGAAAGATTAAGCTAGGAATGCATAGAAAGTGAGAAAGATTTCCTTATAAACTGAGATAGGGATATAGGATGAAGCTGCGGACTTGGAATTAGCAGTAAAATGTTGACACGGCGCTGTCCTGCAAATTTGAGCAAAAGTTGACGGGACGATGGCGCCCGGCGTGCACACGGTCCTCCGAAAAATCCGCGAAACGAAGGGGGATCTGTTCGTCTCTGCACAAGGATTCCAGATCTTCAATTTCAGCCGCGTACCTACAACCTACACACAGAAAAGCGAAGACGATTGGGGGGTTAGGGATGAGGGGTTTGCCTTTAGGTCAAACCCCGGTTTTTGGAATTAACCAAGAAATGAGAAATGCTGTAAATGTAATGTAAAACAAGTACTAATACCTTGTTGTAAGGATGTTTGTATCCTTATATGCGAAGGTATAGATGTTGTTGTTTGTTGTATGTTGTATGTTGTAGCATGTAATGTGTTGTAAGTGATCTCCTCTTCAATGGTTGAATCCTTGTCTTGAATGCAACACTTAGCCTTGAATGGAGACTTAGAATGATCAATTGCTTGAAGGAATGCTTGAATGCTTGAATGCTTGAATGCTTGAATGCTTGAATATCGTTTTCCACTTTTTTCATCCTCCTCAAATGAGAGAGGAAAAGTAGTTTATATACTTGCCAATTAGGGTTAAAAGATTGATTTTCCCGACCTTAGGCCGACCAGGAGATATTATTTTCCAATTTGCAAACAAAAAGGCCCGAAGTCCCATAGGAAACTGGGCCCAAAATAGGGTCAGGGACCAGGGCGCTGGGTGCCATGGTCCTGGGGGACCAGGGCACTAGGCGCCCTAGTCCTGAAGGACCAGGGCGCTGGGCACTCTGGTCCCACCTCCCGAGACAGCAGGGTGCAAGGAGGATCAGGCCAGGGTGCTGGAAAAATGCAGTTTTTGATGTCATGAGCAAGTTTCAGGGTCTCCATTCAGGTTTAGTGTTGCGTCGCCATTGTGAAGACCCAAATGCAGTCGAAATTGCAAGTGTCGCAATTTTAGGATGCTACATTTAGCCCCCACTTTAGCGGGAGTATAAGCGTACGCTCATACTTCCGGTAAAGTACAAGGAAACAACATTGAAAAACTTTCACCACGTCAAGGAGGCAAGATACACCAAGCCCCCAGTGGACTAAGGATCTTACGACTTCAATTGACAAAGTAAAAGGGAAGATCACGAGGGAGAACCATGACTGTCAGTAGTAAGGTTCCCTCACTATGAGTCATGCAAGAAAGATATAAAAAACTTTCAAGGCAAAGCTAAATTTGTCAAGAAATTTTCAAGTATCTTGGAAAGATATGAACGGGATGTATGCCCCCCTATGTTAAAGCGATCGCACATGCCTCACCGGGGGTGATTGCTTTAAGGTAGTGATACATATAAGAAATGAGAAAGGATCACGTTATCA
The DNA here is from genome assembly GCF_030272615.1 of Cryptomeria japonica. NCBI lineage: Eukaryota > Viridiplantae > Streptophyta > Pinopsida > Cupressales > Cupressaceae > Cryptomeria > Cryptomeria japonica. Next base: position 259,463,976 of record NC_081415.1, read on the forward strand.
CAAGGATTTAGCCCCCAAGTGTGAGATAAACCCAAGGATAATAGACATAAAACACAAAGCACAAGGTGACTTCGCTTTCCTTGGGGTCAGTATGCTGTATGATAATTCATGTATATCATATGTATGTATGCATAATTGTTCTTCATTCCCCAATCAAGGAAGGTCACCTAGAAGAAGGGAACACATGTGTCTTTTGAGTCAACATGAGAGAGATCGAGAGATCTCAATGCTTTGCATCGTCCTCAAGTAGACAACACTAAGGACAACAAATAGAAGAATGAGAATAACATATAGAAGAAGTAACACAAGAGAGGAGGAGAGAATCTGCTATGCTAATGTAACTAGTCTAGCACGTCATCTACCCCCCGATCTTGCTGATCAATGTTTCGGGAAGGTAGGGAACATGCTAGAGGAGGAACATCCAACACAACAGATGGAGCTATCAAAAGATCCAAACAAGGGCTATGTTCATACCCCAAGCCACGGTGTTCTTGTCTAGGAGCTAGGATAAGTGCTTTAGAAAATTCATTAGATAAATGGTTATTAATATCAACAAGTTCATATTCACTATCAGAATGAACAGAAGAAGTAGCATTTTCATCATGAATAACATTTTCATCTATATCATCATCAAGATTTATAAAAATAGGATCTTTAACTCGCACAGGATCAAGACCATCATGCATCTTATGTTTAGGAGATTTCGGCTCAATCGTCGGCTGAGGAGAAAATGGAATAATGCTTGTTGAAGGTGTTTTTGGGGATTGCAAAGTTTGAGAAGCAGCTACCTAAGCTCTAAGATGACGCTTTCGTCGGCATTCACGTGCAGAACAATTTTGTCTAGTCTTAGTAGGAAGTGGAGAAGATTGAGGAGGAGGAATGTTCTCATCCTTATCACTTGGGTGTTTAGGTTGTGGTCTCTTAGGTTGAATAATAGGAGAAGAGGAAGGTCTCTTCTCTCTATAAAAGGAAGGAGGAGGAACTGCTCCATATAAGGGAGGAATATTCGGTTTAGGAAGGAGACCAAGTCCATCATGATGAGGAGGTATAGGTCTACTCTTAGGAGGTTTATTAGATATAGGCATAGTCACATCCATAGGAATGGGTTGGGAATCTTCTTGAGGAAAGACATTGGTTTTATCTTTCAAAGGAAGAACTTCCTTCTCAAGAATGATAGGAATGTCAAGTTTGGGTGTTCTAGGTTCACTTAGAGATAGGATCATATCTTTTTTCCACTTTTGATAAGATTTGAAAAGATGATCACTTCGCGGAGGAATAGATTGGAATTGTTTAGGCCAAAAGTAATCAATAGGAACGCTAGAAGTTCTTTCAGCTGGTTTAAAGAGACTATGATTGACAGTAACAAATTCACCATTATGGGGAAATTTCAAACACTTGTGAATAGGAGAAGCAATAGCTTTCATGCAAGATAGCCAAGGATAGCCTAGCTTCACACGAAATTGTTCGGATGATGGAATAATAGCAAAGTCCACATCAAGGGATTTGTTATGGACTTCAATAGGTAATGTAATAGAACCGATTGCAGGAGAAGAAAATGCATCAAATAATTTCACAATCACATCTGTTTTGTCATAGATCACTTGATTCAATTGCAAAGTAAAAAGAAATTCTTCAGTAATGACATTAACCATACAAGAAGGATCAATAAGCACTCCACGGCAAGGTGTGTTCTTGACTTTTGCAACTATATATAAAGGACCATCAGGTGCCCTAATAGTTTCACTGGAATCAAAGGTGATGGAAGGTTCTTTAGGGATTTTCTGCTGCTCCACAAAGTTAATCACATTAGGAGTCATAGACATAAGATCATCAGGTGAGACAGAGGAATCAGTAGTATCAATCGCATTAGAGGTATGAGAAGGCAATGGATCAGTAAAAATTTGAAGATTTTGGTTAGGAGGAGCTACAGATGTGTTGCCTTTATCATTCACTCCAGAAACAGAGATAGTATTATTATCAATCAAATCTTGAATTTTCCCCTTTAAAGTAAAACATTTTTCAGTATCATGCCCAAGTTGACGATGAAATTGACAAAAATATTTGTTATCAAAATAAGGTGAACTAATCTTTGCAGGATCAATTTACCTTATAGGAGGAAGTGTAAGCACATTTTGTTCCAATAACTTATTCATAATACTATGCAATGATTCATTCAAAGGAGTAAACTTTCTTTCTTTCTTGAAAAACTTAGAAATAGGAGGCGCACCTGATGCTGCATTCACATTGTTGTTGATGATGTTTTCATTGAATTTAATGGACTCTCTGTTCGGTTTAAATTTTCCAAATGGTTGTTGACTACTATCACCCTTATCACTCGGAGCCATAGGATGTGATTGTTCCATTTGACTCACAGTCAGTTGATAATTGTGAAGAGTTGCGCACAACTGTTGGAAAGAAGTAAACTTAGAAAACAGGAGTTTTTCTCTAATGTCTTTTTGTAAATTAGAAATAAAGATTCTTTGAATATCATTGTTAGGCACTGGAAAAGAAATCTGAGCATACAAATGCTTATATCTACCAATGAAATTAGTCACTTTTTCTTTAACACCTTGTTTGCAATGCATTAAATCAATCAAAGTAACTTTAGGACTTATATTGTTTTGAAATTGTTGAATGAAAGCATTTGCAAGTTGTTCGAAAGAAGTAATAGAATAGGAAGGCAACGAGAAATACCATTGTAGGGCTTTGTCTCTTAATGTTCTAGTAAACAATTTTGCAAGCAACCTTTGGTCATAAGCAAAATCAGTACATATTGTTTGAAAAGTCTTAACATGTGTTAGAGGATCTCCTTTACCATTATAAAGCTCCAAATGCGGGATTTCAACATTTTTAGGGGGAATAGCTCGGACAATGTCAAGAGAAAGTGGGCTCGCAACATCAAATGTGGGCACACTAAACTTAGATTGATTCATAGAGGCAATTTGTTGCTGTAAAGAAGAGACAGTTTGTGCAAGATTGTTAATGGTCGCTTTAGTCGAAGAGTTCATATTAGATGTGTTAGATTGTGATGGAGGTGTTATGTTATTGAAAGAAGGTAGAGAGTAAGGTGGTGGGACACTATGATAGTTAGTCATAGGAGATGATTGGAAAGGAGGAACACTACAAGGAGGAATGGAAGGGTTAAATGAATTGCCCCCTTGTGTCATGTTCATTTGTGGAGATATAAAAGGAACACTCACTGAAGGAACGAATGAAGAAGTTGGATTGAATGAAGGAAGAGGGTTGATTGAAGAAGAGGGATTGCCCCCATGACTGGTGATCATAGGGGGAATGTCTTGTGTTGAAGTAGTCATTATGTTTGATGTAAAAGTAGGTATACTAGCAATAGGAGTCGTCAAAGGAATAGAATGATTGTCTTGAGTAGGAGGTTGTGTATAACCTAAGGTTTCGGCACAAATTTTCATAGGCATCACATTTGAATCCACAATGTGTGCAATACCATTCAAAATATCAATTCCATTCTTATCACTTTGAAGCATACGTTTTAGACCCTCAATTAAAGGAAGAGCTTGACTATCAGGGTATTCTTGAGACATCCATTGTCGAAAATCGTCAAATTGGTTATCCAATTTTGAAAGTTGTTCTATAGAAACCTCATGGAGAGCTTCTTCATCATTAAGAGGATTAGAGGAATTACCCATGTCCTCGTTAAAAAGACCATTCAAATTAGGTTCCATCCCCTCGGTAATTACACCTTGGAAGGACTTAATTCTAAGGCTTCGTCTAATAGGAATAGTGTAAGTAGGGCTTATTGTTGTAAAACTCATGCACTAAAGAAAGAGAGAAGATTTTGATTTTTAGAGGTAGCAAATTTCAGTAAAACCAGCCAATCTTCTAGATTTAAGCTGTTAAATACAATCAGGACAATCTCCCGAAATTTCGGAAAAAATGTCCGGGACCGTGGCGCTCGGGGTGCACATGGTCCTCGCAACTTTTTTCGAAATTTGCAGGGATGAAAGTTATGATGATTTTATAGCTAACCTAAAAAAATTGAGTGATTTTACGATCTGTAGATAGGCCAAATTAAAGTTGCAATCTCAAAATTGGACCCTACCAAGATTGTCGAAAAATGCAAAATTTGAATTTTGAAAAAGAGAGGGAAACTGAAATTTTGAATTTTATGATTTTAGAGGGAATACCAAAAGCAATGCCAGTTTTGAAATTTGAAGGTTGACTCAATTTCACGCAAAATTCAATTTTGAAAGCGGAAATCAAAGTTGTTGTAATTAAGCACTTAATTTCAAAAGTCACGAATTGCAAAAATTTGAATAAATCACTGAAATTTCGAATGAATGATAACACACTTTTCGGATTTAGGACTGTAAGAAACACAATTTTGACACAAATTTCAATTTCAACAATTTTTGAATGATTAGAAGCCTCAATCCAAGCAATCGCTAGACCAACTTTGACTGTAATTTTGAAGGTGTTAAAATTGATAAAATCAGCCAAAGTTCTGGATTTTAGCAGAAAAATATAGTAAGATCTCGCTCCCAAAATTTCGAAAAAAATGTCGGGGACGATGGCGCTCGGAGTGCACATGGTCCTCACAACTTTTTTCCAAATTTTCAGGGATGAAAGATATTATGATTTTATTGCGGAATCCAAAGTTACAGCTGATTTGGAAATGTTTTGATCAGTGAAATTGTCGGACAAAGGTTGAATCAAGAGGGTTTCAAAAATTAGGGTTTTGACACTTAACCACTTAATTTTCAAAATTAAAGCACAAATATGAATTGATAATTTGTAATAGAAGGGCAGATCTGAAACAAGCATTAACAATTAAACATTTCACAAATTTAATTACTTAAAAAGAAAATTTAGGGTTTTTATGCAATTAACCTCTAAAATTTTGCAAAAGATCAAACATGGAAATGTAATCAAGGAATCCAATTTTCAGATCTAACTATGAATAATCAGAAAGGATGTTCATGTCAGGTTCACCAAAATGTAAAGCGGAAAATAATCGAACCCTAGTCGTTCTCCCCTCCCCAACTCCGAGGAGAGAGAAGGGAGAGTCACTAGGGTTGATGGTTTTCACTTAGGAGGGACTTTACATTCAAAAGAGGGGTTGAAACCCACAAGATCGAATCCCACGCAATGCAAGATTGGATTCTATATGAGTTTCAAGGGTTGTGATAGCAAGGATACCCTCTTTTGTAAAGAAATGTAGATAGAAAGATTAAGCTAGGAATGCATAGAAAGTGAGAAAGATTTGCTTATAAACTGAGATAGGGATATAGGATGAAGCTGCGGACCTGGAATTAGCAGTAAAATGTCAACACGGCGCTGTCCTGCAAATTTGAGCAAAAGTTGACGGGACGATGGCGCCCGGCGTGCACACGGTCCTCCGAAAAATCCGAGAAACGAAGGGGGATCTATTCGTCTCTGCACAAGGATTCCAGATCTTCAATTTCAGCCGCATACCTGCAACCTACACACAGAAAAGTGAAGACGATTGGGGGGTTAGGGATGAGGGGTTTGCCTTTAGGTCAAACCCCAGTTTTTGGAATTAACCAAGAAATGAGAAATGTTGTAAATGTAATGTAAAACAAGTACTAATACCTTGTTGTAAGGATGTTTGTATCCTTATATGTGAAGGTATAGATGTTGTTGTTTGTTGTATGTTGTATGTTGTAGCATGTAATGTGTTGTAAGTGATCTCCTCTTCAATGGTTGAATCCTTGTCTTGAATGCAACACTTACCCTTGAATGGAGACTTAGAATGATCAATTGCTTGAAGGAATGCTTGAATGCTTGAATGCTTGAATATCGTTTTCCACTTTTTTCATCCTCCTCAAATGAGAGAGGAAAAGTAGTTTATATACTTGCCAATTAGGGTTAAAAGACTGATTTTCCCGACCTTAGGCCGACCAGGAAATATTATTTTCCAATTTGCAAACAAAAAGGCCCGAAGTCCCATAGGAAACCGGGCCCAAAATAGGGCCAGGGACCAGGGCGCTGGGCGCCATGGTCCTGGGGGACCAGGGTGTTGGGCACCCTAGTCCTGAAGGACCAGGGCGCTGGGCGCTCTGGTCCCACCTCCCGGGACAGCAGGGTGCAAGGAGGATCAGGCCAGGGTGCTGGAAAAATGCAGTTTTTGATGTCATGAGCAAGTTTCAGGGTCTCCATTCAGGTTTAGTGTTGCGTCGCCATCGTGAAGACCCAAATGCAGTCAAAATTGCAAGTGTCGCAATTTTAGGACGCTACAATTTCTAATTTTCCTAATTCCTAATTTCCACCTCATTTTCTAATTTTCTAAATTCAATTTTCACCTAATCAAGTCCTCTATAGTCTCTCCCTATTTTTGTGCTTCGGTGGAAGCATGAATTTCTCATGCATCATACCTTTGGCATAGAAAGATGTCATAGGATTTTAGTCCTCTTACCTTTGCATTAGCAATATGTCATAATTCATGACATAGAAGGTGTCATAACCTTCTTCCTTCAACTCAATTTTGCCATTTTTGAAATCAATTGCTTCTAATATCAATTTCATGCTAATTTTGTCCTCTCTCCAATTTCTCTATAAATTGGATGCCTTTTCTCAATCATTTTGGAATCAACCACATTTTCAAGTATCCTCGTGTTGTCAAAATCAATCTTGCTTCATGCTTTTGGACTTGTAGGTGAGATCCACACAAGCCCAATTTAGAGGAGAAAGAAAGCCAATGAAGAGACATGGAGGAAATCCTTTGATGTCGTATGGTTTGCATTTATTTTTTAGCATCTTGTCTTCATACTTTTATTGTGTGTATTAGGATTACTTGCATTGCAATCTAGTTAGGTGGTTGGCTAGTTTGTTATTGCTTTGATGATTTCCGATTTCCTAGTTATATTTTCTGGTGAACCCGACATGAACACGTTAAATTTGATAATTTTATGCACCTTATATTTGCATGCAGGTTTTATGTGTTGATATATGTTTGCATGCAGTTTTTTGGTGTTGAATGTTCTTGCATGTGGGTTTTTTGTCCTAATATGTTGTTGCATTCAGGTTTCAATTGTTGATTTGTTGTTGCATGTGTGTTTTTTGCACTAATCCATTATTGAATGTAGGTTTTTTGAACTAATTTATTGTTGCTTGCAGGTTTTCTGTGAGGATCTATTATTGCATGTGGACTTTATGGAGTGTAAACAATGATTCATGCAGGATTTCTTAACATGTAATGAACAACAATTTTCACATAGCCTAATTAGGAAGTTTTAATGAACAACAATTTTTTGCATAGCCTAATTAGGAGGTTTGAATGAATCCCACAATTCTCACATATTTTTAAGTAGGATTTGGATCAAAGAACAACAAATTTCACATTTCATGCATGCAAAGGGTTTAAAATGAACAACAAAATGAATGTAAATATGGTTTAAATTGATCAAATCTTTTTTAAATTAATGTGGAATTAACCTCATCTAGTCTTAATTAGGATGAAAATGGATCAATAAACTCATTTCATTTTATAAAGGTTAAACAATCAATTTTTGTCATGTCTTCTTTTATTTTGCTTGTGTGTTTTTACCCTTAGAAGTGGGCCTGCCTCCCGATTTGCCTGGCACTTCACACAGGCATTGGTGAGAGGGAATGAATCAAAGTGGTGATGGGCTAAGGCCAAGCTCTTCCAAACTACTCTAAATAACTATGGCTGCAACAAAAGTTGTAGACAACAGGTGTTGGATTGGCATAGCAACGATGAAATTTGTCGGATCTATACCCACCTTAAATGGATGCCTTGACTAAAATCCTTTGTTCTTAGAGACCAAAAACCTTCTAGTCATTGGTACAAGAGGGCAGACCTCTGATTTCATCTCACACTTTTACGGCTCTTAGTAGAGATACAAAGTTCGCCATGGGGAGTTTTCATGGGAACTGATGTTGGGCTACCCCAGAGAAGTGAGTGTCATGGAGTGGATCTGGTGGGGTCAAGCATCTAAGTATCCACTTTGAGTAGGCATAGCTAGGAAAACAAGTGAGATCCAATGACTATTGTCCTTGCTAGGCATTGGATTTTTTGTTGAAGGTGCATGATTGTCTTAGGTCAAAGTCAAACAAACATATTTTCTTCTATGCTTGTTAAAGGTTGAATTAAAAACAATTCTCACAAGTGGTCATAAACAAACTTGATTTTCAAAATCAAACAAGTTTTCAACAAGTCCAAACAAGATCAAAACAAAGTCCAAACAAGATCAAAACAAAGTCCAAACAAAGGTCCAAATTTTGTCCAAGTATTCATCCAACATTTGAACATGGCTTTTTAAAACATTGGAAATCCTTGTTTCAAAATTCATGTCACTTAGGTTAGGTTTTGCATAGTTCAAAACCTAGCTTTTAGGTCACATAGACATTACCTTTCATTTTAGCATCCTCATTTTGCACTTAGGTTTAAAACCATTTCCCTAAGTCTTCATTTCATTGTCATACCCAAGCTAGGTTTTCACTTAGGTGACACTTTTGAATTATCATTGTCATACTAAAATTAGGTCTTGGCCTAAGTTGCATTTTGCATTTCCAAAGTCATTGGTCCTCACATATCCATATCACATTGGCTTTATCACTACATATTGCAAACCCTAGCCTTGTCTTAGCTTGATCTTTTCGTATCATTTCATATCTCCAATTCATAACACATCTTGATATTTGTTAAACATAAGATGCCACTGAGGGGGGGGGGGTGAATCAGTGATTTCCAATTTCCTAACCTCTTAATACTAAGAGTGAATATAGATTATCAAACCTAATGCCAAGATAACCTACCAGAAAGATAAAACAAGACAACTCAATGCACCCACACAAAGGCACATCACATAACACCGGTATATACGAGAAAAAACCAAGATGGGAAAAACCTTGGTGAGAAATGTTGTTGGAATCTACTGCTCCAATCCAGCTTCACAATGAAACATTTGGTTACAACATTTAGGGCACCACCCCTGCTTTAGCATACCAACCAAAGGAGAACCAACCCCTGATTTAGGAATGAGCTCCAACTCAATGATTACAATAACACATATCAAATAAAAAAGTAATATCCTTGTTACAAAAAAACTTTGTAACTATAATGTGGAAAAAAGTGAATGATGGATCAAGAGGAAAACTACCCTTTCCCTCCAAGGAGAGATGAGAGTTTCACTATTGATTACCCTTCAAACACTTTTTACCATGTTATATTAAGAAGAGGAGAGGATAATTCACTAGATTCAATCTTCAAAGATGAAGATTAAATTCTGAATGAAATGGGAATGATAAGTCGATCCCCTCTTTCTTACTTGAAATGAAAAGGAATTGATTGAATTATGTAGTGCAAACGTGACAAAGAACTAATTCTAACTTAAGATCATAATATGGGATGAAGTTGTGCACCTGGATCTGGCAGTAATATGTTGAGATGAAGTTGCCTTGTGAATTTGAGGAAAAGTTGCCCAGATCGTGGCAGGAACATACATGGTCCTCTGAAAAACCTGTGAAATGAAAAGGGTTTTTCTGCCTCTACAAATGGTACCCAAATCCAAAACTATAGTTGTGCACCTGCAACCTACACACAAAAAAGAGAGGAAAATGGGTTGGGATTGGGGATTTTCCTTTAGGTCAAACCTTAGTTTTGGAATTAACCAAGCAATGAAAGAAAGTACTTGCAAGTAGCTGTAAATGAAAGACTGAATTGTAAATCACCTGAAGGGAGGTTGTGATAGCAATGTTGATATAAATGCTTTTATGGAATTGAATTTTGGAATAAATCTCCTCTTCAATGGTTGAATCCTTTACTTGAATGCAACACCTAGCCTTGAAGGGAGACTTGAGAATGCTCAATGCTAGAAAGGAATGCTTGATCTCGTGTAAGCTTCCCACTCATCCAACTTATTGAACTCATGCAAATGAGAGGATGAATGCCCCTTAAATACATGTTAGTGGATTTGATTTTTTGTCATAGGTCGACATCGGGGGAGTTTCCTGCCTAATGCACAACCAACAATGCAACCCTAGGAAGGGTCTTGCCCAAAATAGGGTAGGGATAGGGGTTCCATGCCCCTGTCCTACCCCTTTCTCTAGGGTAGAGTGTGGACAGGGTGATGTAGAGGCCAAGAAAGAAGTTGTTTCTGAGGGTTGAGCAATCTCCAGTCTCCAATCAAGCTAGAGGATTCAATCTCGCATGCATGAGCACCCTAATGTAGTCAAAAATTTATAGGGTCACAATTTTATGACACTACATTTACCCCCACTTTATCAATGTTGGCATTGCTTGAACATTGCCTTGATGAGGTATAGTGTTGTCATTAATGTCAATACAAACCAGTAATGAAGATGTATTGTAACCGATAGTCATGTAGTAAACCAACCAGTAGAGAAGCAGTGTTGGAAATCGATATTACTTGTTAGTCTCAACCGATACTAAGAGGGGAGGGGTGAATCAATACATTAGTGGTTTTAACCAAATGAAATTTTACTTTAAGTTTGAACTAATTTACCATTCACCAATGTAAACATTTACTGTAGAAGATTAAGCATTCATGAAAAGATACACAAAGACACAAAGATTTATCTCGTGGAAACCCAATAGGGAGAAAACCATGGTGTGAGTAGGAACTCACAAAATGTGTACTCTTCTGGGGTTCGCCCAGTTAAGAGCCATCCCTATTAGGAGATTACAAAGACACTGTTAGGTGCCACCCGGTTAAGGGATTTTGAACAAGGTCAGTTAGTGCCTTTACCCTATTAAAGATAGCCTAGTTAAAGGACTTAGAACATCAATCAAGATGTCACCCAGTTAAGGGATGTTTACAATGGGACCTGTTAAAGTCCACCTAGTTAAGGGATTTATATTGCAGTTGTTAGAAAGCAACAGATGGATGATCTGCTAAAAATGCTACTTGTAATACCCTAAAACTGGTCATCTAAACCATGGGCCCCTAATATTGACAACATCACCAAGGTCCTAACCAAAGGAAATTAAATCAACTTTGAGCACTTAATTAATTAATTCTTCAATCATTAAATATCACATAGCAAGTGAATTATTCTATATTAATTAAATATTTATTTAATTAATTAAATCATTCCAAGAAAATCATTTTGATCAATTATCCTAGCATATTTAATTAATTAATAAATTTTCCATTTAATCATAAAAAAGGAATTAATTTATTACAAAAGAAGAATCAATATGCAAAGCAAGAGTTAAATTGAAAATAAAATAAAAGAATTGAATTGAAAGAGAAATCAAACTTGAGATATTATTTCTTCTTCTAAATTGAGATACCTTGAAATCAGAAAAGCAATTAAATGAATTATTAATCATTCTCTAAAATTAGAACTCAAAGCTTTTGATAAAAGAAGTTTAGTTGCATTGAAAAGACTCTTTTCTTGAATAAATCAAAGAAATATGCATGTAATTACCTATTTTTATCTCAAGTGCATGGAATTAATTGAATTTTATCTCCAATGCAAACTCGAACTTATAATTTGAATGCATTTCAATCAAACTATAATTGGAATCTATCTCAAGGTTAACTGAATCTGATTTCTCAATTATTTCAATTATCCTAAATTGTGCTTTTTCTTGAATAATCTCAATCGCTCGTTGCTAATTGATCTTGACCGTTGGTCTCTCTTTTGATTTTCTATAAATTCAGCGTTCATCTCTCATTCAAAACACCCTAGAGATTTATTGTTATTATAAACTTTTTGCTCTGGAGTCATTGAAGATAATGTGCTTGCTTTTTGAGATTATTGCATCTTAGTTTAGCTTTTTGTATATTTAGTTCAATTATGATTGCTTGAATTCATATAGCTTACTATTCATCCATCTTGCATAATCTTGCATCCATTTATCTTAATATCATGATCATATAGATTAAATCCTTCATCTTAGTGTATTCTAGTCACTGGTATTGCTTATACAAAGCTTAGAGCAATTTTATACTAACATCTTTTAGAAGGAAACGGGTCGATCTGTAATGGTTTTATTATTCATGCTTTTATATGTCTAACCATACATGTAATGACTTAATTGAAGTGTTGTGTCTTATAGCTTGCAGATACTTATTCCACTTTTCACACACACATTTCTAGTGCCCACCGTGGGGCTAGAAGACTACATCTTTCAACCTCCAAGACTAACATTTTTCTTATTTTTCAGATTTTGATTTTTTCAGAATTCGTCCATACAATTATTGCGAATTATCGTACGAGTTTTCCCACAGTCCCAAATGACAAACTGTAGATATCTTGCAATCTCGTACGAATTATCATACAACTTAGTGAGAATTGTCGTACGGTATTCTGTGTTTCTGGGTTAAAAGAAGATTTCATTCTTCAAGTTTCTTATTCAATTTTCATCATACTAACGTTGACCCTAGCTTGTTGTTCGTCTGTCTGAAATTTTTTCACAACCTAATCAGTTTTTTGCAGAATGCTTGTCAAGCAAAGACAATATGACTACTGATTCGTTGTCTTCGCAAGTTGCCTGAGGAGAATCAAGTAAACATTGTGTATTCATTAAATTCATTTTTAGGCACTTAAATTTCTATCTGGTTATTGAAAAAATCTGTCTTTCATGTTTTAAGAAAATTCTAAGAGGTAGGAGAGTATGCTCTTGTTTGTATAAGCAATCAAAATTCCAGACCCTTGAGGCTTTTTTCTAAGTTTGAGATTTGTATATCTTTAGTGGGTCTACCCTCCTAAGGAGCCTATAAGGCCAAAGCCATTAGGGCCAGTGAGAGGGGAATGACCCAAGTGGCAATGACTAAACGCCAAATACTCCAACTCACTATAAAATAAAGGTGATTTGATGAAAATCAAGTCAATGACAGTGCTTGGGAATAGCTCTCCTCCGTACCTTCGAGCATATCAAACCTTGGTTTTCAAGGCTGGGAGACCTCTTAATTGAGTTTATACCTTGACATACTGAATGGATCCTTTACTAGTTCCAATTAAAATTAGAAGCTACCCAGTTCACCTCTTAAAGGGGGTTAATCTTTGTGCAAGAGAGATAATAACTTTCCCAAGACACTTGCCATATCGTGCCCCCATTAGAATTTGGAGTTAGCTAATACAGTGCTGAGAATCCATTGCATGAGACTCAGCGACTATATTCTGATTAGCTATTGGGTGTGTACCTAAGTCAGCAAGTAAAGGTTTTCTTCTCTCACCAATTTCTATAGGGTTAGCATGCTGTGATTGAAGTCATTATACATATTGCATGTTTACTGTGTTTTTATCCCTGAAACAGAAACTGAAATACCAAAATTGGAGAAAACAATAATAACTCAGTGATCAAAACTCTGTTTGTGTCAAAAAATAGTCCATCAGTCATAAAAAACTCAGTCCATCTCAAAATTGGTCATCGTTAGTCATTGAAAACTTAGTCTATCAGAATTTCATTTATGTCCAACAAACTGTCATACGAGTCTTCTGATTTATTGTCCTGCTACATATCCATTTCCATATGAAACTTCATCAGGTCTTATAGTTTGTCATCTGAGACTCAATTCTGTGTCATACAAAATCTGATAATATGTCGTCCCGCTAAGGGAAGTGTCATATGAGTCTTAATCCTGTGTCGTACAAAAAACCATCACATTCATCAGTTTGTCGTTTGAGGTATACCCATTTGCCATACAAACCTAGGCAACAAATCATACAAAATAATGTGTTCATCATCTTGAAACTATCAAACTGTCAACTGGTTCTGTAAAACCTATCGTATGAATCTCTAATTTTGTCATTCCAAAATAGTCAAACTTGCCTAAAACAGTCTACAATGAGCATAAAACTGGTTATTATTATTGTGAGCATAAAATAATCAAAATAATGTACTTTTGTCGTTGTGTTGCACAATTTTGTCGATCATCTTTTAGCTAGTTCAATCAACTACTTATCAAACTTAAGTCACTTAGATAATGTCTTACATAGGATAGATCATCCCTGAAACCAAATTGAGTCTTTGTCACTTCTCTCAAATCAAACTAGGTAACTTAGATAAATGTCTTACACGGGATAGATCTTTCTTGAAACCAGACTAAATCTTAGTTGCTTCTCTCAATCAAATACATTAAAATAACAACTAGCTCCAATTTTGATCTTGACTTCTGCATCACAAACAACTCTAGGTCACATCAGTCAATAAAAATGCCTACTCAAACCAGAAGTTCTCATAAGAAAGCTGACAGAGGCAAAGGATAATCATTTTTATATCAAGATAACCCATTTTAGGTAAAGGACCCACTCAATAATATACCTTCATCATCTGATATGCCAGTTTTTGATCAACCGTTATCTCCCACCATATCTAAAATAGAACAAGAAAGATGAGCTGCTAAACACAATGACAACCTCAGTATCCATGCTACCAACAGTGATTCCTCATCAAGTGAATCTGAAGCCTCTGAACGTCCAAAAATTGATATACAAAAATGTCAATATGATAAAGATTTCCAAAAAATGATGAAGGTTATCATAGCTAGAGAAAAAGAAGACTATTTTCTAGAACTAGCAAAATAAGGCACTAAACTTCCTACTAGTTATAATGTTGAGACCCTTTTCACTAAAGAGGAAGAGTCACCCTTGGTAATGGTGAACAAACAATTACAAGCCTTATAGACTGAGATCACAGAACTTAAAAACAAGGATAAATCCTCAAAACAGTATTCTTTGGATACAATATGCCCATTTCCGTTTGACAAAAACCTATACATGCCTCCATTTCCTTCATGAGTCGAGATCCCAAAATTTGACAAATATGATGGCACCTCAAATCCTCAAGACCATGTAAGAGAATTTTGTGCTTTATGTATGGAATTCATGCATGAACAAACATATCTCATGTGCCTTTTCCCGATAAGTTTAGGAGGGGAAGCTATGGAATGGTTTTCAAGTCTACCTATGGGGATCAAAACTTTTCAAGAATTAATCATATTGTTCCTACAACAATACTCCTATAACATTCATTATCTAGTCACTATGATCGAGCTTTGCAATACCAAACAAAAAATAGGAGAACCCTTTCTCACTTTCCTCCAACATTGGAGAAAGATGCTCTCTAGATATTCACGGCCTATTCTAGATTCTGAGAGAATGGATATCTTCGTCAATAACTTGATCCCTGAATTGAATTATAGTATCCAGATGCAAGTGCACCCATCATTCAACAAAATGGTAGATAATGCCCTCTGAATGGAAGATGTGCTTATAAAAAAAGGAGATATCTCACTTTGGAAAGAAACACAAAAAGGATCTAGTTCCAAAGAAAATAACAAATATTGAAAATATGCCAAAGACAACAATAGAAACATTGTTAATGACAAAGTAGTAGACACCATTAAAAAAAACTCAAAGCTTATGATATTTAACTTGGCTAGTGGCACCCAAGCACTCAAAGCAGCTGAAACTGCAACAGAAAATCCTCTGAAGAAAGTAAAAGAGTGGTTTAAAGAGAAACCTTGGCTTTCAAAACCTAAACGTGACTTCACTTCTCTTGAAGAATCATATGAATCCTCTCTTATAACTTTATTGGCAAATGATCTGATAACATTACCAAACAATTCTAGGTCATATGATCCTGAAGTCAAACCAAAATGGTGGAGAGAAAATGAATATTGTGAATACCATTGAAACAAAGGTCATAACACAAACAACTGCATGAAGCTCAAACATGAGATTCAAGATCTCATCGATGCTGGTAAAATTGTTGTTGGAAATCACACAACTAATTCTGATCACAAAACTTTTAAAGATCTATTACCTGTTTATGAACAAGGGGATTCCTCAAAATCAAAAGGAGGTGCCAAAGTTAACTACACCTATACTAATAATGACAATGTGATCAACATGATTGAGTCTTCCCAACCTAAATATTGCAATGTGATTATAATCAAAGATAAACAAAATGAATCACAAAATGCAAATGTTATGACCTGCACTCAAAAGAAGGTTACTCTTCAAAGAGCTAGTTCCTCAACTCCTGTTCAAACAACATCAAACCTACCAACTACTTCAAACAGACAAACAAATACGATTATGACTAAATCCAAACAACTGGCTTCATCATCATCTCCTAGCTATATCATTATCGAACAATTAAAAAGAAGGGATGCTCAAATCTCCATCTTTGAATTGATAAAAATCTCTTACGCTCATAAAGAGATCTTGGACAAAGCATTGCTCACCACTAATTTCCCAAAATATTTAGATGTCGATCAGTTTCAATCTATGGTGGTTCACCTAACTTCGCCTCATTATCTCACTTTCTTTGAAGAAGATGACAACTCACTGAATCACCCACATAATCAGCTATTGCACATTGAAGCTATGATCCATAAACATTGATTTAAATGTGTTTTGATAGATGGAGGCGTTGGGTTGAATATTTGTACCTACAATCTGCCTACACAACTAGGCTTTTTTGAAAATTTCATTGATCCAGCCAAGAAAATAACAATCAAAGCTTATGATGAAGAAGAAAGAACATCTAAAGGCCTAGTACTATTACCAATTAGGGTGGGACCTGTAGAAAGAGATGTCATTTTTTAGGTGCTTGATCTTCCTCTATCATACAATATCTTATTGGGCAGGCCATGGATTCATGAAATGAAGGCAGTTCCATCTACATTAAAATTTCTTTATAACGGAGTTGAATTCAGTATTCTTGCTGATACAAACTACCCCTGTACTGCATTGAAAAAAGGTGTTGATACCTTTGTGCCTCATAATAGAGCAGCCTCTATAGCTGAAAGTTTAGGAATCTTGATGAAGGACTTAGAAAAGAAATTGACAATTACAAATACTAGCATGGATGGCTACAAGATAGAACTAGTACTTTCATTAATCTCTCTCCCTCCATCACCAAAACATTTGGGCAAACCATCAAAGGCTATGAGTAAACAGACTTCAACTCCGCATGTCATATATGATGGTCTTTTTGTGGAGTCTTCTACTTCCATTGCAGACAAAATAGAAGAGGATGACGTTCATAAATGGCTTTTCAAGGGAGATAGTGAAAACAAAGAAGTACGACATTGTGAGATTTCCTCAACACAATATGGTCCAGGATACAAGATGATTCAACGCATGGTATATTCAGGTACTGGTCCTCTGGGAAAACATCAAGAAGGTATTTTTGAACCTATTCAGTTGCAAACAAAGTCTACAAATGATAAAGCTGGACTTGGTTACAATCCAAGAAAAACATCAGACCAAAAACATGCTTCTAAGTCTAAGTGGAAGAAAAGAATACTGCCTTCAACTACATAGGAAGTAAACACTCAACAAACCTAGGAAGAGTGTGAAAAAGAACAAGAAGAACTAAAAATCAAGAGAGAGGAAATAGTTAGTACTCAAGTCCCAATGATATCAGCTACAACACTACAAGAAGTAGAAACCCCAGAGGATATGAGAGAAAAGGTAGAAAGAATCAGAGAATTGATCGCACCACTGAAAATTCCAATCCCATATATTGGTAGACAACAAGTAGATGATTCAGAAACTGACTCGAATGAGTATGAATGGGGTCCAAATAATCTCTCAAATATATCTATTACAGAAACTCCAAAAGAGTCCACTGATATCACAGATGACATACAAGAGCTGATACACTTAAAGTTGCAAAAAGAGATAGAAGAAATTAGACTAAAAAGACAAGAAGACTATGAAAGAAAGCTAGAAGAAGGAAGAACACAAGAAAATATTTCACCTACCATATCTCCATCTAATATGACAGAACAACTCAGGTATGGAACTACACAAGAATAGTTAGAAGCTATAGAAATAGAACTAGTCATTAGTCTAGAAGAAATTAAATGGAGTAGATGACAGAGATTCACAAAATCATCAAGGTTATGTCAACACGTATGTCAGATACAAGTGATAAATGAACCAAATGATGAAGGAACTTGCAGCATTAAAGATGTAGGTGTTGACACTATGCATACATTTACTCAATCACTTGAAGAAGAGTCAAAAACTTCATCTTATGACTCTAACTCCACTGTCACGGATGTCAGGAATCTGTCTACTGATCTTGCTACTATCGAACCATGATATGTAGTCCATTTTGGTGTAGAGAACAATGCTAGAAGTAGGTCTATTGGATTTGGTCAACTAAATATTAACGTGCACTTTAATGATCATGTTGTAACTCTTCCTAGTCTCGAGACATTTATGCAAGGTAATCTTTTGGAGCTTGAATTTTTCAGTCTGTAGCTATGATGACAATACTATGAAATCCCTTGAACCTGTCCAAACTCTATCCTTGGTACATCCTGAACTAATTGACTATAGTCTCCAGAACCAACCTGTGAATGTACCTATCTTTGTCAATGACTAAACATTAGCCTACTATCTTAATGCAATTGAACCCATGGACTCTTCCACCAGTGAGAAAAGTGAGAACATGACTAAAACAAATATCAAGTATCTTAGTCGCAAAAATCAAAAAAAGAAAAAAAAGATCTAATGGCAAAAACCACATTGTGGCAATGTCAGAATCAAAAATAGAGAAAATAAAGGACGTACCTAAGAGTGAAAACCTCAGAGAGGTTCCTGAAGGTGAGATACTTGATATACTTCCTAGTCACTTCCAAGAAAGGTCTTTTATATTGATTGAACCAACTTAGCCAGTAAATATTGGGAGTCAAGAGACACCACATGTCATTCACTTAGCTCAAACACTATTAGTAGAAGAGTTAAAAGATTTCAGCAATCTCTTCTTAGAAAAGAAGATCAATTTTGCATGGACATACTCTGATATGCTAGGCTTGGATCATGATCTCATCATGCATCATCTTTCTATCACATCAGGAGTTAAACCAATCAAGCAAAAACTCCATAAGATGCACCCTCATGTGGCACTGCTAGTCAAGGATGAGCTACAAAAATTGCTAAAAGTTGGATTTATCAGAGCTATAGACTATGCCAAATGGATATCAAACATAGTACCTATGTCAAAGGTAGACAAATCTATTAGGGTTTGCACAGATTTCTGAGATCTCAACAAAGCTTGTCCGAAAGACAATTTTCTATTACCAAATATTGATATGATAGTGGATATGACTATTGGATATGAGATGTACTCACTAATAGATGGATTCTTCGGTTATAACCAGATCAAAATAGCTCTTGGGGATCAAGAAAAGACATCTTTCACCTGTGCATGGGGAACCTTTTGCTGGAACATCATGCCATTCAGGCTAACGAATGCAAGAGCAACTTACCAAAGAGCAGTAACTACTATCTTTCATGATATGATGCATAAGAATATGGAAGATTATGTTGATGACACTTTAGTATAGACTATGAAGAGATCCACACATATTCAAGAGCTAGGCCTCATGCTAGATAGAATGGAAAAATTCAAGCTTCGACTAAATCCTAAAAAGTGTGCATTCGAAGTGACATCAAGGAAATTACTTGGCTACATCATTTCAAAGAAAGGAATTGAGGTTTATCCTAAGAAGGTCCAAGATATAATTGAAATTCCACCTCCAAAGAATATTAGTTAAATGAGAAGTTTACAAGGACGTCTGCAGTCAATAAGATGCTTTATTTCTCAGCTAGCAGATAAAGCTCAACCCTTCAAAAAAGTATTAAGGAAAGGTGTAACCTATAACTGGGATCAAGAATGTGAATGGAACCTTCAAAAAATCAAAGAATACCTATCTAATCCACCAATACTGATACCACCAATTCAAGGTAAACCATTTATTCAATACATATCAACTACAGATTCATGACTAGGGGCACTTCTGGCACAACAGGATGAAAATAAAAAAGAGAGAGATATATATTATATCAGTAGAACATTAGTGTCTTATGAAATGAACTATACTATAATAGAAAAAGCATGTTTGGCATTAGTCTTTGCATCACAAAAATTGAGACACTACATGTTAGCACATTCCATCAAGCTAGTGGCTAAGATTGATCCGCTCAAATATCTTCTCAGCAAAGCAACACTTACCGGAAGATTGGCAAAATGGGTCATGGTTCTTACTAAATTTGATATTGAATATGTAGAACACAAAGCCAACAAGGGACAGGTAATTGCAAATCAGCTTGTTGATACTCCACTTGAAGACACTCAACCTTTACATATAGAATTTCCAGATGAAGCTATCATGCACCTTACTCACAATCATGGAAGATTTTCTTTGATGGCTCTTTCACTCAACATGGTTTGGGTGCTCCAATACTTCTTATTACTCCTCAGAAATATTCAATCTCGAAAGCTTACAAGATTATCTTCCCTTGCACAAACAACATTGTAGAGTATGAAGCTTTGGTAAACGAGATTAAGTTGGATATTGAATGGAAGGTTCTAGAATTACACATATATAGAGATTCTCAACTAATCATCAATCAAATCAATGATACATATCATACTCAAGATGAGAAACTAATACCTTATAAGAGGATGGTTGATGATCTCAAGAAATATTTTACTTTTGTATCATTTATGTAGATCCTCAGATCAGCAAATAGAGAAACAGATGTTATGGCCACCTTGGCATCTATACCAGAGTTACAAGAATCTAATGTTAGCTTTGAATTCTTGGTGGAAGAGTTACATTACCCTACCTATGATTCTCCTAAATCCCAGATGGTCTATTCTATTATTGGACATGACTCATCTCGCTACAACCACATTTACTCTTATCTACGAGACCAAATTATCCCTAAAAATCTTACCCATAATGAGAAAAGGAACCTGATCTTAAACGCTTCATGGTAGGTCATCATCGCTAACAATCTATTTAGGTGAGGTTTGGATGGTAATTTTCTTAGGTGTCTAGAAATTGAAGAGTCGCAACACACATTATCAGAAGTCCATGAAGGTATTTGTGGATCTCATTCGAATGGTCTAACTTTAGCTCGAAAACTACTAAGGGTTGGATACTACTGACTAGCCATGGAGAAAGATGCTATAAAGTTTTCTAAGACTTGTGAGAAGTGTCAGCTACATGGGAATCTCATACACACTCCAACAAGGGATCTCATACCCTTCATTACACATTGGCCTTTTTAGCAATGGGCATTTGATCTCATTGGCCAAATATATCCTGCATCATCTAACGGACACAAGTTTATCATAACTACCACTGAGTACTTCACTAAGTGGGTAGAAGTAGTTCCACTCATCAAAGCAATTAGTAAACAAGTAGCTCTATTCATCCTAAACCATATCATTTGTAGGTATGGGATACCTTCATCCATTATGACTGACAATGGAGGGCAATTCAAGAATAAGGATCTAGACGAGCTCTGTGAGAAATTCAAAATCAAACAAAATTGGTCATCCATATATTACCCTCAAGGTAATGGACAAGCTGAGGCATCTAACAAAAATCTACTAACTATCTTACACAGAACAGTAAGCAAATCTGGGAAGGATTGGCATATGCAGCTTAATCCCACATTATGGGCTTATAGAACAAGTATTAGAACACCTACTGGGGCTACAATTTTTTCTTTGGTGTATGGATCCGAAGCAGTCTTACCTATTGAGGTGGAAATACTGTCTCTAAGAGTTTCTTTTCAAGGTCTCGTTACTAATGAAGACTACATAATATCTATACTACAAGAACTTGAGTTGTTGGATGAACGTCGGCAAGTGGCATTTGATCATCTAAGAGTGTATCAAAAGAGAATGTCTAAAGGATATAACAAGAATGTTTGACAATGAGAATTTTAGGTTGGTGACCTTGTTCTGAGACAAAAACCTAAAAATCAACAGTTTCAAGACAACAAAGGGAAGTTTGAACCCAACTGGTTGGGTCCCTACATCATTACTATAGTCTTTGGCTCTAGTGCCTATCAGCTCTCAACATCGAAAGGAGAATAGCTTCGTGAACCGATCAACACCATCCACTTAAAAAATTTCTTCACTTAGTATTCTCTTCTCCAACAACCTATATAGCTAAAAAGTACTAAAAAAATTCATAAAAATCATAAAATGTCCTAGAAAAAGAGAGAGAGAGAGAGAGAGAGAGAGAGAGAGAGAGAGAGAGAGAGAGAGAGAGAGAGAGAAGAATCTTTGCCAAGCAGGTGAAAACCTGGCAAAGAGGTGCCTCTTATACTCAAGTGCTCCATCTATCTACGCAACGTTGACATTTACCACTTTCCTACATCTTTGCTTTCACTTGTACATATATTTTAGTTGCTTTGTGACATCCTGGTTCGTTGGAACCCTCGTGGCTTGTAACTGATCAATAACCTAGTCTTAGGGTAATCAATTGAGCATTTTACATGTCCTAATAAGTAACAAGAAAGTCATCTTTCTGTCGGTGATACCCGGTCGTCCAATCTAAGTCAGTCACCTGTCTCCTAACTACTAAAGATTTTTATCACTGAGTAAACAAGCGAAACAACATTACTGAAAACAATCACTAAATAGTTTGAGATATGCATGAAATTCTTCTTTGTGTGTTGTCTTTTATATTAGTTTTTGATTATTATTCCCTCTGAGTAACTCGAGGAAGTTTATCTTGACTAAGAGGAGCAAGCATTGGGGGCACAACATTTTCTTTGTTTTCTGCTTGTAAGAATGATTCTGATGATCTGGAAACATCTAATCAACTGGGTGTCTATGATAAGTTCCTTCACATTAAGGTGAAATCACCACACATACCTCAACTCTGCTTATTTGTATGCTACAGGGGGAAGTTGGCATCATTTCTTTTTCTATTTTGAGGAAATTTCTTTAATGTGCAATCTAGTTGGGTGCGTAATCTGTCCAAGGATATGAACGAAAAAAGGGTCATTGCGGACAATATAATTAATATTGCACATTAAAAGAAAGGAACTCTATTCTGCCTACTATGTTTGTAAATGCTCAGTGATGAAACTTAAGCATTTCAAATCCAGTGACAGGTTTAGGTTGCATTCATTCTGCATTTTCTACATTTAGAATGATTTCTTTATGATAACAATGATCTCTTTATCTTCTGAATGAGAGTTTGAAGTATCATCATTTCTCATCTAAGTGGTCTCCTTTTCATCATTTCTCCAATCGAGTACTTGTGTATTGAGATGTTAGCTACATACATAAGCATCTTATATAGATTCATTACATACTCATCTACATTCATATTATTGCACAAAGAAAAAATAAACATTAGCATTACTAGTTACTCTTTTTCATCATTTATTTGCATGTGAAAAGAAACAAAAACAAACATCCATATTCATCTGCATTACATACATCCATACTGAACAAATATGCATACATATAGAATAAAGCATATGGAAAAAACATCTCATAATTAATCAACACAAGTATGATGAATTCAAATCAAGATCTCATATATATCATCATAAATATCTTGAAGTACAAATAAAAGTTTCAGGGTACAAATGATATATCTGCCATCTACAATCTCCCATCGGAGTAAGAATCGTATGGGCTACAAAAAATGGGGTATATAAAAAAATCTAAGAGCTACAAAAAAATCTCTCTTTGTCTCTCCATCATCGCCAGGTGGTGGAGGAGGTGGAGCCTGCTGACCAACATTCTACCTAGGTGCCCGAGCTCCCTTAGATCAAGCCATATACTGGGAATATGGGACAACTTGTTGTGCTATAGGAACCGCTACGCTATATGCCACAACATAATAAGTCATCCAATTTGTCTGATGCAAAACCTCTCGCTGGAGAGTATCTTGCTCTACCCAAACCTCTGCCAACTATCGGTCTCGCTTTGCAAGTTGTGTCTGAGCCACTGTCAACTGTGATTGCAAACCTGCTAATCTTGCTCTCATCAACTGTTATGCATTAGTTGCCCCCTGTTTCCTCATAGGCTCTTTGCCTCCATCTCCACCTCCATCTCCACCACCATCTCCACCCTGCTCATCCCTCCTCTACCGCACTTGTCCAAGAGTTGTTTGCTTCTCCTTGCCTCCACCATCTCCTATCCTAGAACCACTCATCCTCACACCAATAGCTCCAAGGGATCCTCCCTCTCCTCTTTGTTGTTGTCTCCCCCCATTTGGTACCCTGTTACTACTCGCACTAGGATCACCACCTAGGAGCCTCTATTCTTTGTCCCTGTCCTTGTCCCTCTCCCTATGCCTGTCCTTATGCCTATGCAAGGGCATCATCCTTAGCCTCCTCTATAAGAGGTGCCTATTCATCTGGATCCATAAACCTAGGGAACGGATGCTGCTGGAACAAATCCCTATACTAGGGCAGTACCCCCGCATCTACAATGGTATCGAGGTAATCCCACCAAAGTCATTGTAACCCTATCAGATCCTACATACTCAATGTGTAGGACAATCTAGGGGCCCATCCTTGTCTCTCCTCATTTGCATAATGAGCATAGGTGGTAAACTCCTTTGAAATCCCTTGAGGCCTACCAAACTGCCTCATGACCCAAGATACAACAAATCCCTCAATAATTGTCACAGATATGTCGATCAAAGGATGAGTCATGAACATATCTCTCTGCACAACCCTCCAGTCATCCCAAAGCTCAAGACCCCTCTATGGTCTCCATACTATAATGATTAGACCATCAAGCTATCATCGCCAGTACTATGTCTTGACTAGATGGGGATGAGTAATGTATCCATAATATCTATAAACTATCGACTGCTATGGATCTCTGGCATCATCTATAATAGGTCTGCAAATTGGGAGATGCTCCCAAGCCCATATTTGTAAAATCAAGACCCCTATTTCCATGCTCTTCCCCTTCCTATAGACAACCTCATGAATCTCATGATACATGTGGGCTAATAGACAAGAACCCCATCCTAATCTCTTAGGATGATCCAAAAGTCTCTCCAGCATCCTAGCCCATTCACATAAGAAACCTTGTTGTCCTCTGTTTGGCATAACGAAGCAACCGATGAATCCTGCCAAGACACATGCCAAGGGAAACTGCTCATTGTACTTGGCCATCATATCATCCCAACTGATAGCTTGCATAAGGATGTCCTCATCATAAAAAATGCATCTCAAGGCTAATATACCAGGACGTTGTGCAAAATCGTAATCAACCTTATCCCTAGCAAATGGAATCCTCAATATCCTGTAAACCTCCTTTGGAGTGATGGTCATCTCCCCAACCGGTAAATTGAAGGTTTTATGCTTAGAATGAAATCTCTCAACCAATGCAGTAAGCATCCCATGATTTACATGGATATCTGGCATCTATAGAAGGTGGGTAAATCCGCACAAGTCAATATGTGCTCTATCAATATTGGAAAACTCAAGAACTAGCCTCATCGTAGGAGGATAGACACATCAAAAAAGAACATGTGGCAATCAAACCTGCATGAATCAAACAATAGAGCATCAAAAAATCATCCAAATTTTGCTACAAAACAACTTAAACATCACGAAAATTCAAATAGATCAATTGCAAACTCAAATTTTCATGTTTTGACCCTTAAAAATGCTCACTATTTTTCATAAGACGTTTCACAGTCTAAGCAGAAACTTGTATGAGTCGGGAATGCATCTAGAATGACAAAAGACTCCCACACGATAAACTACATGCACTCGCATAATGAAATGGTCCTTCAAACAAACTTTCGTATGATACATGGGGATGTCTCAAACGACAAAACTAATGGGAAAAAATGACAAAACACAAAAAGATAGTTTGTTGTACGAGACATAGTATGGTCTCGCATGACAAAATGACAATGACCGGTTTTTTACGCCATAAAAAACAAAAAAATCAAAATTGATGAAATGAAAAGGCAAAAGATTAGTCTCTTACTGTTGGCTTGTAGTTTCGCGGTCAATTATGACATCTCTGGTGCTCAAATCGATGCTCCTGGATCAGGATGATCATTTTTCTTCGCAGAAGGCTTTTTGAATTTTAAACTTGGGAGGTTAAAATGAATTGAAAATGACACTTGGACCCCTTATATAGTCAAAAACCTAATTTTTCAACTTGCTCCAATGGACATGAAAATTGTACCCTAAGCTAATTTGCCCATCTTGAGTCCATTTTTCGAGATCATTCTCCTAGTCAATTTCGCACAACATAGACCACTTAGCGCTTTCAAATGCTCAATCTTTCTTCAATTTGCGCTCAATTTCAAATTAATCATCACTAAATCTTCAAATGATCTTCTAACTCAATCTCCATGCTCAAATAATTGTCATTGCCAATAATTGCCTAAAATCATGTGCTCTTGCTATCTTTCGATTTCTCTCTCGAGGGGGCATACTCGTGACCTTATGACCTCACATCTTCAATGTCGAGAAAATTTTCAAATATTCATCAAAAGTTAAGGAAAAATCTTTTCAACTAAAGAAAACCAGACAAATTCTTATTGCTAAGGGTATCTCAGCTTCATTGCTTCATATCAAGTTGAGATCTCTTGATCATCTAAATCGAATCAATCACTAGGGGCATATCAGTTTCATCGCTTTAAATCAAGTTGATATTTGCCTTCATTTGAATCAGTCTCTTAACATTAATCAGTTTCATCACTTCAAATAAAGTTGATTATTCATTTAAACTCAATCAAAAGTTTAAAGAGTATCTTTGATCACACGCTCAATCTAAGAAGGTGTTCAGTTTCATTGCATCAAATCAAGCTAGACAGTTTATCTTCGCTCATCGTGTCTTGATCCATCAAGTTCAAGATCGATTTTATCTTCACTCACTATGTCTAGTTCAATCAAGTTCAAGATCAGTAAGATCGGCTTCTTGATCAAACAAGTTCAAGTTTGGTATCTTTACTCTTCATCGGTCCTAGTTCAATCAAGTTTAGGATTGGTTTCACTTTAATCAACACTGTTCAGCTTCATCGCTTCAAATTAAGCTAAACACCTCGCTTTTCATCTGGTTCATGATCAATCAAGTTCAAAACTAGTATTTCTTAGACATCAACTATTCTTTGAACCAACACGTTGCTCGCACATTAATACAAAGAGGGGCAAATGTAATACCCTAAAATTGGTCATCTAAACCATGGGTCCCTAATCTCAACAACATCACCAAGTTCCTAACCAAAGGCAATTAAATCAACTTTGAGTACTTAATTAATTAATTCTTCAATCATTAAATATCACATGGCAAGTGATTTATTCTATATTAATTTAATATTTATTTAATTAATTAAATCATTCCAAGAAAATCATTTTGATCAATTATCCTATTTAATTTATTAAATATCCTAGCATATTTAATTAATTAATAAATTTTCCATTTAATCACAAAAAGGAATTAATTTATTACAAAAGAAGAATCAATATGTAAAGCAAGAGTTAAATTGAAAATAAAATAAAAGAATTGAATTGAAAGAGAAATCAAACTTGAGATACTATTTCTTCTTCTAAATTGAGATAACTTGAAATCAGAAAAATAATTAAATAAATTATTAATCATTCTCTAAAATTGGAACTCAAAGCTTTTGATAAAAGAAGTTCAGTTGCATTGAAAAGACTCTTTTCTTGAATAAATCAAAGAAATATGCATGGAATTACCTATTTTTATCTCAAGTGCATGGAATTAATTGAATATTATCTCCAATGCAAACTTGAACTTATAATTTGAATGCATTTCATTCAAACTATAATTGGAATCTATCTCAAGGTTAACTGAATCTGATTTCTCAGTTATTTCAATTATCCTAAATTGTGCTTTTTCTTGAATAATCTCAACCGCTCGTTGCTAATTGATCTTGACCATTGGTCTCTCTTTTGATTTTCTATAAATTCAGCCTTCATCTCTCATTCAAAACACCCTGGAGATTTATTGTATTTATACAGTTTTTACTCTGGAGTCATTGAAGATAGAGTGCTTGCTTTTTGAGATTATTGCATCTTAGTTTAGATTTTTGCATATTTAGTTCAATTATGATTTCTTGAATTCATATAGCTTAATATTCATCCATCTTGCATAATATTGCATCCATTTAGCTTAATATCATGATCATATAGATTAAATCCTACGTCTTGATGTAGTCTAGTCACTGGTATTGCTTATACAAATCTTAGAGCAATTTTATACTCACATATTTTAGAAGGAAATGGGTCGATTTGTTATGGTTTTATTATTCATACTTATATCTGTCTAACCATACATGTAATGACTTAATTGAAGTGTTGTGTCTTACAGCTTGCAAATACTTATTCCACTTTTCACACACACACTACTCATTAGCCTGGTTAGAGCACACTGAAGAATTACACTAGATTTGTATCGGTTATGTTTGTTCTACACAACTTTGATTTCCTGAATGCACTATCAACACTACCTTCTACTGATTTGTTGATCCTTGAATATCACTCTGTCGGTCCTCTATCACTTGAGTCACCACTCTGTAAATCTAAACTCTACCGATCTTCTGTCATTAGGCTTTGCAGTCTCTTAAATTCCCCCTGTGTCGACTTTCACATTATCTTCATTCACCTTGACAACAACCATCTCAAGAATGAGATATGTGTATTTATAGACCCTTTTGTCTGTCGCCAACTTTCCCTCCAAAACATACCTTTCAAAATTCCATTGTCAAGCCTTAAATTATGCCTCTGAAATCATGTAGGAATCTCTGTCAATATAGTCGAACATGCCGATAAGTCCATCGGTTGACTGGAGAAGACTCTTGATTTAGTTGGATGTAACTTAACGTTACCAATCTGTCGGTTACCAACTCTTCTGGTGTACCGATCAAAACCTATCTAGTTGATTTCCTCTTGTATACTGGTTTACTCTTTTCTTAGCCGGTGAACCTCTTATGTGCCGATCTACTCACTACTACCCAATCTTCTTACTGTTTTCCGATCTACTTGCTGCTTTCTGGTCTACTCAATGTTTGTCGGTCTACTCATTGCAAATGAAATGTGAAGACTAAGGAGATGATGTTTCCAACAATGACAACCATACCATTTACCGGTCATACAAAACAGTATCAAAATCCCAACAAACTCCCCCTTTGGCATTGGTGGGAAATACTACAAAATTGTGCTAGCTTTGGCCCCTGTTCCTAACAAGATTCCAAAATTCCCCCTTTTTCCATCAATGGCAAAGACTATCCAAAAAAAAAAATTGTCAAAATAAAGCAAAAATCTCTTTAAAGTTTTCTTGAGCCACTTTCAAGGAAGATTCCCATGAATATTGAATTTGTTTCATGGTGGTGAAGTAGCTCTGTAAGATTGCAATGAAGACCTCCATATAATCAACTATCTTATAGTTAGGTGCATGTATTAGGTGGTCTGCTTCATTAATGTTCAGTTGCATAAAATCAATAATTGGTGCTAAATAGCATTGGAGCTCTAACAAACTAAGACTTCTTTTGTCTTCTTCATCTTTCAACCTTCTAATTTTATGATTGAGAATTTTGACTTTTCTAGTAAAGGTTGATGTTGAACTACTAAGAGGATCAAACGAGCTTACCAGATCTTGAATCTCCTTTTGAATCTGATTTCTTTTACCTTCTAAGTCTTTGATTAAAGTAGGAAAATTTGAAGATTTCATCAGTAGTTGACCAACTTGCTACAGTATGGTTTTAACTTCTTCTATTTTGGTGGAAAGAGCAACTTTTCCAACTGTTATCTGCTCCATTACATTATCTCTTCGCTTTGTTTCATATTGCCTTATTGCAACCTTCTCTAGATCGGTTGCCTCTGAACTGATTTCTTTAACCAGAGTATCCAACTAATCAATAATGGGTGTAGCATCATCACCTGCAATGTCCGGGATAAGATCAGAGAGAATTGTTTTGGGAGAAGTGAGGATTCTTGCCTTCTTTTTCTTTTCTCTTAGTTTTACCTTTTTAGCTTGGATTCTCAGTTTTTCTGAAACTTTCATCAACTTCTTGGGGGTCATTTTCTTTATATCAATGACCGATTCATCTTCTTCTTCCTCCTCTGTTCCTTCTTCCTTTTCTATAGTCTCAAATTCTAAGCTAGTTGTTGTGATGATTCTTACCTTTTTCTTTTCACTTTCATTGTCTAAGTCTAACTTCCTCTTTGTCAGAGGGGTATCCATCACTACTATGTTATCCTTTATTTTCTTCTCTTCCTTTTTTCCTTCCTTTGCTTTCTTTTCTTCCTCTTTTCCTTCCTCTATTTTCTTCTCTTCCTCTTTTCCTTACTATGTTCTCTTCTCTTCCTCTTTTCCTTCCTCTGTTCTCTTCTCTCCCTCTATTTTCTTTTCTTCCTCTTTTCCTTCTTGAGAGAGATTAGGATTTGGTGTCAATAAGGTTCTATGAGGTGTATCCTCATAAGTAATGTCTTCAATTAATACTTCATCTTGACCGGAAAGCATAGTTTTATCAGCTTCCTTCACTGGTGAAGTATGAACCAGTAGTTCGATAACCTTTGTCAGATTGGGGATGTCTGACACAACATTCCTATGATGTCCTCAACTATGAAAGTATCAAATTCTTCAGTGGAGTCTTTTTCTTTAGATTTTCTTTTGTTAGGGACAAATGCACTTTTTTCATGTTTTGTTTCTTTTTCAATTTCTTCTCCAACTTTCTTTTGTTGGTTCAAAATTTTCTTCCACAAGGTAACACCTTCAACATGTACTTCTCCCACTTTGCCTACTGCCACTTTCCCATTTCTATTCCTTATTTTGAAATGTTGAATGCATGCTTCAGCCACTAGTGAAGCTTGATCAAGTTCTAAGTCATGTTGCACTTCCATGAGTTATTTTATTCTAAGTTCCTTTTCAGTAGCTAGAGTTGTCTTACATCTCCCTTCAATGTGATCTAGTAGGTCTAATGGGATAATACCATATAATTCACTAGGAGTCCTACAAAAATTGTGCAAGTTCCAAATCAAGGCATCCTCAATTTTCCTTTTGTCTTATTCATTACTGATGGAATATCTCCTTCCAACACCACCCAGACCTCCAAACTCTTTGATCCCATGCACCAACTCATCAATTGTTGGAGCTTTGTTCCTCCCACATCTTCTAAGCTCCTTTATTTCCACATTTGATAGGGTGTCAATGATATCACCTTCTTTCTCATCCTTTTTAAGCTTTGGATCACTCTTTTTCTTTCTGGTGTAAGTCACTCCTATCGGTCTATCTTTACTTGGTGAAGATACATGAGTACTTAGATCCTTTTCCTTTGAGTATGTTGCAGACTTGGTTGCTCCAATCCCCTTAGATTTTGTCTTTATCACTTTCTTATTTCCACCTATTGATTCTTCATCTTTATCAAGTGTGACCCCTATTTGCACACTCACACTGGTGGAGGTAGTTGCACTGGATGCTTTACCTCCATATTTCTTATCGAGGGTATCAATCATTTTCCTTACTTTTCTTTTTATCATAGCCACCTTAAGTTCCTGTTTAATTTTAGATATTGCCTCCTCTTATGTTCCAAACCTCTTTTCCTTCAATTCTACTAGTTTAGACATAAGCATATTGAATTTTAATAAGATCTATTGCAACCTCATATCCCATAGGTGGAACCCAAAAATTTCTGGGTTGAACTCCTTAAATAATACAACAATCCGTGTCTACAAGAAAATAGATGTTGTTTTTGTATTTCTGCACTATTCCGGTTGGAATTCTTTCTCTCTTGTGTATCCTAATTTGGAATTCTTTCTCTCTTGTGTATCCTAATTTGGAATTCCTTAAAATATCCCCAAATTGCTTCCCCATATTTATTTCCCAGATCCCTAATCATTTCACATATCTGAACAATGATAGGCTTCTCCTGTGACCATACTACACTACCCTTACCGAGAAAATATTTTTGCACATAGAAAAATATACATGCCAGTAGTGAGCCATATTTGAAAGACTACTTCTTATCCTTCTTTATTCTTTCCATGTTCAACATGAATTGACTTTGAATCATCTCACATATATCATATGTTGCATCTTCTTTGATAATTCAGTATCCAGCATGGATGGAACCGCTCAACACACTATTTATCTGGCTTGATTGATAAACCTTGTATCCCAACACTACAGAGGCAAATCCTACTTCGGCATCCTCAATATGGGTGATTGTCATTTCTCTACTATCACACCAAAATTTGGTTAACCGAGTAACTTCAGTTGATGAAATTGTTCTTAGGGTTAATGCTTCGCCGGTTGTACTGAACCCTGTCACTCTTCGAATCACCTCCTTTGTGATCTTGATCGATGCATGACCTTCCAGCCATAGAAATTGATCATGAACCCTACTCAATAAATATATAACCCATGATGGTATGATGAAAGAATAAGTATCTGGTAGATTATTGAGGGGGGGGGTGTGAATCAGTAAATAGAAAAACTGATACAAAATTCCCAATCTCAATCTCAATCAAACAAAGTAAACTTATCAAATGAAATGCCATTGTAAATACTCATAAGAAAATCCGGTTGACTGTTACAACAACTTAACAATAAACAACATTAAACTTGTAAACATCTAAATGCTTTATCATATGTCAACATACTTCATTTCTCAATGCTTCTGGCTATCATACCTTAGTAGAATAGTTAAGTAGTTAATCAAATCAACAAAAAGATCATAAACACAAAAACATTCACCGCATGACACAAGTATTTTTGATGTGGACACCCAAATAGATTAAAACCATGGTGAGATGGGACTCACAAGATAATATCTGAACTCTTCTAAAGTTCTCCCTATTAGGAGCCAAGCCTATTAAAGCTTTTACAAAAGTCCTGTTAAGAACTGATCCTGTTAGGAATCACCCGGTTAAGGGATTAACTACAAATGCCTTGTTATAAGCAAATACCCTTTAAGGAGTAACCTCAATACATGATTTAAAAATTCAATCTAATGGATCACCTTGTTAGAGGATTTAATAAGTAACCAAGCTTGTTAGAGCTTACCTAGTTAGGGGATTTCAATTTTGTTGTAATTGTTAGAGAACAGTAGGATTTTTCTTGATTTGTCTGAATAGCACTACACTTGACTGATCAGATCCTTTTAAACTCCTATCTGCCTTTATTCAAACTGTAGACTCATTATCCGGTTTGACAACCACACACTCAACTGATTTTTGCCAACTCTAAACAAAACAACTTCATCGACCTTAAATACAAATCAATTAGGTCCATAACACAACAAAAACCTAATTCTCTCATCGAGATTACAAACAAGTCGGTACAAGTATGACCGTTGGATTTCATAGCAATCTCTACACATCAATTAGGAAAACCTCAACTGCTCCTTGATTACCGCTTCATTGAGCTTAGTAACTCATCACATGCTTTGCATTAGATGCAATACATTTTGCTCATTCCAAAGACAAACAAATGCACTAAAACATTCTGAATTTGTCTTCATACAATGACCATATGTGTCACCATCATTACTGCTCAACATCAAATCATAAACCAACATAACCAATTCAACAACCTTAATCGATTATGGTTTAACAAAAACAACTGGTAGGGTTTACTGATTACTATCATCACTAGTTCTCAAAAATCCTATCTTCATCGGATGTGTATGAAGCCTTTCATACCATGCTCTGGGTTCCTGCTTTAATACATATAAATCCTTATGCAATCTGCATGCCATGTCTTTTTCATCAGTCAAAGCATAACCATCTGGCTTCTCTATGTATACTTCTTCTTCCAATATCCCATTAAAAAATGCAGACTTAACATCCATCTAATATACCTTGAACTTCTTATGGACTACAAATGCAAGTAAAGTTCTGACACCTTCCAGTCTTGCTACTCATGCAAAAGTTTTGCCATAATCTTCTCCTTCTTCTTGTGCATAACCCTTGCAAACCAATCTTGCCTTGTTGCGAACTACAACACCATCTTCATTCAACGTGTTCTTGTATACCCATTTAGTACCTATAACATTCTTATTTACCGGTCGGGGTACTAGGGTCCAAGTTTGTTGTTCTCAATTTGATCCAATTCCTCCTCCATAGCTTTAACCCAATGATCATCACCAAATGCCTCCTTAGCATTTCTTGGTTCAATGGTGGAGATCATGCAAGAATTCTCTTTGATTCTTCTTCTAGTTAGTACTCCAGCATCCTTATCTCCAATAATGTGTTCAGGATTGTGATTCAGTCTATCATTATCTTCAGGTTTAGCTTCTTCGTTATCATCATCTTCTTCTGAATTTATCTATTCCAGTTGAACAAGTGCATCATAATTTGCTTTGCTAGTTTCAGATTTCACAGTTTCTAGTTCCAAAAACTAAATGCAAGGATCTTCATCCTTTTTCTCTAAACCATTTGCTTTTGAGACTTCATAAAGTTCATCCATTCGAACATTAGCACTCTCAACAATTCTTTGTGTCTAGTTGTTAAAACATTTGTAGTCCTTACTCTTGGTGGAATAGCCAAGAAATATACCTTCATCACTTTTAGCCTCAAATTTGCTAATGTAATCACCTCTCTTAATAAAATATTTTCTTCCAAATATCTTAAAATAGATAACATCAAGTGATCTTCCATACCAATATTCATAAGGAGTCTTTTCCTTACCTCTTTTTATCAGAACCCAGTTCATTGTGTAGACAGTTGTACTGACAACTTCTCTCCAAAAGGTTTTTGCTACACCTCCTTGTATCAACATTGTCCTGATAGCTTCAACAACTAACCAGTTATTTCTTTCTACGATACCATTCTATTGTGGTGTCCTTGGTGCAGAAAGATGTCGTTTGATACCATTATCTTCACAATACCTAGTGAATTCCTCAAAAGTAAATTCACCGCCTTAATATATCCTTAGACATTTTATCTTCTTACCACTCTCTTTCTCAGCTAAGGCCCTGAATGACTTGAACTTACCAAAAGCTTCAAGCTTATCTTTCAAGAATGTGACCCACATCATCTTTGAGAAATCATTAGTGAGAATCATGAAATATCTATCCCCTTGAATGCTTTTGTTCTTATTGGTCCACAAATATCTGTATGAGCCAAATCTAACAAGTGCTCCATTGAAAAGGATTTGTTTTTGAAAGTTGAAGAAGTCATCTTTCCTAACAGACATTCTTTGTAAAGAGCATTAACCAGTTTGTCTAACTGAGGCAAACCTCTCACTATCTTTGACTTACTCACTTTAATAATGTTATCAAAGTTTCTATGACAAAATATCCTATGACAAAGCCAGCTAT
The DNA here is from genome assembly GCF_030272615.1 of Cryptomeria japonica. Classification (NCBI taxonomy): domain Eukaryota; kingdom Viridiplantae; phylum Streptophyta; class Pinopsida; order Cupressales; family Cupressaceae; genus Cryptomeria; species Cryptomeria japonica. The sequence continues at coordinate 259,499,012 of NC_081415.1, forward strand.
CATCTATTTTGTGCAATAAAACAATTGCTAACTTTATAATTAAGGTGAAATAGGCTACCTTTAGTTTGTTTCCTGGTTGCAATCAATTCACCTTTGTTGTCAAAGATTTTTCACATACTATTTTTAAACTCTAGTGAGTATCCTTTGTCATTGAGTTGTGCCACACTCAAAAGATTGTGCTTTAGTCCTTCAACCTAGTAGACATCATTTGCACCACTCTTCTCATTAAGAGAAATAACTCCTTTAACTTTAACCATGCAGGGTGAGTCATTGCCAAATCTAACAACATCGCCATCAAATTCCTTCAAGGAAAGAAATTTGATCTGATCACCAGTCATATAATGTGAACAACCACTATCAATGATCCAATCATTAGAGTTATCCATCCTAGATACTAATGCCTTATGGTCTGATATCTCTTCCTTAATAGCTACAAACATAATATCTTCACTAGCATCACCATCAGATTCTTCATCAGTGATACCACTATCAATAGAAATAAGACAATCTCTCTTACCTTTTCCCTTATACTTCTTGAATTTATCTCTCTTGTGTTCATTTTCACCATTAGGAAAATTAGTCGCTATGTGACCAATCTTGTTGCATGCAAAACATTTTAAAGGTAATTTACCTCTATATTTACTAGTACCTCTAGGCAATCATTTTGCCAACAATGCTTCAAGCTCCACTAAATGGTCTTCATCATCAGCATCTCTACTGGATCTAGATTCATAACCATGACTAGTATCTCTACTTTTTCTCACATATGGGTTAGAAACAGAAGCTCTAAATGAAGACTCAGATTTTTGTACACTACCATCATAACCCTTTAATTCAAAAGCAGTAAGCTTGCTAATAATAGAGTCAAGAGTTACCTTAGTTTGGTCAATGGAATTCAACTCCTGAATAGCTACAACTCAGATAGTGTAGAATAGTAGCGGGGTTTTCAGTACCTTACTGGTCACTATGGAATCTTCCACTTTCCCTCCTGCACTCTTAATTTCACCAACTATCTCTTTTATCCTTTAACCATATTGTTGGATATTCTCACCTTCAGTCATCCTCATGTCATCAAACTTTCCTCTTAGACTCTCCTCTTTAGTAATCTTGACATGTTCATCACCGCTATAAATCTCTTCAAGTTTTTTCCATACACATATGTAGTTTCAAACCATGAACATCTACATATTCAGCATTAGACAAAGAACTGATAATAGCCTCCAATGCTTTATGATTTTCTTGTTGTTCTTTCTTTTGATCATTAGTCAGAATTACAGTAGGTACAATATACTTAGTATCTACATGATCACAATACTAACTTCCCAGACTCCATGTAAATTTTCATTCTATCACTCCATATCCTATAATTTTCTCTATTGAACTTTGGACCTTCCTACTTCATCTTGATCTAGAAAATCTTTTCCTCAAGTTGTTAGGCTTAGACCTTAGAGGACCTGAGATGCTCTAATACCAATTGATGGTATGACGAAAGAATAAGTATCTAGTAGATTACTGAGAGGGGGGTGAATTATTAAATAGAAAAATTGATACAAACTTCCCAATCTCAATCTCAATCACACAAAGTAAACTTATGAAATGAAATACCACTGTAAATACTCGTAAGAAAATCTAGTTGACTGTTACAACAACTTAACAGTAAACAACATTAAACTTGTAAACATCCAAATGCTTTATCATATGTCAACTACTTCATTTCTCAATGCTTTCGGTTATCATGCCTTATCACAATAGTTAAGTAGTTAATCAAATCAGCCATAAGATCATAACCATAAAAACATTCACCACATGACAGAAGTATTTTTGATGTAGAAACCCAAATAGGTAAAACCCACACTGAGATGGGACTCTCAAGATAATATCTGAACTCTTCTGATGTTCTTCCTGTTAGGAGCCAAGCTTGTTAAAGGTTTTACAAAAGTCCTGTTAAGAACTGATCCTATTAGAAATCATCCGGTTAAGGGATTGACTACAAGTGCCTTGTTAGAAGCAAATACCCTATAAGGAGTAACCTCAGTAGGGGATTTGAAAATCCAATCTAAAGGATCACCTTGTTAGAGGATTTAATAAGTAACCAAGCTTGTTAGAGCTTACCCGGTTAGGGGATTTCAATTTTGCTGTAATTGTTAGATAACAACAAGAGTTTGCTTGATCTATTTGAATAGAACTACACTTTCTTTATCAGATCCTTTTAAGCTCCTATCTGCCTTTATTCAAACTGCAAACTCATTATCCGGTTTGGCAACCACACATCGACTGATTTCTGCCAACTCTTGCCAACTCTAAACAAAACAACTTCATCAACCTTAAATATAAATCAATTAGGTCAGTAACACAACAAAAACCTAATTCTCTCATCAAGATTACAAACAAGTCATTACAAGTATGACTGTTGGATTTCATAAAAATCTCTACATATCAATTAAGAAAACCTCAACCACTCCTTGATTACCGCTTCATTGAGCTCAGTAAATCATCACGTGCTTTGCATTAGATGCAATACATTTTTCTCGTTCCCTAGACAAACAAACATGCCAAAACATTTTGAACTTGTCTTCATACAATTACCATACATGTCACCATCATTACTGCTCAACATCAAATCATAAACCAACATAACCAATTCAACAACCTAAAGCAATTAGGGTTTAACAAAAATAACTGGTAGAGTTTACCAGTTACATTACATAGATAGGGTTTAACCTTTTACATCGGTTACCGATTCAACTCACAAACTTACATACCAATTTACAATGTCCTTCACAAAGCTCTTCCTACTGGTTACAAGATAGTATCAACAATATCAGCAATATCATTACCAGATAATTGACATCAATGACAACATAACATATCATTAATGCAATATTCATACAAATGCCAACAACCCAGTCACCATGAAACTGATCAAGAAAGTCAAAAGCATTAGCCAAACCCTTTGTCTTTAGAGGTAGAAATTTTTCTTTCAATTTATTATTGTAACAGAACCCATCAAACTCATTTTGAATGAACTTATGTCCAAGTTGTTTGAGCTTGCAATGAATTTAGGAGCGAATATCTTCTACCAACAATACACTAGAGGGCATAGACAATAAAGCATCGGTCTTGCCGATTTCATCAGCTTTCTTTGGGTGTAGCTTGAACTTGGGGTGGGGTTCCTTGATAGCTTCAACCAAGACAGGAATCGATATCGGCACTGCCAAGATGACCTTCAAACAAACGTTTCTCAGATGTGGTTGAAACCCTTTCCTAGGGAATACCAAACACCACTATCACTATGCTTGAATTTCCGCACAAATAAAGCTTGGCAAATTTCAAATCTCCTTTGATCGCACATGAGCTCAAGAAAGTTCACAAGAAGTTAGTGTAAATTAAAATATGCTAACATTTCCTTATTTATCTATGGAGATTTACCGACGCTAGGATCCAACGGTCAGATTTGAAACTCACAACTTAAAGTACAATGATTTGACTTTACTAGTTATTTGTTGCCGATACCAGTACACAAATAAATAACTCACAGGACAAACTTAAATTAAGAACTTTTAGACCATATTTTATGCATCACAACTATGCAGATAAACACATCCTTATATTTGTTGAGGGGATTCAAGAATAATCTTACCATATGTGCTCCCCTTGGGCATCGGTATGCCTAGTTAGAAGAGGAAGTGTCATCACCAATGGATGATGACTTGGTTTCAGAATGTCCTTGTCCTTCTTTTCCTTCATCCTTCTTGATCCATGTCTTTTTCATTTCATTTCTTATTTCTTTAGTTGTCTTCTTTCCTTTCAAGTCATTTTGCTCTTTCTTCTTGCTAAACTGGTACTTGTCTACAGACCGGTTGTAGGATTGGCTCCTGCATTCTCTAGCTAAGTGGCTGATCTTATGGAAGTTAAAGCATGCCATACAAGGTGTCCTCCATGGTCTTGAATTGTTTCTCTGACCCATTCTCATTCTGTAGTTTCCTGCAACATGACCAAGATTACCAAACATGAAACAAGTTGTATTCAATTAATTACTCCTTTTGTTAGGATTGACCGGTTTGAACAATGATCTTGATGCATTTGTCTTGAACCTACATTCTTCAGATCTATGTCCAAACTTATTACATGTCAAGCAATGTCCAGTAAATATTCTTCCATTTGACATACTGCTAGATTGAGATTTGCACTCATAAGCAGTGTGGCCATACTTATGACAATTATGGCAATAACCATCAAAGGTGAAAGCCTTCTTTTGACTAACTAGTTTGTTTCTATAGTCATTGGTCTTATGACCCAACTTACCACAATGATTACAAGAGAATTTGGAAGACTTCATATCTTTTTCTTCTGGATGGTTTCTTTTATCATCCTTCATCTTTTTGGATTTAGATGATTTTCCAGTTTCCATAGGACCTGAACTGGGGTAACTAAGGCCGGTTGTATTCATTGTTCTTCTCTGAGCTTTCAACTGTTTATCTACCTTCTGAAAGATTTCATTGAACTTTCTCAGCTTCTCATTTCTCTCATTCTTAGTTTTCAACTCACTCTTGAGTTGTTCAATCTCTTTCATCAACTTATCCTTTTCTTCTGCATTGTCATTTAGATGTTTGTGTATATATTCATTCTCCTAAGTCAGAACTTGGATTTATTCATCTTTCTTAATCATGATTGCATCATTTTCTCTTAGGGAATCTTTAGCAAGCCTCTTGGCTCTTTCAACTTTTGATAGTTCTTTTGTTGCCTCCCTTTTTCTTTCATCGACACTTTTGCTGGCTTCCAGTATCTCAGTCATTCTCAGGGCCTGACCTTCTTGTTGTCTTTTGAGATGAGTAATTTCTTTGGTTAGCTTCTTGTTCTTTTCCATGAATTATGAGACTTCTTCTTCAGCTTCTTCAGATCCACTCTGTTCAGAGAGTTGATCTATTATATCTTGACTCTCATTTAGCTGTTGAGCTAATTCCTTCCTTTTTGCAAGAGATTTTCTCAGTCTCTCTTTCAGCTGAGCAATGATTTCATTGGCTTCATCAATCTTCTTCTGATACTGGTACATTACCGGTTTTAACCAATTGAAACTTTTACTTTAAGTTTGAACTAATTTACCATTCACCAATGTAAGCATTTACTACAGAAGATTAAGCATACATGAAAAGATAAACAAAGACACACACATTTATCTCATGGAAACCCAATAGGGAGAAAACGACTGTGTGAGTAGGAACTCACAAAATTTGTACTCATCTGGAGTACGCCTAGTTAAGAACCATCCCTGTTAGGTGCCACCCAGTTAAGGGATTTTGAACAAGGCCGGTTATTGCCTTTACCCTATTAAAGATAGCCCAATTAAAGGACTTAGAACATCAATCAAGATGTCACCCTACTAATGGATTTTTACAATGGGACCTATTAAAGTCCACCCAGTTAAGAGATTTATATTGCAGTTGTTAGAAAGAAACAAATTGGTGATCTGCTAAAACTACTACTCATTAGCGTGGTCAGATCACACCGAAGAATCACACTAGATCTGCATCAGTTGTGTTTGTTCTACACAACTCTGATTTCCTGAACGCACTATCAACTCTGCCTTCTATTGATTTGTTGATCCTTGAATATCACAAGGTCGGTCCTCTATCACTTGAGTCACCACTCTGTGACTCTACACTCTATTGATCTTCTGTCATTCAGCTCTGCAATCTCTTAAACTCCCCTGTGTCCACTTTCACATTATCTTCATTCACCTTGACAACAACCATCTCAAGAATGAGATATGTGTATTTATAGACCCTTTTGTCTGTCGCCATATTTCCCTCCAAAAAATACATTTCAAAATTTTGTTGTCAGGCCTTAAATTATGCCTCTGAAATCATGCAGGAATCTCTGTATATATAGTCGAACATGTGGATAAGTCCGCTGGTTGATTGGAGAAGACTCTCGATTTAGCTGGATGTAACTGAACGTTACTAGTCTGTCAGTTACCAACTCTTCCAATGTACCGATCAAAACCTATCTAGCCAATTTCCTCTTGTATACCATTTTGTTCTTTGCTTAGCCGATGAACCTCTTCTTTGCCGATCTACTCACTGCTACCCGATCTTCTTACTATTTATCAGTCTACTTGTTGCTTGTCGTTCTACTCATTGCTTTCTAGTCTACTCACTACCAATGAAATGTGAAGACTAAGGAGATGATGTTGCCAAAAATGACAACCATACCATTTACCAGTCATACAAAATAGTATCTGAATGCCAACATTACTATTGAAGCAGAGAGATCAATCGGTAACCCTAACTTGTTGATATGTCAAACCCTAACCAATGGAGCTTGGTGGATTGGTTATGATGATCTATGATCAAATGGTGATCAGAGATGATTATGCCATGTATGCATGATGCACGTAATGAGTTTCAAAGTGGTTTTAACGTGTAGATATAATTGTTCTATCTTGGGAATGAACAAATGCATAGCATGAAGTGAATAACACGTGATGAGTTACAAGATCCAATGTGCGATGATCCAGAAGTGGTCGAAGTTGTCTTGAACAATTTGCAGCAGATTGATATGTAATCCAACGGTCCTATTTGAATCGGTAAATTTGTAATCTCTATGAGATCTTATGTTTTGTGATGTGTTACCGACCTATTGTATTTTCTTATAAGGTCAATAAGTTGTTTGTAATTGTGTTGGAAATTTGGTTAAGTGTGGTAGTGTGATTGACTGCCAAACCAGGAGTGTCTGCATAATGTTGTGAAGGTAGATAGGAGCATAAAAGGATTTGATTAAGCAAAGAAGTGCTATTACCAGATCAACAATACCCTATTGTTCTCTAACCATTACAACAGTTAAATCCCCTAGAAGGGTAAGCTTTAATAGGCCTGGTGTTGTCTAAATTCTCTAACCAGGTGATCCATTATCTTGGATTTTAAATCCTCTACCGAGGTTACCTTTTATAGGGTATTGTAGTCAATCCCTTAACCAGGTGGTCCTTAACTAGATTTGTTCCTAATAAGACATTTTTGTAAAGCTTCTAACAAGGCTTGGCTCCTAACAGGGTGAACTTCAGAAGAGTTCAGAATACTTGTGGGTATTCATCCCCACCGTGGTTTTTCTCATTTGGGTTTCCATGTGAAAAAACATTGCGTCAAGTGGTGAATGATTTTGTGGATATGTTTTGATATGGTTAATATGTTTAACTGGTATAGCCACTTATATATGTTTAGATGACTAGAAGTGATCTGAAATGAGCTATTACTAATATTAGTAAAGTGGTTTGATGTTTTTGTTAAAAGGTATCTTAGTTTTAGATCTGTTACACTGTTATATTGATATTTTAGTCAACTAGTAAGCTTGACAGTGTAGTTGCAGTTTTTGATACAGAGTCTAAACCAGTTTAGTTTTGCAAGTTGTTTCTGAGTTTTGTAAAGTTTAGTATATTTTATATCTACTGATTCACCCCCCCCTCACTAGTTGACCTGATCATTATTGATTCATCATATTATCAATTGGTATCAGAGTTGTACAGGTCCTCTTGTGTTTAAGCCTAATAGCTTGAGAAAAAGATCTAGGAGAGCATGATGAAGAAATATGGTCTAAAGTTCAATAGGGAAAACTACAGAATCTGGAGTGATAGGATGAAGATCTATATCAAGAACTTAGGAAGTTAATATTGGGAACATATCATTGCTAATATTAACTTGCCTAGTGGGATTTTATCAAATGATCAAAAGAAGGAGCAACAGGAGAACAATCAAGCATTGGAGGCCATTATCAGTTCCTTGTCTGATTCAGAGTATGTTGATGTCCATGCATTGGAGACTGCTTATGAAGTGTGGAAGAAACTTGAAGATATCTATAGCGGTGATAAGCATGTGAAGATTTCTAAAGAAGAGAGTCTAAGAGGTAAATTTGATGATATGCGAATGGCTGAAGGAAAAAACATTCAATAGTATGGTCAAAGGATCAAGGATATAGTTGAAGAGATCAAAAGTGTTGGTGGTACAGTGGATGATACCATTGTGGTTAGCAAGGTGTTAAGAACCCTTCTACTAGTTTACGCTATCTGTGTTGCAGTCATTCAGGAGCTCAAGTCTATTGATAAAACAAAGGTAAGTCTTGACTCTATCATTGGTAAACTGACTACTTTTGAATTAAATGGTTATGATGGAAGTGTTTAGAAATCTAAATTTGCATTTAGAGCCTTAGTTTCAAACCCACCGGTAAGGAAAACCAATGAAGCTAGTTACAGTCATGAGTCTAGATCCAATAGAGAGGTTGATGATGAAGACATTCTAATTGAGCTTGAAGCATTGTTCACCAAGTGGTTACCCAGAGGTAGTGGTAAGTATAAAGGTAATTACCTTTGAAGTGTTTTGCATGTAACCGGATTGGACATATTGCTGCTAACTATCCAAATGGAGACAATGAGAAAAAATGTGAGAAGTATAAGAAGTACAAAGGAAAATGTAAAAGAGATTGTCTCATTGCAGTGGATGAAGGAATCACAGATGAGGAATTTGAAGAAGATACAAATGAGGACATTGTCTTTGTTGATATTAAAGAAGAGATATCAGATCAGAAGGCATTAGTCTCTCACATGGATAGTTCTAATTACCGAATTATAGACAGTGGTTGTTCACACCACATGATCGGTGATCGGAGTAATTTTCTTACTTTGAGAGAATTTGATGAAGGTATTGTGAGATTTGGGAATGACTCACCCTTCATGGTAAAAGGAAAGGGAACCATCTCTTTCAATGGAAAGGGTGGTGTAGATTATGTCTATTGGGTTGAAGGATTGAAACACAATCTTTTGAGTGTTTCTCAACTCAATGATAGAGGTTATCCACTAGAATTCAAGAATGGGATATGCAAAACCTATAGAAGCAAAAGTGAACTGATAACAACTGGCAAGCACATAAGAGGTAACTTGTTTTGTTTAAGTTTTAAAGTCAACAAGTGTTTAATTGCAAAAGTAGAAGATAGTTGACTTTGGCATCGAAGATTTTTTCATGTAAATTTTGATAGCATTCTAAAAGTAAGTAAGCCCAAATCAGTAAGAGGTTTTCCATAGTTGGACAAACAAGTGAATGCTCTATGTAAGGAATGTCAGTTAGGGAAGATGAAATCCTCAACTTTCAAAGGCAAACCTTTCTCAACCAAACATTTTCTAGATTTGGTTCATAATGACCTTTATGGACCAATAAGGACTATGAGTATTCAAGGTGATCAGTATTTTATGATCTTTACTGATAATTTCTCAAGAATGATGTGGTTCACATTCTTGAAGGACAAAATAGAATATTTTGCAAGTTTAAGACATTCAGAGCCTTAGTTGAAAAATAAAGTGGAAGAAAGCTTAAGTTCTTAAGAACTTATCAAGGTGGTGAATTTACTTAAGAGGAATTCGCTAGATACTGTGAAGGCAATGGAATTAAGAGACAACTTTCTGCACCTAGGACACCATAGTAGAATGATATTGCAGAAAGGAACAATCGGTCAATTGTTGAAGCTGCTAGGACTATGCTAATACAAGGAGGTGTAGCTAAGATATTCTCGAGAGAAGCTATGGGCACAACTGTCTATACAATGAACTGGATACTGGTTAAAAGAGGTAAGGATAAAACTCCCTATGAGTATTGGTATGGTAGATCACCTAATGTCAGCTAATTCAAGATTTTTGGTAGCAGATGTTTTATCAAGAGAGGTGACTATGTTGGTAAGTTTGATGTTAATATTGATGAAGGCATATTTCTTGGTTACTCCACTAAGAGAAAATCCTACAAATGTTACAACAACTGGACAAAGAAGATCATTGAAAGTGATAATGTCTACGTGGATGAGTTTGCTAAAGATTTAGGAGAAATCAGTAAGCAGAAAGAGGAAGATGAACCTTACATTTTGGTTTTGGAACTAGAACCGGTGAAGCCAAAAGTTGGTCAAATGAATACTGCATCACCAGTTCAGCCTGAACAGGTAGGTTCTGCAAAAGATGAAGAAAGTAAAGAAGATGAAGAAGAACCTAAAAACCATTAAAGATGTTATTCCAAGGTATGTTAGACTCAATCATAATCCTGATCAGATTATTGGAGATAAAGATGTTGGTGTGCTACCCAGAAGAATAATAAGAGAGAATTCTTGTATGATCTCCACTATTGAGCCTAGAACAACAAAGGAAGCTTTTGGAGATGATCACTGGATCAAGGCTATGGAAGAAGAACTTGACTAGATTGAGAAGAACAATACATGGACACCAATACTAGACTGGAGAACAAGAATGTAATAGGTACTAAAAGGGTATTCAAAAATAAGTTGAATGAAGATGGAGTAGTGGTCAAAAATAAAACCAGACTGGTATGCAAAGGTTATGCACAAGAAGAAGGTGAAGACTATGGTGAGACATTTGCGCTAGTTGCAAGATTGGAAGGTGTTATGACCCTACTTGCATTTACTGCATATAGAGGATGCAAGGTATATCAGATGGATGTGAAGTCACCATTTCTATATGGAATATTGTAAGAGGAAGTCTACAGTGAATAGCTAGATGGTTATGCTATGACTGAAGCAAAGGATTTGGTGTGCAAATTACACAAGGCACTATATGGTTTGAAACAAGCACCTAGGGCATGGTATGAAAGATTACATTCTCACTTAGTGAATATTGGTTTTCAAAGAACCAGTGAAGACAATAATATATATCTCAAGACTGAAGGAGATAAGATGTTGGTTAGTGAGGTATTTGTGGATGATATCATTTTTGGAGGCAACGATGACATGTGTGATGACTTTACTAATGAGATGAAAAGTGAATTTGAGATGTCTCTGGTAGGAGAGATAAAATTCTTTATAGGTTTACAAATTCAATAGATGAAGGAAGGTATTTTTATCACACAGTCCAATTATGTGAAAGAGGTGTTGAAGACTTTTGGAATGGGAGACTGTAAACTAGTTGGAACACCTATGGTTACAAGTTGTAAATTGTCTAAAGAAGATGATTCTGCATTAGTTGATGAAAAGGAGTACATGTCTATGATAGGGAAACTACATTATGTTGTCCATAGTACACCGGATATTGCTCATGCAGTTGGATTAGTTGCTAGATTTTAGAAAATTCCTAAGGAGACACACATGATAGCAACTAAAAGAATATTCATATATTTGAAAGGCATAATTGATTATAAATTATGGTATCCATATGCTGGAGACTTTGATTTAAACTTCTATACAGATGCAAACTGGGCAAGCAATTTTGATGATAGGAAGAGTACAACCGGAGGAGCATTTTTTCTTGGAGGTAGACTTATGTCTTGGAGCAGCAAAAGATGAATATGTTGCAGCATACATGAGTTGTACCTAGACATTCTGGATGAAACACATTCTGGAAGGTTTCAAGTTGAATATTTCATAACCAGTGAGGATTTTTTGTCATAACACCAGTGCAATAAACATTTCTAAGGATCTGGTGTTACATGCTAGAACCAAGCATATTGAGATGAAGTATCATTTCTTGAAAGAGAAAGTGCAGAGTAAAGATGTGTCACTGGAGCATGTTTCTTCTAAACAACAACTTGCATATATCTTTACTAAATCTCTACCTAAGGTGACATTTGAGTATCTTAGAGGTAAGCTAGGGGTTGTACCCCTATATGAAGTTCATTGAGCAGATGTGGAAGACATCAGTCCCGAAGCTTATTGAAAATCTTGAAGTAGGATTGGTGTTGAGTGGAGCTACTCCATAGGGGGAGAATCTTGTTGTAGATCAGTGAAGCATGGAATGGTTAACCACCCGTTATTGGTATTCACTTTGGCATTATTGTCAAAGAGGGAGAAGAACTGTATGATTGATGGGTAGTTACCTGCTGAAGACATGGAGATACAGTTGAAGGAGAGTATGTTATTAGAAAATGTAAACCAAGATTATTATACCTGTCTATGTGCATTACTCTCAATCATCACAATCAAAGGGTATTGGTATTTGTATTGCCATCAATGCCAAAGGGGGAGATTGTTGGCATTGCATGAAGATTGCATTGATGAAGTTTAGTATCATCATTGATGTCAATAGAAACCAGTAATGAAGATGTATTGTAACCGGTAGTGATTAAGTAAACCAACCGGTAGAGAAGTAGTATTGGAAACCGGTATTAATATTGAAGCAAAGAGATCAACTAGTAACCCTAACCCATTGATATGCAAAACCCTAACTGATGGAGCTTGGTGAATCGGTTATGAAGATCTATGATCAAATGGTCAAATGGTGATCGATGATGATTATGCCACATATGCATGATGCACATGATGAGTTTCAAAGCAGTTTTGGCACATAGAGATAATTGTTTTATCTTGGGAATGAACAAATGCATAGCATGAAGTGAATAATGTGTGATCAGTTATAAGATCCAATGTGCGGTGATCCAAGAGCGGTCAAAATTGTCTTTAACAATGTGCATCTGATTGATATGTAATCCAATGGTCATGTTTGAACTAATATATTTGTAATCTATATGAGATCTTAGGTTTTGTGATGTGTTACCAACCTATTGTATTTTCTTATAAGGTCGATGAGTTGTTTGTAATTATGCTAGAAATTTGGTTTAAGTGTGGTAATGTGATCGATTATCAAACCAAAAGGAGTGTCTATAGAATGTTGTGAAAGAAGATAGGAGCATAAAAGGATAAGCAGAGAAGTGCTATTACCAAATCAGCAAGACCCTATTGTTCTCTAACCATTAAAATAGTTAAATCCCCTAACAAGGTAAGCTTTAATAGGCTTGGTATTGTCTAAATCCTCTAACCAAGTGATCCATTATCTTGGATTTGAAATCCTCTATTGAAGTTACATTTTACAGGGTATTGCCTTTAACAGGGTATTGTAGTAAATCCCTTAACCGGATCTAATGGGACTTTTTTGTAAAGCTTCTAACAAGGCTTGGCTCCTAACAAGGTAAACTTCAAAAGAGTTCAGAATACTTTTGGGTATTCATCCCCACCGTGGTTTTTCCCATTTGAGTTTCCACGTGAAAAATCATCGTGTCAAGTGGTGAATGATTTTGTGGATATGTTTTGTTTAACTAGTAAAGCCACTTAGATATGTTTAGGTGACTGGAAATGATCTGAAATGAGCTATTGCTAATGTTAGTAAAGTGGTTTGATGTTTTGGTTAAAATGTATCTAAGTTTCAAATTTGTTACACTGTTATATTGATATTTTAGTTAACCAATAAGCTTGACAGTGCAGTTGCAATTTTTGATATAGAGTCTAAACCAGTTTACTTTTGCAAGTTGTTTCTCAATTTGGTGAAGTTTAGTATATTTTCTATCTACTAATTCACCCCCCCTCTCATTAGTTGACTGGATCATTATTGATTCATCATATTATCAAGCGGGAGTATAAGTGTATGCCAATACTATCGGTAAAGTACAAGGAAACAAGATTGAAAGACTTTTACCATGTCAAGGAGGCAAGATGCCCCAAGCCCTCAGTGGACTTAGGATCTTATGAATTTGATTGACAAAGTAAAAGGGAAGATCGAGAAGGGGAGAACCATGACCACAAGTAGCAAATTTCCCTTCACTATGAGTCATGAAAGCAAGGATACCAAGTATTACAAAGAAAAACAAAGTTCGCTAAGTAATTCTAAATATCAAGAAGGAAAATATGAGCGAAGTGTATGCCCCCATGATAAAGTGATCACACGCACCTTATCGGGAGTGATTTATTTAAGGTATGATACACCCAAGAGAAATAGAAAGGAGTGATCACGTTATCGCAAGGATTTATCCCCCAATCGAGGAATAAACCCAAGGATAATGAAGACAAAACACGAGGTAGTGTTTCTTTCCTTGAGGTTAGTATGTTGTATGATAACTCATGTATTCATGTATGTATATGCATATAATAATCATCATTTCCCAAAGAAGGAGACTACCTTAGAAGAAAGGGAAGAGAGGATGTCTTTTGAGTCAACATGAAAGAGACCAAGAAAAGATCTCAATGCTTTGCATTCTCCCCAAGTGGAAATTAAGGGAACAATAGAAGAATAGGGATACATATAGAAGAATGGTCACAAAAGAGAAAGAAAGGAGAGAGAGAAAGATCTACAATGCTAATATTTCTAATCTAGCACGACATCCACCTCCCAATCTTGTTGATCACTATTTTGGGAAGGCGAGAAACATGTCAGAGGAGTGACATCAAGAACAGTAGATGGAGATATCACAAGATCAAAACAAGGACTATGCTCATGTTGTAAGTCAATTTGTTCAATTCTAGGAGCTAGGATTAAGGTTTGCGAAAACTCATCGGAAAAATGCTTATCCACATCAACATACTCATACTCACTATCAAAAGCATTAGGAGTTGTATTGCCATTATGAATAAAATGTTTTGGGAAACTTATGATTTGGAGATGTAGGTTGAACATCTTTCTTGGGAGAAAAGGGAATCATGTCAATTGTCAGAGTTTGAGGAGATTGAGTATTATGAGGGATAGCTTCATGAGCTCAAACATGGCCTCTTTGTCAAGGTTCTCTCACACAATGATTTTGTCGAGTCTTAGTGGAAGGCTGAGAAGGAGGAGGAACACATGAAAAACATAGGAATGTTTCTCTCCTTGATAGTGGAAGGTTTGGGTTGAGGTCTTTTTGGTTGAACAATAGGAGAAGTAGGACTCTTCTCTCGATAAGAGGAAGGAGGTGGAAATTGTTAGGTCCAACAATGAAAGCTAATGTATTGAGAGGGGAGGGGTGAATTGGTACATCAAAAATTTTCTTCTAAAACAATCTTACTGATAAACATAAATTGTAAACTATTGATCTCATAATATAAAGCTAACACATAATTATAGAAATAACATTCATCCACATTTCACTTCATAACACAAATATTTTGGTTACGCGGAAACTCTTTGTTAGAGAGAAAAAATGCGGTGGGGATGGCACCCACAACTTCACTACTACGATAATAAAGGTTGCTCGGTTAGAGATACATGTTTAGCTATTTCTGATAGCTTACCCTGTTAGGAGTATTAAGATCTTTAGATCTACCTTGCTAAAGGATTTTATAACACTTATACAAAATTCTGCACCTGGTTAAAGGCTTTACAATTTATAGACTTTGTTAGAGTCTTTTACCATGTTAAAGGTTTCTATTACAACTCAAATGATTCAATAAAATCTTTACAAATATCTGCAACTTTACATCTGAAATGTTATACCAGATTCTATGTGCTAAGTATGAAATTACCTTGCTCATAGCATACCTCGGTAATTGATAAATCAACTCGGTAAACCCTTCTATTTACTCTATCCCTTAAACTATTCTCTGAAGACTTTCTCGATGACCTCTGAATATCTCTGTCAGTTGTAGCAGTCACAACTCAATGTGTCCGCTTATGATTTTCCTTTAACTTCTTCTATCACACATGTCTCTCATTTTGATTCTCAAATCACTATGTATAAATAGATCTCTGGGATGGTGATTTGATCATGCTTCGATCTTACAAACAAGATTCATCGAATGAATAAACATAGAAATTATTTCATTGGATAAACTTCCTCAAAATCATACAAAATCTTGAAGTGCAATTTCCTATGTGATAACGGTTCCCTATTCCTCAATTCTTGTAACACGTTTCCACATATGTGTCCAAGTTCATTGAATCTGGTAACACGTTTCTACTCGGTTCAGATTACTTGGTATACCTTCTTTGCTGCTCGGTAGACATAGAACGTTACTCGGTAGACAACTTGGTGTATACTTAACTTTATGACTCCTTTCTTCTGTAACTGACTGCTTTAGTGCTTACCGATTGAATATTTCGGTAGTATTAACCGACTAGAGTATATAGGATGACTTTGGACATAAAACTAATGACAACTTAGTAAATAATAACAATCTCCCCTTTTGACATTAGTTTGGTATGTTTCACAAAACTCCTTTCAAAGTCATAACTCAAAAACTATATACTTACAAAATTTTGACTAAAATGATAGTATATACAATTGTCCTCAAATATATACTCCCCTTATCAATATATTGTACATAACTTAATTTTCATGCTCCTAAGATCAATGTTTGGTGTTCACTGCTCTATGTTCTATGCTCCCCCTGTCAAGTTCAACTATAAATTCGGATACTCTGTTATGCTCAGTACACTCCTTCTTATACTCGGTATACTCCCCCTTTTTGACAAACATCAAAACTAGTTACCATTAGGTGGAGGCAACTGGTCAAAAAAATATTTATAATTTGTACTAGCATTAGTGAGAGCAGTAGAGAGTGCATCCTTGACACTATCCATTAGGGAATTCTGAGCTATAATATCAGCTAACAATGAAATCAAACCATCTAAAGTGCTTCCCTCTTGTTGAGTAGATAAGTGGGTAGCTCGGTTGATCTGCTCTTGGACTGATGATAAGTGGGGAATAAATAAGGTCTGAAGAGTCATGATATCCATCCTTATTTTGTGCTCTTCATTCCAATGTTCTATCTGTTGAGCCATAAGAGTTTGCAGCTTGGTATAGAAATTCTGAACAAAATTTGGCTCAGTGGTCAATTTATTGGAGAGATTGGTAATCTCTTGTTCAATAACTTTGGTCTTATTCTTGATATCCTTAATAAATAATGAAAATGTATAGAGCTTTTGAAATAAATAAAGAATATGTTTGAGTTGAGGGGACAACTCAGCAACGAGTCTAACAAGCTTGACTTTACCTATGCCAATTGCTTTCTGCACTTCTTCAATCATTTTGGCAGTTAGCTCTTTGTCCTTCAACTTGCTAAGGTATTCTGATGCATCTACTCCTGATGCTTCTAATTTAGTGAGTAGTTCATCCAGTTGCATATGGATGCCAACATCTTTATTCATGGTAGCTTCAGGTAGCATGTTTGTCAATAATGCTTTAACCTTCTGAAGTACTTGGTTTTTCTTCTGAATAGCCATTTGTCTTTCTTGTTCTACTTTGGCTTTACATAGTTCCTCGAATTCAATAAGTGCTTGCCCTTTTAGTTTTGAAATGTCAACATTTGGCAACACAATAGGATTTGATAGATCTACCTTGAAACTATGCTTCTTCACTTTCTTTTCTTTGGATGATGAGGCTTTCACCAGTTGAACGAGTACAATGGCTTTGGAGGCTTGTTCACCCTTGGTAGGTTGCTTGGTAGAGGCAATACTTTTGTCAATTTCCTTAGCCTTTGATGTGTCCTTCGGTGATTCCTTACTTGGGGTCTTAGTGGCAACAATTTCAGTGCATGCAGGTGCCTGAGAAGTAGATTCTCCTTTTATAGAATATTGACCCTCTTTGCCTTGATCAATGACCTGAGGTTTCTCAGTTGAAACTTGCTAAGTTACCGAAGGATAGGACTTGACTTGTTCCAAAACTGATTCACTAGATACCAGTTTGGCATAGGCATTTCCTTCTATCATCTCTTGTTCTGGTGCCTCAATGTCCATGACGTCCTCATCTTGTTGAATAGTTGAGGCAGGATCTTGCTCGGTAATGTCAACTATTTCAACTTCACCTTGAGTTTCTTCAATCTGAATTCTAAAGATTTCTTGCCATTTTTCTTTGGTTTCCTTTTCGATTTCAAGATAAAGTACATTCTGTTAGGAATCCCATAGATACTGAGAGAGGGGGGGGGGGTGAATTAGTATCTAACTGGTAATTAGAATTTCTTAACTTAAAACATGCAGAACATATTATAACAGTGTACCGGTATGCAAGAAATAATGCAATAAACATAATTAAGAACATCCACATGAAAAGCACACCATAACACAAGGATTTAATGAGGAAACCCGGTGTGGGAAAAACCTCAGTGGGATTTGTGACCCACAATATTCACTCACTGGCCAATAAGAGAATATTACTTACAATAGGGGCCTGCACATGTAGGAAGGCCAACTACCTAGAGCTCACTGCTCAATGGGAAGTCTCACTTACTTACAATATGGATTATGCAAATCCAATATCTTGTACTGCTTTACAATAGCATCTATAATGCCTGATCCAGAACCAGTTTCTGCTCTACTTCTTACATAAACCCTTTAACCTATATTTCGTACAATAGGTCTGCCCTAATATTTCACATACATCACTTTTTTCACTTACTTCTTTTTCATGCAAAATGTCTACAATGATCTCTTTTATATATAAGAGTCATTTTACAACACGCCAAGTTAGCTTACAAAGTTTTTACAATAATAAACAAAATATAATATAACAAAATCCTATCGTCCTCTGTGTCGGTGCCGGTGTAGAGTCTGATCTGTTGATGCTGGTGCACTAACTTGTTGATGTAATGCCTTGCCGATGCCATAGGATTGCAAGGTTGCCATCAATGACAAAACCTTGAATCATTTATAATGTGTCATTGGAGTGTGCATATTCCAACAATCTCCCCCTTTGGCATTGATGGCAACACTCATGAGAAATTTCAAAAGTGTATCCAAAAAGGTTACCAAAAATGTGTGTGCTCCCCCTGAGCATATGATTCATGTGATGTTGAATTTTCTCATCCCACTACTCCCCCTTTGGCATCAATGACAAAGGTTGTCAAGATGTCAGTAGAGTTTTTAGTTTCAACCTTGTAACTAGGTAGTTACAATTTGAAATAGATCTACCAAAATCAAGTTTATACTCTCCATAAACTTTTTACTATCTCTTAGTGTTGTCTCTGTTATTTTAACTGCATCGGTGAGATGCTGCAAATGCTTTGCCAGTGTTTTCTATCCCTGTATTAGTGCCTTAGATACTTCCTTCTGCAGTGATGCTAGATAGTGATGAATACTAAGAGGGGGGGTGAATTAGTATGCCAAAAATCACTATACTTAAACACTTACATAGTCTGAAGATAAATCGGTAAAACAGTCTAACAGACAGACCGGTTATCACACATGTAAACCAAAATGTGAATAAAGCATTCACCCACAAAAGTAATGTAACCATAACACAAGATATTTGACGTGGAAACCCAACTGGGAAAAACCACGATGAGATGGAACTCACAAGTCACTATCTGCAAAATAGAAACCAGACTGGTTAAGGTCTTACAATGTTCTTCACCAGAACAGATCCTATTAGGAATCTCAATCTCTATTAGGAGATAAGTCTAATTAAAGACTACCTTGTTAGAGGGTTTCAGATTCACAGAAGTGAACCACCTTGTTAGAGGATTTTACAAAGGCTTTGAGGCCTACCCGGTTAAGGGCTATAGACTTGTCAAAGATGTGAGTAATCAACAAGTGTTTGATCTATCTTATAGCACAAACTGCTTGGTTAGATCTAGTATAGTTCACTGCTAATGCACACCAGCATTACTTCAGTCTTCTCTATCTCTTTCTATTTACAACTCGATCTTCTCAGATAAGATCGCTCTTACAACAACTCAACAATCACCTTAAACCCTAGCAATAACATAAACCCTTTCAGCAACAACAACAACCACTCAAAACCCTAGACATGATGTCCTTTTAAAGGAATCTGATTTCATGTCGGTCCAATAGGATTACATTACAATTTCCTAGGTTCACTGAATCTAGACATACTTAGTAACACGACACAAAAATCACCATCAGTGTATCGGTGCCGTCAATCAATTGGTGGGTTGGTAACTCATCACAAAATGTCAGTTGGTAACTCATCATAGAGTATTACCAGTTCATACAAAATACCGGTTGTTGATTTGACAAAACTAAAGACTGGTAAGAATGTGTTATGCCACTTTTCTCCCTTGTACCGGTTGAGATCTACGAACCGCTTGGGGTCGACATGCCGCTTCAGACCGGGAAACACATTCTGCAAAATCACTACTCTAAAGACTAGAATACAACATACCGGTTGGAACAAATATCGGTTGAGCTCTAGCTCATACATATAAAGGGGTTCTCAGTACAAGTGTGTGTCCATCAATGACAATCACAACATAAACATCAAAAATGCCAACAATCTCCCCCTTTGGCATTGATGGCAACACTTAGGAAAATAAAATTTTGACATCTAAGTGTTTTACAACAAAAACTTGCCATTAACAAAATTGCTCCCCCTAAGCATATACACTATCCCTTAATCAACACAATGTATAGCAATTTTGCATATAGAGCATAATCATGGAGACATCAGAGCATATAGCATATATCAAAACATTTATCAAAATTTCAAAAATAGATGCTTCTCCCTATTTGTCTTCAAAATAGATAGAGTACTTCTCCCCCTGTATTAGAAGATCAAAATTTGTAAAACCAAAAACAAATACTTCTCCCCCTTTGCCAACAATGACAAAGTATCATTGAACAACCCTGTTTCCAAAAAATAAAAAGTTTATGACAATAATGAATAATACTTGTCAAAAACTGATTTATAGTCCTGGAAAAAATGTTTCATGGATAGTGACCAGGACTCAAGTAGGGAGGTGGCCACTTCTTTTTCTGTTTGCATCTGGTATACCTGTTCCTCCATGGCATCAACTGTGCTCAGCTCCTGCATAATTGTCAAGGCATCCAGGTTCAGATAACACTTCTCAAGAATTTGCAGATGTGGAAGTAAAACTAGTTGTAGCTCCTGCAAATCTTTAGATTGTGTACTGATCTCTTGCTCCATTTTGGCTGACTGGATCTAGAACTGGTGAACGGTTTGCCCATATGTTGCAAAGGAGTCATAAGGTGTCTTAAATGTGCCCAAGTAGGACTGTAAGTCCATTTGAAGCTTTTTCTTCTTAGCTAGCACATCATCACAAAATAGATGAGGTTGACAGATTTTGTTTAGTAGCAAGTTTCCCTCATCCAAGGCATTCCTTATGTCCTTTTGGTCTTTTAGCAATTCAGACCGAAGCTCATTCATCTTTTTCACTAGAGCAATGTTAAGAGCCTTTTGGTGCTCTTTCTTGACATTTACCTCAGCTACTTCTTCCAGGCTCTACACCTGATCATCCACTATAGTTCATAGTAGTTTGAGCTATGCTAGTGATGATTCAGTGTCAAGAAGACTGGTACCGGGGATTAAACCAGTAAGGGTGTCTACAGCCACCTGAATTATGTCTTGTTCCTTTTTCCTATGAATGATTTCAAGCCACTCTTGAGCAACCTTTATGCTTTGCATAAGCTTCGACTCACTTGCAGATTGGAGATCAATAGGACTGGAGATATCAGCCGGTTTGGCTTGACTCTTGGTTTCCTTCAGAGTCTCCATCTGTGCACTCTCCATTGCTTTCGCTGCCTTGTCTGCTTCTTCCTTCTTCCTTTTCTCTGCTTCTTTCTTCTGTTCTTGTTCCCTGTCTTCCTCTTCTTTCTTTTTCATGTCTTCTTCTTTCCTGTTCTCCTCTTCTTTCTCTTTCTCTTCCTTCTTCTTCTTTTCTTCCTCTTCCATTTTTTTCTTTTCTTCCTCTTCCTTCTTCTTCTTTTCTTCCTCTTCCTTCTTCTTCTTTTCTTCCTCTTCTTTCTTCCTCTTTTCTTCCTCTTCCTTCTTCCTCTTTTCTTCCTCTTCTTTCTTTCTCTTTTCTTCCTTGTCCTCTTCTTCTTTCTTCTTCCTTTCCTCTTCTTGCTTCTTCTTCTCTTCATCTTTTCGTTTCTCCTCTTCCTCTTTTCTCTTCTCTTCCTCTTTTCTCTTTTTCTCATCTTCATCCCTCTTCTTCTTCTCTTCCTATTCTTGAGCTGCTTCTTGTGTGTCCTTAGCTTGCTCACCACCCTGTTTGGCTTGTTTCCCCTATTCTATTCCCTCAGAAGGTGTGTCCTGAGTGACATCTTCTACATCCCGGGCATCGACATCAATAATGTCGATTGGTTCTTCAACTAGGTTTCATTCCTCATCAAAAACTTCATTCGGTTTGGATACAGCCAGATCTTTTTCTGCTTGGAGGTTGGCCATTTTTGCTTTGTGAGAGTTGATAGCATAATCAATATGTTGATGAGTATCTTTTTCAACATCATCAATTCTCCCCTCCAACACCCAGAGTCTTCTTCTCCTTGTGAAGAAGAGACCTTTATTTTGATCTAGGACATCAAATAATTCTAAATTTGAGAGGTCGGGAAAGTACTGTGCAAAGACCTTCTCCCTAATCTCCTATTCTTTTTCAATGGCAATGCACCATTTATTATCTAATGCTTTAAATAAAGAATCCGATGTCTGAGATTTAATCTCTGATGGCGACCGGTCATTTTTACACAAATAAATAATGATTTCCTGTAATACGTCTTCCTTTTCCTCATCACTAAAATCATCATAATAATCTATTAAATCATGAAGTAGTTTTCTCCTAATATTCTTAACTGTCCTTTGAAAATGTGTCAAAGGTTTGTATGAGGAGATATCAATATTTACTGGTGCAGATGTTGTCGATTCATTCTTCTTCATTTTCTTTGTCTATCTGGCCTTCTTTGGCTTTTCATCAGACTTGGTTTCTTCAGTGTCTGATTCATTTGCCTTCATCTTCCTTTTTCTTTCAAAGACTTTTGCCGGTGTTACCTCTAGTTACTTCTTTGCAGGTGACCGCTTGGTCACTCTTGGAGTTGCAGTGGTAGCCGGTGCCGATGTTGCAGGCACTGCTTTGGCTTTCTTTGCTGCCGATTATTTTCCTTTCTTAACCGATGGTTCTTCAGCCGGTGCAATCCTCTCCAAGTAGGTTCTGGTCCTTTTAGCCTTTGGATCAAGAGGCAAGGCAATAAGGGTTGAGGCATACCCTTCCAGCATATCATACATAACTTCATAGCCCATTGGCTCCACTTCCTCCATTCTAGGCTCAACATCCTCCATTAAGCATTTGTCCACCTGAATGGTGAAACAGATGTCATCTTCATATTTCTTAACTATATCACCTAAGATTCTTACCCTTTGACTCATCTTTCTTCTAAACTCATCAAAATATTTGTTCAGTACTTCATGATAACTGGTTCCAATGGCTTGTAGGCTTTCCTTGATCTGCTTGGTAACCAGTTGGTCAGGAGACCACTGGACATCTCCTACTCCAGGAAAGTAGCCTTGGAAATAGAAGAACAACCCTATTAGTAGTTGTCCAAACTTAAACCTCAGTGCATTGTCCTGTTTGATCGCCTTTAGATTCAACAGGAGTTGCCTCTGCATACCGGTGCATAAGTCAAAAGATGCATCCTCTTTAATCATCCGGTAAGCAGCATTTGCCACTGCAGCAAATACAGAATTAATCCTGCTGGCTGAAAATGTTCTATAGCCTATCACCATGCAGGCGTATTTCACCAGATCATCCTTGATAGGATTAACTTTCATACCCCGTGAGTCACTTGTTGAACCGGTGAGCTTGGCCATTTCGGTTTTGCTTACCGTTCTTAAGGCTGGCACTTCCCCTATGTTGCAAAAACCGGTGACTGCATGAATTGCCTGAGGCGTGATATCATGCGTCCTCTCTAGGTACATCTTGTCATCGTGGACTCTGCTCAAAATGATCTTGATATGATCCTCCGTAAAATCTTCTAGAAAGTATACTGCATTATGGAGTTTCTTCTTCTCTAAGATACTAAACGTCGGTTTGATCTTTTTGTCCTTGCCGCAAAATAAACCTAACTAGGTGTGAATAGCTAAAGACCCTAGGTCTTCTATTTTGCAATCAATATAATCTGAAATTCCTTCTTCAACTATGACTCCAGCCAGAACTTGTGATAAGGCATTATATTTGGACTTCCTCTGAATAAAACTTTCCAACTCAATGGATGTACTAGAACTGGTATGAGATGCGGAATCCATTGTTGAGTATTTTCAAGAACACGAAAAATACCTTTACAACGCAAATTTAGGGCTTCCTGATTCTGCTTCACTTCACTCTCCATCGGTTGCCAAATCACCACTTTGAGTTCTCCATGACCGCTTGCAAACTGGATTTGAATCTCCTTCAAGATTTATCAATTTCTTGAAATCTTAGCTCAAATCGCCTTTTCTTTGCTCTACACTTGAAAACTTTTCTTCACTCGAAAATAGATAGTGAGAAATGATTTGAAATATGCTTTTATACATGTCTCTCACCTACTGCCATTAATGCTCCTCTATTAGGGCAAAAACCCTAATTTGGCTCTTTTACCATTTCTGGTCTTCTGTCGAGCGATAGGTATCACATACCAGTTAAGGTCTTTTACCGGTGTAACCGGGGGTTCACAATCATTTTGCCGTTTGCTCCCCCTAAGCCTCTTTGGAGCTTAGTTTACCGATTCTGATATTTCCACACTAGGTATAGAAATCGGTTCCTCTTCCAACATTGTTGGTTTCTTCCTCTAGGTTTTGTTCATGTCCGCTTGAACTTTTTTAACATCAACTTCTCCTTTCTGAGTGACTAGTATATCATCAGATATAATCTTTCTGCTTCTATAGAATCTTGCAATGTGACCCAATTTGTTGCAGTGATAGCAAACCAATCCAAGTGCTCTCCAAGGTCCATTGTTCATATTTCCATTCTTCCTTCTACATGTAGCTGCAGTGTGTCCATGTGCATGACAAATCCAACAATTTTCTCTCCATCCGGTTGTCAGTTGATAACCATTGTTGCTTGACTGATAATTGTAGGCATTGAACTGGTTAGGGTTCCGGTTTACAAAAGATTTTGGACCATCTCCTTGGGTCCTCTAAGGATATCTTCTGGTATTGTTCATGATAGACCTGCATTCAGATGCTTTATGCCCAAACTTGTTGCATGCATAACAATGACCATTGAACTTATTGGATCTAGGTACATTGTTGATAAAATATGGAAAATTATTGTATGCTTTGCTCCTACATACATTGGCAGTGTGTCCTTCTTTAAGACAGTTAAAGCAAACAGGTTTGAATTTTTGCTTACTTTTTCCTTTGAGTGTCGGTTGCTTCTTTGATGCTTCATTATTTGTTCCTGAGGATTCTCCTTCCTCATGTCCAGAGAAACCAAGACCATTAGTATTCTTTACCGGTCTAGATGACTCAAGCTTTTTCTCTAGCTTGATCGTACTTTTTCCAAACTTAGCAAGTATTTCCTTTGACTCAGAGAGTTCTTTGGAAATAGCAGTACTTGTCTCCAGTAGACTTGCATTTTCAGAGATGGCTATGTTCAGTTCACCTTGCATGTCTTCCTTTTCCATCCTTCTCTCATGAAGGCGAGAAGTCAGTGCACTAATCTCTTGTTTCAACCTGGAGATCTCATGATCTCTATCCTTTACTCGATCTTCAGCTTTCCTATGGTTCTTAACCTCTTGAATAAACCGGATAGTCAGTCCTTCCAACTCCTTTCTCAGATTGGAGTTTGAATCATTCAGCTTATTTACTTCTGCAATTATGGGTTCCATATTTGCTTCATCTTCAGAACTACTTTCAGATAGCTCCATCAACTTCTCTGCATGTTCTCTCCTTTTTGCTTGAGATGCCTTGTATTTGACCATAAGATCATCATAGGCTTGCTCAGACTGAGTGATTCATTGAGTAAGTTCCCTCAAAGTGTATTCCCCCATATCTCTTTCCAAGTGGTTAAACTTATAGAAAGTCATGCTCAGATACCAATTGATGAATACTAAGGGGGGGGGGTGAATTAGTATGCCAAAAATCACTGTACTTAAACACTTACACAGTCTGAAGATAAACTGGTAAAACAGTCTAACAAATAGACTGGTTATCACACATGCAAACCAAAATGTGAATAAAGCATTCACCCACAAAAGCAATGTAACCATAACACAAGATATTTGACGTGGAAACCCAACTGGGAAAAACCACGATGAGATGGAACTCACAAGTCACTATCTACAAAATAGAAACCAGACCGGTTAAGGTCTTACAATGTTCTTCACCAAAATAGATCCTGTTAGGAATCTCAATCTCTGTTAGGAGATAAGTCCAATTAAAGACTACCTTGTTAGAGGATTTCAGATTCACAGAAGTGAACCACCTTGTTAGAGGATTTTACAAAGGCTTTGAGGCCTACCTGGTTAAGGGCTACAGACTTGTCAAAGATGTGAGTAATCAACAAGTGTTTGATCTATCTTATAGCACAAACTACTTGGTTAGATCCAATATAGTTCACTGCTAATGCACTCCAGCATTACTTCAGTCTTCTTTATCTCTTTCTATTTACAACTCGATCTTCTTAGATAAGATCGCTCTTACAACAACTCAACAATCACCTTAAACCCTAGCAACAACATAAACCCTTTAAGAAACAACAACAACCACTCAAAACCCTAGATATGATGTCATTTTAAAGGAATCTGATTTCATGTCAGTCCAATAGGATTACATTACAATTTCCTAGGTTCAATGAATCTAGACATACCCAGTAATATGACACAAAAAGCACCGTTAGTGTGCCGGCACTGTCAATCAATCGGTGGGTTGGTAACTCATCACAAAATGTCGGTTGGTAACTCATCACAAGGTATTACCGGTTCATACAAAATACCAGTTGCCAGTTTGACAAAACTGAAGACTGGTAAGAATGTGTTATGCCGCTTTGCTCCCTTGTACCAGTTGAGATCTACGAATTGCTTGGGGTCGACATGCCGCTTCAGACCGGGAAACACATTCTGCAAAATTACTAGTCTAAAGACTAGAATACAACATACCGGTTGGAAAAAATACTGGTTGAGCTCTAGCTCATACATATAAAGGGGTTCTCAGTACAAGTGTGTGTCCATCAATGACAATCACAACATAAACATCAAAAATGCCAATAGATAGTCCAATCTTGGACTCAGTTTTAATCTTAGATGCTTTGCCTTATTCACTATTCTCTCTTTTTCTCTTTCCAATTTAAGTAATTCTTCCTCAAAATTTGTTATCTTATGTTCAAAAACTAATAGTGTATCAGGTGAGTGAACAAAATTATCTACAAGTTTATTGATTTCATCCTGCACCTTGCTCATCTTCTTATCTATATCTACAGTCAAAAAGTTTGTCTTACAGGTGTCTTTGTACAGAGTTTTGTACTCTTTTAATAAATTACATAGTTCCGGTAGAAGTGTGTCGAAATCTCTGGTACACTTCTTTATCTGCTCATCAAAGAATTTCTGCTTTTCAATTTCTACTTTATCCTTCAATGCTTCTTCCTTTATTTTCTCAATGTTTTATGTGATATATTTACACAAGGTATCAAGTTGTCCTAAAGAATCTTTATTGTTTATATTACAGTTAGGAGCAATTACCTTCAAAATTGATATTGTGTCATCTATTGCCTTATAAGCTTGTGAGTTGCAATCTGTTATCTTTTTAATTGAATCCAATAGTAACTCAGTCACATTAGTTGATTTGTAGCCTGATGATGAACCTGCATTCTGAGTACTACCAGTGGAAGTAACCAAGCCTATACTGACCTCTGGTAGGTCTATTTGTGTTTGCATTTCCCTAAGCAATGGTTTTTCTACTTTTGCCAGTGGCACTGTTTCCTTATGAACTTGTTCCTATTTCTGTGGTTGATCCTGTTCTGGAGCCTTTTGCATTGTCTCAGTCTGAGTCTGAGTCTCTACCTTTTGCTCTTTGTCATCTGTCAGTTTCTTCTGTGTGTTATCAGTTTGCTCAACTACCGGAGGCTCACTAGCCATTTCAGTCTTATCAGCTATATCTTTGTCTACCACAATGTTGATCTTTTGAGTATCAACATCCATAGTATATAAGACTTCAGGATTAGGATTAACATCCTCTACATCCATACTTTCAACTGTCGGTTGATCTTTTGTAGATGTTGTTTTTATTGGTGGAGTAATCAAAGGAGGTGGGGGTAAGTTGTCTTTAACCTTGATACTAGGTGGTCCACCAACTTTACCTTTACCCTTGTCTCTTTCTTTCTGATATACCTTTATAGGTTTGTGACTCATGTATTCTTCTTGTTTTTCTTTTTCCACTAGGAAAATGTCCCATGCATTTTTTGTCTCCTCAGTCACCTCATTAACTCTTCCAACCATTAAAGCAATGTGCCAGTGTGAAGTAGAAAATACTGACCGGTTGGCTTGAGCAATTAAGTCATCAATTTCTTTGGGTGAATTCACTGGATATACAACAAGTAGCTTTTCTAGCTTTATTTTCTTGTCAAGTTCTATTACTGCTTGCCTTCTTGCTTCTAGTCTTTTAAATAGTTCATTTGGAACTTCATTTACTACTTCCATCAAAAATTTCTTATACATATCCATATGCAATATAACACTATTTTCTACTTGTTCTTTTTCATCAATTGTTAGAGTGTCATATAGTTTCTCTATATTCTTCAGTTTGCCTTCCTTTGTAATTTCATTCAATAGTATGTCAAAAGGGGCCAAGTCCTTGTTTGTCCTCTTCTTCCTTTTGGGTGTCAGTTTCTTCTTCTTTGGTGTAGCCTTTCTTACCGAAGATCTCACTACTTGTTGTTTTTGTTTTGTCCTCCTAGGTGAGGGTGTGGTTGTCGATGAGGGATCTCTTTTTCTTACAACTCTTTTGAAAGTTGTAGGCATGTCACTCTCTGAAGAATTACCTACCAGTGATAGGTGAGTTTCAGGTTGTGGGGCTACTAACTCATCCTTTGTTATACTAGTTTGCTTTAACACATCTTTTTTAATAGCCTTTGCCTGTCTGGAACCTTTTCTTACAACTGCCTCAACCTTTTTCACTCTTTTCTTAGATTGTATTTGGCTTTCAATAGTTTCTGCACTACCAAATACATCTTCCTTAGGTTCTTTAGGGGCTTCCAGAAGTGCTTTAGCATATGTTTCAATTATATGATCATCTATTTCATAACCCATCTTTGTTACCCAAACTGTCCTAGGGATTACTGCTTCCATCCAGATCTCATCCTTCTTGATTACAAAGCATATTTCATCCTTATATTTGTCAACAATCTTTTATGATAATCGGATTCTTTTCTTCATTTTGGCCTTTATTGCTTGAAAGAAATCATGGATATTGTTTTCCTTATCTTCTCCCATATTATTGAATAGTTCTGTTAACTATTTACCTACCGGTATATCATATCTAAGTTCTTTGTAGCCTATACTAGGAACCTGTTTGGTTATATGTAGCATCAAACATACTAACAGATTTCCAAACCTGAAAGTTCCTTTCTTGTCCTTCTTAATCTTGCCTAAGTTGTCAATTAATTCGTCCTTCAACCACTCACATACATCAATCTTTGTATTATTCGTAACCATATCATAAGCACTCTTAATGCATAAACTTGAAACTGAATTAAGTCTATTTGCATGAGTAGCTTTATATCATAATATCATGCTGATAAATCTCACATTAATGTCTGTCACATCATTTACTCTTAAGGACCTTTTGTCGGATGTTGCACCAGTTAGGTTTGTAACTAGGTCATTGGATACCTTCTTAGTTTTGTCTAGCCTTTTACCGGTGGTCGGTGACCCTGTGACAACTTTCACAGCTTCCTTGGTGATTTTGTGAATTGCATCTAACTAGAAAAATTCACCATGTACCCAACTTAAGAGTATCCTAATCACATCCTTGGGGAATTCAGGAATGGTAAGGATCTTTGTAAATCCTAGGGTTTCAAAGATTTTGTGTTCATCTTTTACATTGTCAAATTCATTACATATGACAATTTTAAACATGGTTTTAATCTCTTCATCTCCTAGTTCCTCAATGTTATAGTGAATGTAAATTTTGGGGTCTTCAGCATAAATAACTCCCTTAGGAATTTGAGAAAAAGCACCTAAGGTATCATCTTTCTTTGCTACCTTGGGAACTAATTGAAATACGGGCCTAGGTCTTTTTATAACTTTGACAACAGTAGGGTTTTCTATATATTCAATTGCAGAGGTGGATGCCATGATAAAATACCTTTTACTACTTTTAGGATGGATGATTGCTTGAAGTTTTCTTGCCTCTTTCTTGAAATGCCTTAGCTCGGAATCTTCGCGCTCTTCGTAGGTTTGAAATCTCAGTGAAATGAAATGGAGCCAAAACCTCAAATTTATAGTGTCTTTTTGCCATCTACCACATTAAATGCATGCCGGTTAAGTATTCACTTAACATTGTCTGCCAGTAATAAGTAATTTCCAACTTCTTATCTCTAACCGAGGGAATAATAGCACATGTGTCATTAGATTGCCAAACCCTCAAGGAAACTTTCTTCAATTGGATGAAGAACTTCCTACCGGTGGAGCACTGCTTTGTCCTACCGGTGGAGCATCACTCTGTCCTACTGGTGAAGCATCACTCTATCTTGCCGGTGAAGCATTGATTGGTTCTACCGGTGGAGGAGTATTCCCAATATTTAGATCAGCTTTTCTAATCCATTGTCTTGAGAATTCTTGCTTAACCTCTTCAACTTTTTCTTTACCTTTCAAGCTAGAAATTTTGTTGTCTACCAGTGATCCTTTACTTCTACAAAATTTTGCAATATGCCCAATCTTGTTACATGCATAACAAGTTACACCATTCTTCTGAATAACTTTCCCATAACCTATGCTAGTTTGTGTTCTGCATTGATTAGATAAATGTCCAAATCTTCAACAAACATAACATCTCAAATTCATTCTGCAATTTTCAGAGTTGTGACCAACTTTGTTGCATTTAGAACATTGAACGGTGTGTGTGTTGATATTCTGATAATTTCTAGATCTACATTCATTTGCTCTATGATCATACTTATTACAGTTAAAGCATTTTCCATTGAATTTATAAGCATTAGGTTGTATTATCGGTTTGCTGTGATCCTGAGTATTTGCAGTACCGGAGCTTTCACCAATTTCAAAGCCAATTCCAGAAGTGTCACCTTTAGGTTTTTTATTCTTCAGCAAGGTGCCAAGTTCCTCTAAGATTTTCTTGAATTTTTCTTTATGTTGATTTGCAGTTTCTAGTTCTCTTTCTAAGACCTCTTTCTGTCTCATTAGTTCATTTGAGTAATTCTGAGTGTGCATCAGATCTGTCTTCAACATGTCATTTTCATAGCTAAGTCTTGTGTTCTCATTTGCTGCATCACTTAGTCTTCTGGTCAATTCTTCTTCATTCTTCTTCCTATCCTCAATCTCTTTACAAAATCTCATAATCATATCCTGCATCTCATTCTTTGTTGTCATGTTCTCTTGTTTCAGCTTGCTTATCTAATCATTAAGTGATTCCTTTTCATCATTCTCATTTTGCAACTTTTCACAAAGTTCTCTTCTCTTATTTCTTGCAATAGTAAGATTCTCTTGAAGTGCTTGAATGATATCCTGAGCTGCCCTTAAATCATCTTCTAGTTTGATATTTTTCAATTTTTCTACATCATAGTCTGAAAGAGCTCCTTCAAGTTGCTTCATCAAATTTTCCATCTTTACCGGTGTCAAGATCTTCCTCAAGCTGTTAGGCTTCTGAAAATAGAGGACTAAGCTCTGATACCAATTGTTAGGAATCCCATAGATACTGAGAGGGGGGGTGAATCAGTATCTAACCAATAATTAGAATTTCTTAACTTAAAACATGCAGAACATATTATAATAGTGTACCAGTATGCAAGAAATAATGCAATAAACATAATTAAGAACATCCACATGAAAAGCACACCATAACACAAGGATTTAATGAGGAAACCCGGTGTGGGAAAAACCTTAGTGGAATTTGTGATGCACAATATTCACTCACTGGCCAATAAGAGAATATTACTTACAATAGGGGCCTACACATGCAAGAAGGCCAACTGCCTAGCGCTCATTGTTCAATGGGAAGTCTCACTGACTTACAATGTGGATTATGCAAATCCAATATCTTGTACTGCTTTACAATAGCATCTATAATGCCTGATCCAGTACCGGTTGCTGCTCTGCTTCTTACATAAACCCTTTAACCTATATTTTGCACAATAGGTCTGCCCTAATATTTTGCATACATCAATTTTTTCACTTACTTCTTTTTCATGCAAAATGTCTACAATGATCTCTTTTATATATAAGAGTCATTTTACAACATGCCAAGTCGGCTTACAAAGTTTTTACAATAATAAACAAAATATAATATAACAAAATCCTGTCGACCTCTGTGCCGGTATACTTCCTTTCTTTGTGTCGATGCCAGTGTCCTGAGTGTTGGTGTAGAGTTTGATCTGCTAATGTCGGTGCACTAACTTGTCAGTGTAATGCCTTGCTGGTGTCATAGGATTGAAAGGTTGCCATCAATGACAAAACTTTCAAACACCTACAATGTCTCATTGCAGTGTGCATATGCCAACACATTCATCATTTTCAAGGCTCTATGCTTCACTTGAAAATTTGTCTGGTAGTGTTTCAAATGGTTTATAATATCATCTACCGACATGTCTAGAAAGAGATGTACTAAAACTCTTTCTCTTATCTGCTTCTCCGAGTCCATAGCATATTTCCATCTGTTGTTAATGTGAGAGTATAATGCATTTGGAAGAAAATTACTTACTTCCAATGGAACTACTCAGAATTTTAGAAGTGTGCATACAACTGACTCTTCTATTTTCCTCTTCTCATCTTATGCTCCGGAGTCATATTTTACATACCTGAATGACCCAAATCCTCCATATTGTTTCAATTTATCACAAAAGTTGTCAACACTATGTACATCTTCCTTTGTGCTTTTAACAATCTAAAATTTGTTTTTGTCTTCAGATTCTGTGTCACTTGACTCCTTATTCAAAATGAGTCTCTTGGTCGACTTTCTATAAGTCTTTGTAATTTTAGGCAATTCAACCTTTTTCTACCTCTTATCGGGTGACACTGCAGATGATCTAGTGTTAGGGCACTTCACTGGTGGAGTCAGTGATACCTTAGGTGTAACTTGTTTCTTCCTTTGCAATATTTTTCCCTTTGGCAACTCAGTGCTCAGAGTGATTGCTACTTCTTGAGCCTCAGATTCTTCCTCAATTGTAAGTCGATCACTCTTGATAGGAGTGGAGGTAGAACCTTCTCCAAATTTCTCAGTTAGCACTTTGATCATTTTTCATGGCTTTTCTTGTAGCTTTCGGTACTACTATGCTCATTTTTACTTTTTCTTTGACCTCTTCATAGGTACCATACCTAATCTCAAGAGCATGCCTTGGAAGTGACAGAAAGGCATCTATCTGTTGTTGAGAAATATCAAGATCCATCTCATAACCCATGGATGGTAGAGATTGAGTTCTACGATCTACTGCATTGACATAATAGTAGTCGGTGTCCACTTCAAAACATATATCATCCTTATATTTTTCCACTAACTACGGTAGGATTTTGTACCTATTATGCATCTTTTCTTGAAATTTGTTGAAGTAATCATCCATTATCTCATTGAAATTATCACCTAACTGATTGATAAAGTCATTTATTTGATGGGTGATTGGTTGATGTAACTCCCAAACTATGTTACCGACTGATGGGAAGAATTTCTGAAAATAGAAAAACATGCACACTAAGAGTGACCCAAACTTTAGTGTGTTTGTCGAGTTATTCTTCTTAGATTTCCTTATAGTGTTGAGATTTTCAAATAGGTTTTTCAACAACACTTCACATAGATCAATCTTCATACCCTTTTTCACAATCTTGTAGGCCAAATCTACAGCTACACATGGTACACTGTTTTCTCTTGCCGATTGAAAGAAACAATAACCAATGACTCTAATTGCAAACTTTAGCTCTACATCTGTAACATTATTTAGTTTAAGACCTCTGCAATCAGACTCAACTTTGGTTAAAGTTATCAATTCCTTCTGTGAAATCATTTTTTGTGCTCGGGCATGGTCATATATGGGGTATCCAGTTATTATGTGAATGATCTCCTTGGTGATTTTGAACGGTTGCTCCTCTAACCACATAAAGTCATCATGAACTCTGCTCAAAACAAATTTAACCCATTGGGGTTTGAAAACTCGAGGGTAGGTTAGGGCTTCGGTCAATCCCTTGACTTTGATATGCTCATACTTGCTATCTAGGATTCCATCGGTGCATAACTCATCATACATGTCCTTGATCTCGGTATGACCTGGCTCTTCAACATGGCACTTAGTGTAGAATCTGACATCTTCAATCAATGGAACCCTATCTAGAATAAGAGAAAATGCAGTTTTCTCATCGAGTTCAGATGCAACTTTGGGAGGTAAGGAATACTTTAGTGAGGGCTTCTCAATAGTCTCAACTACAACAAGTTTCTACAACTTAGGAGCCATTTCAAACTTAGATTTCTACTAACAAAAGAACTTAGGTTTTAGACTAACCAGAAAATGCTTTTGACTTAGTAAATATAATGCAGATGTTCACAACTGATATTGACCAGTTAACTGGCTTGAAAATGCGTTTGAGATTGCTATATAAATACCTTAAAATTCGCTTAGGAGATGATTGACCACCTTTGAATCACTTAGCTCTGCTCTTTGATAACTGGTAAGTGTAAAATGACCACGCGAAGAACTTTAAGTACACATTTTACCTTATCGGGCTTTGTGTAGTTAGGTAAGAAAACATTAAATGCACTCAGTTCCACTAAACCGATTAACTTCCTTTTACACTTTTACCAACTAGACAGGCTTCCTGCACTACTCCAAAAGACTAGATAGAATTTCAAACTTGCTAATGCATCTTAGCTATGCAGATTTTGAAATTAAGTACATGATAAAGTAGGAATTGTTAAGATCTAACCTTGAGAGAATGTAGTCCCTTCATACCTTTACTGATTAATTCGAAGTAGATGCACCTAACTCAGTAGGTAAGGTGCTTTCTTCATTTTTTGACTCCATTTCCTTCTTTTTCTAGATTTTTTGTAGTTTGATTTGTATCTCTTCAGTATCTCCTCTAGGTTGATCTATGCAATCTTTAGCCAAGTGTCCAACTTTATGACAATGAATTCGTGTCATTCCAGGATTTCTCCATGATCTTCGATTGTTCATTCCAAACCTTATCATGGAGTTGGCACTTATATGTCCATATCTTCCACAACATTCACACCATATCCTTGTATTGTAATCCCATGGTACTGCAATATACTATCGATTAAGATCTATGTGAGTTCAGTAGCTTCTAGTATTTTCTCGGTGTGAAGACCTTATATAGTTTTTCTGCTTAAACCAACACTTCTTGGTACTATGTCCATATCTATTGCAGTTTTTGCAAAACCCCTTGAATTTTGCCTTCTAAGAATTGCTAGCAGACTTTGTCCTACATTGTTTAGATGTGTGACCATACTTATTGCAATTGTAACAATAACCATCAGACCTAGTGACATTCGGTTGCTTACCTTTTCTGATTTGGCACATGTTGGCAGTATGTCCTTGTTTTCCATAGTAGTTGCGGATAGGCTTCTTTCCTTTGATGTTCTCCTTGTTTCCAGCTTGCTTTAATGATTCCCCTCTCTCGGTGGTGTTGATCCCTTTCTTAATAGAGTTTTTTCTTTTGTAACCGAGTCCTGCATCTTTGTTGGGTCTTCTTATATTTAGTTTCTCATCCAACATCCTTGATGCTTCATAACTTTTCTTCAGTGTTTCTTTTGATTTCTTCTCTACTTCAAGTTCATTGGTCAATCTTGATAATTCAAGTTTCAATGCTTGATTCTCATTTTCTTTTAGATTTGCTTCATGATGTGCATAACCCAATTGATTAAAAAGATTATGTTGAATTCCAGTCATTCTTGTGATTTCATCATTCTTTTCGGACACCAATGCTTCTAGCTGTTGTTTTTCCCTTTCCATGTCTCTTATGTTATCCTCGGTTGTTCTTAATGCATCAAGATTTTCAGTCATCTATGTGCTGAAATGCTCATGTTCTCTTTTCATTGCTTTCAGTTGTTTAGTTAGTGCTTTGTTCTTTTCTTTCAGTTCTCCAATCATTTCTTCAGTCTCTTCTGATATACTGTTCTCATATGATGTCTCAAACTCTTGTGAGTCCTGTAAATCATCAGACAACCTTCTTCTGACTTTCAGTGATCTTTGCATTTGTCTCTGCATATCTGCAATCACTTGATTAGCATGATCCAATTCTTCTTGAAGATTCACAATTCTCCAAGATTGTTTGTTGCCTTCCATTGATAAGATCTTTCTCTTTAGGCTGTTAAACCCTTTTTCAAGATTGAAGCTCTAATACCAATTGTTAGGTCCAACAATGAAAGCTAATGTACTGAGAGGGGAGGAGTGAATCAGTACATCAAAACTTTTCTTCTAAAAAAATCTTACTGATAAACATAAATTGTAAACTGCTAATCTCATAATATAAAGCTAACACATAATTATAGAAATAACATTCATGCACATTTCACTTCATAACACAAATATTTTGGTTACGCAGAAACTCTTTGTTAGAGAGAAAAACCGCAGTGGGGATGGCACCCACAACTTCACTACTGCAATAATAAAGGTTGCTCAGTTATAGCTACATGTTTAGCTATTTCTGATAGCTTACCCTGTTAGGAGTATCAAGATCTTTAGATCTACCTTGCTAAAGGATTTTACAACACTTATACAAAATGCTGCACCTAGTTAAAGGCTTTACAATTTATAGACTTTGTTAGAGTCTTTTACCATGTTAAAGGTTTCTATTACAACTCAAATGATTCAATAAAATCTTTACAAATATTTGCAACTTTAAATCTGAAATGTTATAGCAGATTCTATGTGCTCAATATGAAATTACCTTGCTCATAGAATAACTCGGTAATTGATAAATCAACTTAGTAAACCCTTCTGTTTACTCTATCCCTTAAATTGTTCTTTGAAGACTTTCTTGGTGACCTCTAAATATCTCTATCAGTCATAGCAGTCACAACTCAATGTGTCCTCTTATAATTTTCCTTTTAACTTCTTCTATCACACATGTCTCTCATTTTGATTCTCAAATCACTCTGTATAAATAGATCTCTAGGACGGTGATCTGTTCATGCTTTGATCTTACAAACAAGATTCATCAAATGAATAAACATAAAAATTATTTCATTGGATAAACTTCCTCAAAATCATACAAAATCTTGAAGTGCAATTTCCTATGTGATAACGGTTCCCTGTTCCTCGATTCTTGTAACACGTTTCCACATATGTGTCCAAGTTCATTGAATCTGGTAACACATTTCTACTTGGTTCAGATTACTCGGTATACCTTC
Source organism: Cryptomeria japonica (assembly GCF_030272615.1). NCBI lineage: Eukaryota > Viridiplantae > Streptophyta > Pinopsida > Cupressales > Cupressaceae > Cryptomeria > Cryptomeria japonica. Next base: position 259,535,971 of record NC_081415.1, read on the forward strand.
TTTGCTGCTCGGCAGACATAGAACATTACTCGGTAGACAGCTCAGTGTATACTTAACTCTGTGACTCCTTTCTTCTGTAACAGATTGCTTTAGTGCTTACCGACTGAATATTTCTGTAGTATTAACCGACTAGAGTATATAGGATGACTTTGGACATAAAAATAATGACAACTTAGTAAATAATAACATAACTGCACCATAGAAAGGAGGAATATTAGGTGTGGGAAGGAGACTAGGTCCATCATAAGGATGAGGTATAGGTCTAACCTTAGGAAGAATATTATTGTTCTCCTTAAGAGAAGGTAAAGTCAAATCCATAGGAATAGGTTGATGATCTTCCTTAGGAGGGAGATTAGTTCTATCCATGAGGGGAAGAACATCATCTTGAAGAATAATAGGAATGTCAAGTGTTGGAGATCTAGGTTGACTTAAGGATAAAATCATATCATTCTTCCTTTTTTTATAAGATTGAAAAAGAGAATTGCTCCTTGATGGAAGAGATTGAAATTGTTTAGGCCAAAAGAGATCAATAGGAACACCAGGGCTTCTTTTGGATGGACAAAATAAGCTATGGTTCACATTGTGAGTAAATTTCAGACACTTGTGGATTGGAGAAGAAATAGCCTTCATGGAAGATAGACAAGGATAGCCCAACTTCACATGGAATTGCTCAGAAGATGATATGATAACAAAGTCAACATCCATGGATTTAGTATAAACTTCAATAGGAAGGGTGATAGAACCAATGGTAGGATAAAGAGAAGCCATCAAATAACTTAACAACCACATTAGAAGCATCATATATTGGTTTATGTAACCGTAAAGTGAAAAGATTCTCTTCAGTTATGACATTAACTGTGCAAGAGGGATCAATCAGGGAACCATGGAAAGTGATATCCTTAACCTTTGCAACTATGTATAAAGGGCCATCAGGTGCTCTAATGGTCTTGCTAGGGTCAAATGTAATACAAGGATCCTTAGGCATATCTTGTGTTTCTACCATATTAACCAAGTTTGGAGTCATAGAGATGAATTCTTCAGAAACAAAAGAATTAGGCACAATCTCAATAATGTTAGAGGTATGAGATGGCAAGGGATCAGCGAAAATATTAAGATTTTGATTAGGAGGAGCTACTGGTTTATTCCCTTTATCATTAACACCTACCAAAAATATAGTATTATTATCAATCAAGTCTTGAATCTTATTCTTAAATGTAAAACATTTCTCAATACCATGACCAGGTTGACGATGAAATTGACAAAAGAAATTATTATCAAAATAAGAGGATGCAAGTTTAGAAGGATCAATTTGTTTTATGGGAGGAAGTTTGATAACATTTTTGTGCAACAACTAAGACATAATACTATGTAAATATTCATTCAAGGAAGTAATATGTCTTTCTCTTTGAAAAAATTTAGAAATAGAAGGCACACCTATTGTAGCATTCACATTGTTGTTAATTGTATCATTGAACTTGATGAATCTTTTTTTTTGGATTGAACTTTGCAAATAGTTGTTGAACACTCTCCCCCTTATCACTCGGAGCCATAGGAGTAGATTGCTCCATTTGACTAACAACTCGTTGATAATTATGGACTGTTGCGCACAACTATGGAAATGAAGTAAACTCAGACAAAAGAAGCTTTTCCCTGATATCTTTTTGTAAATTAGAAATGAAAATTATTTGAATATCATTATCAGGTACATGAAAAGAAATTTGAGCACACAAATTCTTATATCTACCAATGAAATCAGTCACTGTTTCTTTAACACCTTGTTTACAATGCATTAAATCAGTCAAAGTGATTTTAGGACCAATTTGTTTTGAAATTGTTGGATTAAAGCATTTGCCAATTGTAGAAAAGAAGTGATAGAATAAGAAGGCAAAGAGAAATACCATTGTAAAGCCTTATCTCTTAGTGTTCTTATAAATAATTTTGCAAGCAATCATTGATCATAAGAAAAATCAGTGCACAAGGTTTGAAATGTTTTGACATGTGTAAGAGGATCACCTTTTCCATTATAGAGTTCCAATTGAGGGATCTCAACATTTTTAGGTGGCATGGATTTAACAATATCAAGATAAAGTGGGTTCGCAACATCAAAGTTGGCCACACTAAACTTGGATTGACTCATAGAAGCAATTTTTTGTTGTAAGGAAGACACGGTTTGAGAAAGATTGTTAATTGTTGCTTCGGTATAATAATTGATATTAGACATAGGTGATTGAGGAGGTGGTTTGATGTTATTGAAAGAAGGCATGGACTAAGAATAAGGTGGTCGGACATTATGATAAGTAGGCATAGGTGATGATTGGGTAGGAAAAGGGACACTTAAAGGAGGAACAAAGTTGTTGAATGAATTGCCCCCTTGTGTCACATTGATTGGCTGAGGAATAATAGGAATACTCATGGAAGACATAGGAAAATATGGAGGATTAAATGAAGAACACGGATTTCCCCCATTACCAATGGTTGTAGGAATGATTTTTTGAGTTGAAGTAGCCATGATGTTGGAGATAAAAGTAGGAATACTAGTCATAAGAGTAGTCAAAGGAATTGAAGGATTGACTTGTGTTGGAGGTTGTGAATAACCTAGGGTTTCAACACAACTCTTGATAGGCATGACATTGGAATCAACAATATGTGCAATGCCACACAATATATCAATTTCATTCTTATTAATTTGAATCACATGTTTAAGACCTTGAATTAATGGAAGAGCTTGACTATTACACTATTAGGGTATCCTTGGGACATCCATTGTTGAAAGTTATCAAATTGATTGTCCAATGTGAAAAGTTGATCTATAGAGACCCTTGTTGGAAACCAATAACACTGAGAGGGGCTGAATCAATTTTATACCAGAATAGTAAATTTTAGCCTTAGTAAAACATGCATACACCAATCAGTATACCTATACATACAAAATTAAAAGAAGTAAAGCAAATAATAAGCCAATCACATAAATGAGAATCATAACACACAGATTTATACGTGGAAAACCTCAAAGAAGAAAAATAATGGTGGGATTTGTGACCCACAATATCAATCCACTGGCCATATGAAGAGATATTACAAAATATGAGGGGCCTACACTTGCAGGAAGGCTTACAACCTAGAGCACACTGCCCAATCACAATAGGAGCCTCACTGACTACATAAAATTCTAGACTACAATTCGGAGAAGTGAGAACTACTAAGATAGCATCTTCTATGCTAGAATATAGTTTTGGTTTAAGCTTTGTATGTTCTAGTCAGAATCCCTAAACCCTTTACCAGAATAACCCCTACAATAATTTTCTCTTATAATTTCTCTAAATTATTTCATATCATATTGCATTCGCATATCCATAATCTCCTATTATATGTCTTTTCTTTTCTCTATATCAAAGATGATCTATCAAATAGTCCTATATACCCTATACAAATTTTCATGCCTTATGTCGGCTTACAAAGATATATGCAATATCACATTACATGTCAGCCAGATAACATAAATGCTTAAACATTGAAATAAATTATCGATGCCGAATCCAAGATATGTCAGCCTCCAATATCGATAACCTTTACTAAACCATGTCGGCCCGCATTGTCGGTGCCCAAAGAAATCCTTTTGTCCTATCGATGCTGGTGTCGGTGCCAGTGTAGTATCTGTGAAGTTCTTGTCGGTATACCATAGAACCAAAACATGAACTCAGAACATAATACCATGTTTCCATCAATGACAACATAGTGAAACCAACAAATAGAGTGTAAATTGCCAATACTCCCCCCCTTGGCATTGATGGCAACACTCATGTGAAAAGTGGTCAAGGTTTCATTTGTCGGTTTCATCCTGCCCTGCTCACCCTAAGCTGAATATGCAAAATACTCTATATCTCCAAAACTCCATGACTCCCCCTAATGCATACAACTCTTTCTATTCTTTTCACATCTATACTACTCCCCCTTTGACATCAATGCCCAAAAAAAAATTCAAAAAGGAATGTCAAAGAATGAATATCCCAAAAAATGTCTTACTAGAGCTTGACCAACTTCAAAATTTTTGGATAAGCCTTCTCCAGTAACTCCACATAATTATCCCAACCAGTTTTGAATGTTTCAGAAATAGATACAAGTCCACTCAATAAATGTGCAAAAGACTCTTTCTCATTTACCTCTATCGGTGTGGGCTTTCCCACCATATCCATGCATTATTTCTTGTCTACACAAAGTGAATCCAACCGTGGACTCCCCAAGCCTCTCAGACTTATGGCTCTTCTAATTATTTTGTCTCTTTCCTTCTCAACAGAAGAAATTTGGTTCTCCAAAATCAAAATTTGACCATCAATTGATGTAGTCAATGAAACAAATCCATCAAAAGAGTTAGCTATACTTGCAATTTTTCTCTTGAATCTCCTTTATCTTTTTATCCACATTAGCTGTAAGTATTTCAATGTTACAACATATCCTATATATATTTGTAAATTGTTTCAAAGAGTTTTTTATTAGCATCATCTTCTCCTCAATCTTTTTCTTCTCAGTGTCAATTACCTAGTTAAATGTAGCTCTCTTAGCCTGAGTAAATCTTTCTAGTGCTTGTCGATTTGAGATTTGTTGTAAGGATTGAAAGTCCTTTGAGATATGCTCAGTGATTACCTTAAGCTTTCCAGATGGGCTTGCTTCATTTTCAATCTTACACTTCGGGACCAATCTGTGTAAAACATTGATTGATTGATCTATAATCCCTTTATCTATGGATCCCTCCATCAATGTTTTTGCTGCCATCATCATCAGTTTAGTAGGACTCATCTCTATGATGTTTTTCTTTTCTACCTAAGAAATGTCAACTAAAAATAATGATGGACCAACAATCGGTTCCCTGTCGGATTCCCTTGTCTTCTCCTCTAAAGATTTATCCTTCATAACCTCCTCACTTGCACCAGTGGCTTTGCCACTTGGTGTAGTTTGTGTAACTATATGTTCCTTTGTAGGAACAGTAACCTCAACTTGAACATTTATATTCAAAGGACAATTATCCTCAATATTAGTATCTTGTACAATATTTGCTTGTTCACTCTCTGTATTAGCCGATATCTCAGTATTTGTCTGTACATTTGTATTTACCAAGGGCTTAATTTCCACTATCTTAATATTTTTCAAAATTGAGGGTGAAGTACCCATAATCCCCTTTCCTTTTCCTTCAACCAAAGTATCTACAGTGTCTGTTTTGGTTTCCGGTGAAGTAAAGAATCCTTTGTTTTCTCCAAGAAATTTAACCCATGCTTTTTTAGTCTCCTTTATTATTTCATTTACTCTTCCTAGCATCGAACTAGTCATCCTATGTTTTCTATTGAAAACTTTTCTAGTCTGCCACCTCAAGTGTCTTTTCCATTTCATCTAGAGAAATAGTAACACAGATAGATAATAGCTCTTGAATTTTAATGTGTTTATCCTCTTGCATAGTTGACAATCTTCTAGCATCTAACATGTTATACAACTCAGCCGGTATTTGATTTTCTATCTCTATTAAGGCTTTCTTATAAATATCCAAGTATAATAGGACTACTTCCTCTACCTCTCTTTGTTCATCATCCTCTAAGTGTTCATAATAAAATTGAACATTCTTCAACATGCAATCTTTAGTGATTTCATCTACTAATTTTGCACAAGTTTTAGGTGGTATGATATTCTCATTACCAGTTTCAATTGCTAAGTCAATGTCACTCTTCTTCTTCCTCTTGGCAATACCAGTTGCAGCTGTAGGTATAGCTTTAGGTGCTTTCTTCTATGCTGATATTTTTATTATAACCTTTCTAACCGGTTTCTTCTTAGCTTATGCCTTTGTTTCCTCTAGTTTCTTCCTAACAACCCTCTTAAATGCCAATGGTGTATCATCCTTAGATTTTGATTCTACTGTAACATGCATAATATGAACTACAAGATCCTTCCTCTTTCTGCCTTTCTCTGGGACAACATCAATTAATGCTTTGATGTCCTTTGAGACCTTCTGCACAAGTTTGTTTTCTTTTCCTTCCTACTTCTCTCTTTTCTTCTGGTTGAACTCTATTTCAACCTCTTCAATTTTCTATTGTGCAATACCATAGGGATTCTCTGCCTCATCAATTGGGGCATCAATCGACACTTTTGCATAGGCATAAAGAATATGTGCATCCACCTCATAGCCCATTTCTTCAATCCAAATCTTTTGGGGCTTAAATGCTTCCATGAGTGACTCATCCTTCTTTACCATAAAGCATATGTCGGTAGAATATTTTTCTACAATATGCTTAGGTACCCTTACCCTAGACCTCATAGATTTTTGAAATGCCTTAAAATACCCCCATACCTTATCATCTCTCTGACTTCCTAAAGCAGAAATTGATTGTTTCAATTGTCTCTCTACCGGGATGTCAAAAGCCCATTGCCTCTTACCAGAACTGGGTATATCATTCATGAAATATAACATCAGGCAAACTAAAAAGTTGCCATACTAGAATGTACCCTTCTTTTTACTCTTAATATTCCCTATATTTATCAACAACTCATCTAGCATCCAACTGCATAGATCTAATTTTACATTCTCTCTCATCATTTTGTATGCAGCCAAAATACATAAACTAGAAACAAAATTCAGTCTGTTTGACTGAGTTAACCTATACCCGATGATCATGCTAAAAAATTTGATGTCTGTGTCGGTGACTTTCCTTATGAAATCATTTGAAACCTTCTTGTCTAGATGTTTCCCAACCGATGGTAAACTAGTGATTGCCTGGATAGCTTCCTTCGTGATTTTGGTAGGTTTGTTTAGCCATATAAATTCCCCATGTACTCTACTTAGAACATATCTGATTATCTCATCCTCAAACTCTAGAATATCTAGAATGTCTGTAAACCCTAGGTATTCAATATGTTTGTATGACGGTTTGATCTTTCCAAATTCTCCCATCAACTCACTCATATACATGCCCTTAATTTTTGAAGTTCCCAAGTCCTCGATGTGACAGTGAATATATGCCCTAACATCCTCTACATAGACAACTCCCTCTGGAACATGAGAAAATGCTCCAACTAAATCTTCCAGGGTAGCCACATGTGGATACCACTTGAAAATTGGCTTGGGGCAGTCCTTGACCTCTACAACAGTCAGGTTTGTAACAAAAATAGGAATAGATGATGATCCTACTTCCATATTTAAATATAAATACCTTTTGATCACTCTTAGTGAAAACCTCTAACAAATTCTTCCAGATGTCAGTGAGATCGCTCAAGAAGAAATCTGATTCCTCTGAATTTCCTTTGATCTCACTTAGTCACTCTTAATCGATCTAAATTTTCTCTGAATGCAGGGTGATTAACAATGAAGTGTATTCGACCTTTTATCCTTTGAGAAAAACCCTAATCTTCCATTGACATAAATGACTGCTAGTGAAAGATATCGGATCTTTCTCAGAGCATATCCATGTCGGATAATCATTTCCAATATTTGGAACATCTTCTAGAACCTCTTCCTGGGGCATATGCAACATCTTCATGAATTTTTCCTACCCCTAAGGCATTTGCCTTAGATACCGTATGAGCTCCCTGCCAGTGCAGGAGCAGCCTCTTCTGTCGAATAAGTAACCGGGACATTCCCATCTGATGATTGTTCTTCAGTATTCCTAACCCATCTCTAAGTATGATCTTGTTGGATTTCACTAACCTTCTCTTTTCCTTTCTCATTTGATCCTCTATTACTAACTAGTGGATTTCTACTTCTGCAGAACTTAGCAATATGTCCAACCTCATTACATGCATAACATGTAATATTGTTTATTTGAATTGCTTTGCTAAAACCAGTGAAATTGCTTGACTTGCATTGATTAGCCATATGTCCAAATTTTCCACATGCATAGCATTTAACATTCTTTCTGCAATCTTTTGTCTTATGACCAAACTTATTGCATTTAGAACATTTATCAAGAGCAGAATTAGGGTTCTGATTTGCTTTCTTTCTACATTGTCTAGCCATGTGACCAAATCTATTGCAAACAAAACATCTACCATTGAATTTAAAAGCATTAAATTATCTTGCCTATGCCTTATAGTTTTGATCTTCATTAGTAGTACCAGAACTTTGTCCTTGCCCAAATCTAAGTCCACTGGAATCTCCAATTTGCCTTTATCTCATCAATAACTCATCAAGTTGTGTTGAGCTGATCTTGAATTTTTCTTTATACTCACTTGCAATAGTTAAATCTTCTCTCAGTATTATCATTTGTCTCTCAAGCTCTTGTTCATTACTCTAGGATTATACCAAATTAGTTCTCAACATATCATTTTCATGAACCAACCTACCACATTCTTCAAATTTTCTCTTCAGGGGTATGACAAGATTTTCTTCCTTCTTTTTGTCCTCAATCTACTTAGACATCCTCATAGTTATAACTTGCATTTCAGTTTTCATAACTATGTTTTCCTGACTCAATTTCTGACATTGTTCCTCAAGTGCATCTTTCTCTTCATCATCCTGACTTTGCAAAATTTCCTTCCTCCTAGCTTGAATAGATGATAGCCTCTCTTTTAGGACAAGGATGAATTCCTTAGAAGAATTCAATTCATCTTGTAGCTTTAAGTTCTTCAACCTTTCAGCATTATAATCTTCAAGTTCCATCTCAAGTTGCTTCTCCAAAGCCATATCCATGGATTCCGGTATCAAGATCTTCCTCAAGTTGTTAAACTTCCTTTGAGGTACAAGGCTTTGATACCAATTGTTGGAAACCAATAACACTGAGAGGGGGGGTGAATCAGTGTTATACTGGAATAGTAAATTTTAGCCTTATTAAAACATGCATACACCAATCAATAACCGGTACATACAGAATTGAAAGAAGTAAAGCAACTAATAAGACAATCACATAAATGAGAATCATAACACACATATTTATACGTGGAAAATCTCAAACAAGAAAAACCACAATGGGTTTTGTGACCCACAATATCAATCCACTAGCCATATGAAGAGATATTACAAAATATGAGGGGCCTGCACTTGCAGGAAGGCTTACAACCTAGAGAACACTGCTCAATCACAATAGGAGCCTCACTGACTACATAAAATTCTAGACTACAATCTGGAGAAGTGAGAATTGCTAAGATAGCATCTTCTATGCCAGAATATAGTTCTACTTTAAGCTCTGTCTATTCCAGCCTTAATCCCTAAACCCTTTACCAGAATAACCCTTACAATAATTTCCTCACATAATTTCTTGGAATTATTTCACATCATATTACATTCGCATATCCATAATCTCCTATCATATGTCTTTTCTTTTCTCTATATCAAAGGTGATCTATCAAACAGTCTTATATACCCTATACAAATTTTCATGCCTTATATTAGCTTACAAAGATATATACAATATCAAATTACATGTTGGCCAGATAACATAAATTCTTAAACATTAAAATCAATTGTCGATGTCAGATCCAAGATATGTTGGCCTCCAATACAGATAACCTTTACTAAACCATGTCAGCCTGCATTGTCGATGCCCAAAGAAATCCTTCTATCTTGTTGGTGTTGGTGTCGGTGTAGTATCTGTGAAGTGCCTGTTGGTACACCATAGAACCAAAACATGAAACCAGAACATAATACCATGTTGCCATAAATGACAACATAGTGAAACCAACCAATACAGTGTCAATTGCCAACAACCCTAGTTAAAGATTCTTCTTCATCATGGGATTCATCAATGGGGTGAATAGGCACACGATTAGGATGGGAAGAATTAGCATGATCCTCATTAAAGAAGTCACCCAAATTAGGCTCTATCTCCTTGGTAATTAAACCTTGGGAAGACTTAATTCTAATGCTTCATCTAATGGGGATAGGATAGGTAGGACTAATAGTGGTAAAACTCATGCACCAGAGGGAATGTTTGAATTTTGAAGTTTGGAATAAAACTTACAAAATTGATTAATGCAAAATTTAAGAAAATAATGATTACACAATTTGAACTTTGTTGGGGGAAGAGGATGACACAAATTCCAAAAATGAAAGGAAATGGAAATTTTAAAATTAGGGCCAGGGGAATACCAATTAATTTTAAAATCAAGGTAGACTATAATTAACCTCTTAGCTTTAAAAAAAAATTGGAAATTTGAAATGTTGGATTTTGAAAGTATTTCCGATTCTAGAGGGATCAAAAATTGACAAAATTAGCCAATCTTCTGGATTTAGGCTATTAAATACAGTAATAACAGTCTCCCAAAATTTTGGGAAAAAATTCGAGGACCGTGGCGGGAAAACACATGGTCTGACCAATTTTTTTTGAAAATTTCAAGGATGGATATTACGATGATTTTAAAGATAACCCCCAAAAATTGATGAATTTTATGACCTCTATATTTGTGAAATGAAGGCGCAAATGTAAAAATAGGACCCTATTAGGGTTTTGAAGAAAAAGAGAAATTGAATTGCAAATTTGAAAAAGGTCAAACCTAATGGATAGTGACACCTTGGAAAATGTTTAGAAATCTTAATTCAAATGAAAATGATTTTAAATTTGCACAAAATCTAATTAATTTTGAAAATTAGGGTTTTATGACCTAACCACTTAATCTTAAAATTTGAATTTTGGAAAAAAAGGGGGGAAATTGAAAATTGGAATTGTAGGAATGAAGACAAATCTGAAAATTAAATGGAAATCCAATTTTTGTACAAGTTCAAGATGTTTTTAAAAAATTTGGGTTTTAACAAGTAACCTCTTAATTTTGTAAATTTTAATTGCAAAATGAACAAGACAATGAGGAAATTGGATTTGACAATCAAAATAATTTTCAGATCTAAGATAACCACAAGCAATTTTTACAAATTACAGGCTCAATTTTAATTTAAAAATTAGGGTTTTTAATGATTTAACCACTAAGTTTGCAGAAATTTGAAACTTGTAAATGAAAAATATGCAATTTTGTTCAAACGAAATCATGCAAGACGTCAGGTTCACCAAAATGTAATGTGGAAAAAGGTGAATGATGGATCAAGAGGAAAAATACCCTTTCCCTCCAAGGAGGGATGAGAGTTTCACTATTGATTACCCTTCAAACACTTTTTACCATGTTACATTCAGAAGGGGAGAGGAGAATTCACTAGATTCAACCTTCAAAGATGAAGATTAAATTGTCAATGAAATAGGAATGATAAGTTGATCCCATCTTCCTTATTTGAAATGGAAAGGAATTGATTGAATTATGTAGTGCAAAAGTGACAGAGAACTGATTATAACTTGAGATCAGAATATGGGATGAAGTTGTGCACCTGGATCTGGCAGTAATATGTTGAGATGAAGTTGCCCTATGAATTTAAGGAAAAATTACCTAGACCATGGCGGGAATGTACACGGTCCTTAAAAAAATCTGTGAAATGAAAAGGGTTTTTCCGACTCTACAAATGGAGCCCAAATCTGAAAGTATAGTTGTGCACCTGCAACCTACACATAGAAAAGAGAGGAAAATGGGTTGGGACTGGGGGTTTGCCTCTAGGTCAAACCCCAATTTTGGAATTAATAAAGTAATGAAAGAAAGTACTTGCAAGTAGCTGTAAATGAAAGATTGAATTGTAAATAACCTCAAGGGAGGTTGTGATAGCAATGTTGATAGAAATGCTTGTGTGGAATTGAATTTTGGAATCAATCTCCTCTTCAATGGTTGAATCCCTAACTTGAATGCAACACCTAGCCTTGAAGGGAGACTTGAGAATTCTCAATACAGGAAAGGAATGCTTGAATGCTTGATCTCATGTAAACTTCCCACTCATCGAACTTATTGACCTCATGCAAATGAGAGGATGAATTCCCCTTAAATACATGTTATTGGATTTGATTTTTTATTATAGGCCAACATCGGGGGAGTTTCCCGCCCAATCCACAACCAACAATGTAACCCTAGGAAGCGTTCTTCCCCAAAATAGGGTAGGGACAAGGGCGCCGCACCCCTGTCCTACCCCTTTTTCCAAAGTAGAATGCGGACAGGGTGATGCAGAGGCCAAAAAAGAAGTTGTTTCTAAGGGTTGAGAAATCTCCAGTCTCCGATCACGCTAGAGGATTCAATCTCACATGTGTGAGGACCCTAATGCAGTCAAAAATTGCTAGGGTCACAATTTTATGACATTATAGTAACTCTCACATATGTCTCTCAACCGCTTCAACTCTATACAGATCTCTATCAATTCTCTGCTCACCTTCTCTCTACTGCAACCTTATTTGTTCAGCCTCTGCTTCTTCTCTGCCTTTCTGCAAGTACTAGCACTATCAGTTTGCCCCATTGTAGCTCACTTTGCAATATACCAGTTACTCTGACCTTGTCGATTAAGCCTCTGTTAAACCCTCTCACCAATTGCACCCCCAACACACAGTCTATATGATCTTCAATGAAATCTCTGACTGGTTGGCTCTTTGCTTCTCTTTCACACTCCACTCTTCAACATCTGGCACCTAATCCTCTGATAGCATCATCCATCCCTTTGGTATTCAATCAGCATATTTATACCCAAGTTTTCCTTCCATGACCAACATTCAAACTTCTGGCATGCTAGGGTTCCTTCATCAACCTTGAGGCAAATAAGATCAGATTAGATCTCTTCTTAGAGATGGACCACCTACAGTCGATCACCTATCACTGCCAATCATGCAACGTCTAGAACATGTTTGCCATTTTTGGTAAACACGGCAACCTCTTTCAGTTTGCACTTGTCAAACACCTATGAAGCGATCACGCAAATAGATTCACCTACCTTGATCAGCACCTAGACACTCGACCTCAATTATGAAGCCACCAAACCAGATCTTTGTCCTCTGATCAGTCTCAAGCCACACCCTTCTGCTCTCGAACCTTGAAACACACTACTAACATTAATGTTGACCAGTCACCACCTACCTCATCAACAATGCATGGTCCATTTGCTTGACACTTGGACACCATGTGTCATCTCTGTTGGTATCCACCTCTGTTGATTCTTTTGAGTCAGTTCAGACAAGATCGCTGACCAATCACACAACTAGGTTCATCTACCTATTCTTTAACCTTGTCGGTTATACCCTAATCGGTCTGCCTTCAAACTTGTACTTTTCTTATCTCCTGGTGGAACACCCTTACTGGTCACTTCACATGCCAAACCAAAACATACTCAAATTCATCAGAAAAAAGCTCTTCACTTGTCACTTTGTCATCTTTACTGGTGGACAACTATACTGGTAATATCTTCTACATGTATACTGGTAACATACTATGCACACCGGTGGCACCAAACTCCATCTTCATTCCAACAAAATCCTTTATCTATAGTTGTTCACCATTTTCTTTATCTTCATTAGCCCAGACATCATCTCAACCGGTTTGTCAAAGTGACAAAAATATCCTTCCTTCTCTGTACCAACAACTCATCATGTCTACCCAGCTGATCTGGTGCATATCTTTGATCTCATGCACCTGAAACAACTTAGTATTTCACCAGTTCATCTAGTGTGAGCCTACAATCACTTGCCTTCTACTCTTTTGTCTTATCCCGGAGGACTATGATGCCTTCCATGCATAATAGGAGATAAGCTCCACTTATCGGTGGGAGTGGATCCTTGTCATTTGCATATGGTATTGCACCAATATGGTTTCCCTGTTTGAGTAGGCATATCTTCAAACAGGCACATATGATCTTGTTGGGCACACTCTCCGTAATTCTTCTCATCATCTGGTGACTGCATATTTATCTGGTGGGACTCATGTTGTTTCACATCCAAACATCCAACAACATACGGGTTGCGACTTCTTCATTAGCTCACCTTTCTTGCTCACTTGTCGGTTGGCAACAATGCATTTCCAACATACCACTTACCGGTTGTTATACCATACATGTCTTCAACACAAGTCAACACTAACTTGTGTACTGATGACTCCAATGATCATTATGCTAGATGACATTCTCTTCCTTACTGATGACCTACTATATTAGTTGACATCAATAACACTATTTTTGGTATGCATCAATGGCAACACAGCTCATCAATCTCCCATACCAGTTGACATCAATGACAACACAATGCCAATAACATCATTTTGATATCATATTTTGGATTCATTTCCCTAGGTCATTGTCATTATCATTTTCCTTTTACATAATAGTCTCAAAATTTGGCTTGGCCAAACTTGAAAATTCAAAACTCTAGATTAAACCCTAAGTAAATGTTAGAGAGTCTTGACCTTGTCCAACATTTGTCCTTTTGTCATCAACCTCATTTTGTCAAACCTAGCTTAGTATCCAAGCGTATAGGTGAGACATTGTCATTTTGTCCTATTGTCATTTTGTCCTTTGTCCTTTTAAGGTCTTGACTTCATTTCAATTTCCTAAGGGTCACATCTTTAGGTTGGATTTTAAGTTTTGTCCAAATCTTCAAAATAACAAAAACATAGGTTTCATTTTTGCCCTAGATTTCATTATCATCTTTTAAGATTGCACTTAGTTGCATACCATTGTCATTCCAAAAATACAAAAAGACCAAAAACATAAGTTACATTTTCAATCATCTAGGTTGCACTTAGTTGCATTTCATTGTCATTCCAAAAATCTAAAAAGAGTCCAAAAACATAAGTTGTATTGTTGCATTTGTCAATTTCATTACTTGCATTGCATAGTGACATGTTTGTTGAAATGAGGTCCCAACCTTATTATGAAGCCATGTCATCACAATTGAACAATCAATAATGTCAATCCAATTTCTACATGTCTCAAAACTTGGATCAAACTTATCGTGATGATTTAAGTGTCCAAATATGAAAACTAGAGGAAAAACTAACTCGAGAAAGAGAGATTGTAGAACAAAAAGCAAAAAATAGTTACAAGATTAGATTCCAAATGATGAAAACACTTCAAAAATTTTTAAGTTCAAATACAAACCTTGAGCCAATTGATGTGAAGGGTCTCATTGAAAAATCATACATACTTTCTCTTCTCTCACAAATAGAGATGATGAAACAATTTCAATAAAAGAGGACAAACTTTAACCATGTTCCAAATCAAGTCTCATTTGACAAAGTTCCAAATCAAACCTCATTCAACCCAATCCGTCAAACCTCATTTGATCAAACTCCATTCAATAAAATTTTGAATCAACAACCAATGATCCAACAACATCCAATTATCCAACAACAACCAATTGTCCAACATTTACAACCAACACAACCAATTTTGTAATTTCAACAAAATGTTCAACCAACACAACCAATGGTCTAGCATACACAACCAACACAACAAATGGTGTCACTTAAATAATATATCCAACCAAACACACAATGTCAACAATTGGTTGAACCAATTGTCAAGCATCAATATCCAACTTAGTCAAAGAACCACTATCAACAATTTCAACCAAACATTCCAAAACCAAAGTTGCAACTCACATCAGGCCAAGTTTCAAACATGTCAGACCAATTCAAAAAAGTCCCAAAACAAGTCCAAAATAAAAATCCAACTATGTCAAAACCTTGCAAGGATTCAAATGCATCTCCAAAGAAAGGTGGCTCTTTTACACAACTCTTAAAGAGAGCCCTAAGTGATTTTTCTGAGAAAGATCAAAATTCTGCACCTCTGTCTAGCAATGGCTCATCCCCCCATAAGAAAATTGACTCTCCAATGGCATCTATTTATACACCTCTTGAAAATTTGTAAGAACCTTCTATATGATCCTCACCAAATGATACACCCAAGGATGAAGTTTCCCAAGGGCTATCCACAATTGATTTCCAAGCTAATCCAATGCATGATGCAAGTCCATGCCATACTTCAAAAAAGCTAGACTCAATTCCACCATGTGCTTCATTTCTCATCAAACTTGTTGCAAAGGATCCCATTCAAAGACCATCTCCCTCATGTAAAAGCATTGATTCCTTCCCAGAATCCCCCACACATGTCCAAATTCTAAGCCCATGTCATGAGGATAATTTAGAGCACAAACAAATGAGTCCTAAAACAAGTCAAGATCAAGATCTTGAAACCTTATTATCTCATCCAATTTTTGACCAAGATCTCATCTTCCCAGACACTCATGATGCTCCCACCATCCCTATCCATCATATCCAAAGTCTTATTGACATTTTGCTTCCTAAGGAAGAACAAGATATCCCAAACCATCCTATCCCAAATGATCCTCTTCCATTACATGACCAAAATGTCCTTTTAAGTCCTATTGGAATTCCACTCCCTGAGCAAGATCAAGATATCCCTTCCATTCTTCCTAATGATCCCATTCAAAGTCAAGAGAAGAGCACTTTTAAAGAGGAATCCAATGATCTTCCTCCTTGTCAAGATCAAATTATCCTTCCAGATTCATGTCCACCACAAGACCCTATTATCCCTTTAAATCTCCCACAAGATTCCATCTCCCTGAATGATCTCATTATTCCTCTCATTCCATCGCATGTAGAGCCTATCATTGGTCCTAGTCGCCCTCATGATCCTGACCCCCCTAGTTATCTTAATCCCCCTCATGATTCTAACATGGTGGTGCAAGATGTTCAAGAACCCCCTACATGCACAATGGGTTTCTCAATTTTGTTCAAGTCTAATCCACTTCATGATCCCATCGTTCCCATATCTTGTTCACCTCATAATGGACTCGCATATCCTTCCCAAAGAAAAGAGTGTCATACAAGTCAAAATGTTAATGGTCATGATGTCGATAACATTCCTCAAGATGTTGGTATCCATCCATAAAAATCCAAACATATGCCTTCCTCATCATCCCTTCCATCCATCTTAGGTCCTTATATCCTTTCATCCCCTATACAAAATTAGCAAAGGCACACATCTTTGAGAACCTTCCATCCATCCAAAAGACCTCCATGTCATTCCTATCCATCCACGCATTCCTTTCCCTCTCCAAGCAATTGGGATGTCAACATAAAATTTATAAGTCCAGCATTCCACATGTATTAAAGGATCAACATGTACCATCTAATCGACATATCAAAATAAAGAAAAACATGATCCAAAAATAAAAATAAAAACTCAAAAGGCCACAAAGGCCCACTGAGAAAAAGAAAGTGAATTCTAAATTTATATGGGTTCCTCCATCACCTCCTTCATCCATTTTGGGTCCTTATGTCCCAAAATCCCTAGCTATTCCTCCATCCAAATCCCAATATCCAAAATCCACTTTTTCTACATCAGTCCACTATCCCTCAAGGTGTGTGCCAATGTTGATCTTTCCAATATTTCCATCCCCTCAATCCAAATCCTTCCAATATCCTATCCATTATCCAATGCATATTTTCCATCCTTCTGTCCCTCTGATCCAATCCTTTGCATGAATCCTTGCCTTAGTCCCATGTCATTATCTTGCCAATGTCTTTGAGAATACTTTTAATAGTCATGGTCCATTTTTCATTGCTACTATCCAAACAAAAGGTGCTTGAGTCCTTCATCCATCCCCTATCATGTGTCCATTTTCTTCCAAAAAGTCAAAAATGCAAAAAAAAAAATTAAAAAAACAAGCAAAAAAAATGAAAAACAAAAATACAAAAAAAGAGAAAAAAAAGTGAAAAAATTTGAAAAAAAAAAGAGTAAAGAAAAATAATTCGTGCTCTAGTGAAAACTTGGCAAGCATGTGCCTTGGAAAAGTGCCATGATGAAAATATAGCAAACAGGTGTCATGTGTAATCCATGAACTTCTTATATTTCACACTTGGCGGCAGGTTCCATTTATGCTATCCTATCATGTCCTATCACCCTTCATTTATCCTATCATACCCTTCATTATCCTATTGCCCTTCATTATCCTATCATTTGTCATATCCTATCATACCTATTACCCTCTATTATCCTATCATCACTCATGTCCATATTCCATTTTCCACCTTTGATCTTGACAAGGTTGAGTATCTTTGTGAATACCATGCATCATGTTCGCAGCTTTCAGTCTATCATAGCTTTTGGTTGTTATCCATTGTCCTATTACAACCCTTCATCCATATTCCTTGGCTTATTACAACCTTTTGTCATTATCCCTTAGCCTTCACATCCTTATCCTATTCATATCCTTTATCCATTTTTGATCTTGCTTATCCTGTCCATATCATGTCATCATCCATACACTCTTTATGTCCCTTGATCTTGATCTGACATAAGGATGTGAAATACAAATATGGTTTCAAAAGCCTCTTGACATGTCCCTCAGTCCATGCCATTGCTTTACATTATCATATCCAGTCCCTTATCTCATCGCATAGTAGCCCTTAAGAATTGAATTCACTCTACCTTTTCCATAATAAATGGCCTTTGTCTTCCTTCTATCCACCCACATTTCAAAAGGTTTGTTTATCCATCTGTCATATTCCTTGCCTTACTAGACACTAGGGGCAAAAATCCCTAAAAATCAAATAAAGTCCTGAAAAAATCCCAAAAAATCCCTAAAAATCAAATAATGTCATGAAATAAATCCAAAAAAAAAATCAAATGATATCCTAAAAAATTCCAAAAAAATTGAATAATGTCCTGAAAAAAAATTCAAAAAAATCAAATAATGTACTAAAAATATCACAAAGTAAATTGTAAAATGTCCTAAAAAAAGCACAAAAAATTCAAAAAAATTCAAAAAAACCTAAAAATCAAAAAACATGAAAAATCCAAAAACAATCGCTTTTGTTTCATTTTGCCAATAAACTGTCCCTTTTGTACATAGACAAACATTTGAGTAGATGTCAAACAGAAACACGATAAACACTGTGCTTAACAAAATCATGTATCAACAAATGAACTGTTCAACCGAGAAAGCATTCAAACTGATCAAAGTTGTCATAGCAATCAACAACATCAACATTATTGGTCCCTTTGTCAAAATTATCATGGTCTTATATAGGGTATTGTATTTCTTGAAACCAGACGACATGATCGTCCTTTTATCACAACATTATCACTTTTGACAACCAAGATCAGGATGTTTGTTTGACTTGTTTGAATTTGTGAGTCTTATCTTTTTATTGATCTATCTTTGACCATGTTCCTATGTTGCATGATGATGTCATTGAGTGATTTAGAGTGGTCAAGATGGCTCATGGTCCTTTTTTGTTTGTGTCTTCTATTTACAGAGTGTCATAAATTTTGGGACAAGTATGTCATGGGTGTCTGTGATAAGTGTGTTCTCTTTGTGAATGTCACACATACCTTGACCCTTGACACATGTAATGTCTTAGGATGCTTTGATTCATTCCTTGTCTGTGACATGTCTTTTTAACGCAAAGGGATTGCATTTCTGCTCTGGCTTTCATTGCCATGTGCACTCTATCTATTTTGCAATATCAAAATAAAGGTTCTCACCTACTTTTTGTGCATTTGTGACAGAAAATTTTTCTTCACCACTAACTGTTCTTCATCTAATTTCTTTTTATTCACATTTCTTCCATCAATCCTTGAAGTCATCTTGGTCTGGTCATGGCATTATTTTTGACAAATTGGCCTCTTTTGTGGGTTTTTCTAGCTAATTCCTCAAGGGGGCATACATATATCCTAATTGTCATCCAAGGCATATTTATTTATTGTTATTTGAAACAATGCTCATAATCACGTTGTCTCAGAGAGGGGCAAAATGTACACATCTAAAAATGGTTAACGCTTGCAGTGCCATACTTTAACATGTCCGTGTAACCTTCTTTTAAGATTTTTGCATCTTATTAACACTTCTTCTATGTCGTGGATTTGATCTTTATCATTTGTCGACATCTTGTCATTATTTTGTATTTCTTCCCCCTTGAACTATGTTTCTTGCATTTTCAATTAGGTCTTGTCAACATCATCTTTGAATTGCAATCTTTGGCTGTAATCAATCTTATCATGTCATTTGGTGTCAACCCTTTGCCATGTCGAATTAGGGTTTTGTCCTGGGTCTTTATCATCTCCTATCATCTTGGATCAATTACCAGTCATCTTGGATCATGTTAAATTTGTTATCAATCATCATCTCTCATCAATTTGGATCGATTAGTCATTGGTCCTCATCAATTGGCATCTATCATTCATCATCTCTCGTCAATTTGGATCAATTAATCATTGGTCCTCATCAATTGGTGCCTATCAATTTAATATCCTTGTCAATCTTGGTCAATTTGTTATTGATCTTTGTCAACCAATATCAGTCATTTATCAACAGTAGTCCTTTATCAACCAAAATCATGATCAACCCTACATTAATTGCTTATTGTCATGACCTAATTGATATTCCTTTCATTTCTATTTCATCTTCTAGGGTTTTATGATTTATTAATTTAATCTTATTCATCATTTCTCTTATAGGTTAAATAAATTTATTTATTTAATCCTAAGTCCCTTTTTGTCACAATTAAATATATTTAATTGGCTAATTGAATTTCCTCCCTTTTTGTGAATTAATTAATGATTGAGAAGTTATTAATTAATTCACCTAATTCCTATTTCATCATTTCTAATTTTCCTAATTTCCTAATTCCTAATTTCCACCTCATTTTCTAATTTTCTAAATTCAATTTCCACCTAATCAAGTCCTCTCTAGTCTCTCCCTATTTTTGTGCCTTGGTGGAAGCATGAATTTCTCATGTGTCATACCTTTTGCATAGCAAGATGTTATAGGCTTTTAGTCCTTTAACCTTTGCATTAGCAATATGTCATAATTCATGACATAGAAGGTGTCATAACCTTTTTCCTTCAACTTAATTTTGCTATTTTTTAAATCAATTGCCTCTAATATAAATTTCATGCTAATTTTGTCCTCTCTCCAATTTCTCTATAAATTGGATGCCTTTTCTCAATCATTTTGGAATCAACCACATTTTCAAGTATCCTCACACTATCAAAATCAATCTTTCTTCATGATTTTTCACTTATAGGTGAAATCCACACAAGCCCAATTTGGAGGAGAAAGAAAACCAATGAAGAGACATGGAGGAGATGCTTTGATGTCTTATGGTTTGCATTTATTTTTGAGCATCTTGTCTTCATACCTTTATTGTGTGTATTAGGATTACTTTCATTGCAATATAGTTAGGTGGTTGGCTAGTTTTTTACTACTTTGATGAATTCTGATTTCCTAGTTACAAGTATATTCTTGCATTCATGTATGAGAAACACATTTTGTTTTGCATTCATGTGTGAGAAACACATTGTGTTTTGTGGAACTATTCTTGCTTTACATATCAGTATATTCTCGAATTCATGTATTGCTTGTCAAGTTTGTAACTTTTTGTTGATGAAAATCATGTGGATAGAAAATTCATTGAATGCCTCTTAGGAAACTCTTCTTATAAAGTTAAATTTTTCTATATACTAGAAAATAAGATGCTATGTTATTATTGTGGAATTTGGACTTTCATTTTGACGAAATAAGAGGATTCTCTATTTCCTAATGAATTCATGTATTGTAGTGACAAGTGTTGATTATGTGAGAAAATATTTAGAATTTATTGGTTTGGAAGATGATAGTGATTGCCTCAATGTTGATGTGAGAATTCAATCCAAGGTCGCGGGACAATTTAATAAGATTTTTCTCTTGGAATTGCTCTGCTCCTTTTAGATTTTTTTATTGATACCCTCTTTTTATGTCTTGTGATACAAAAAATAAAGATTAATATGATAGTGACCAGCTATAATATGCCAAGGTTAGTTATAATACGTCTTGTGATTTCTCTAATTATATGCAGGCATAAATATTTCACTATGGGTCAATTATATGCAGAGAAAGAACACAAACGGATCTTGAGTATATGGGATAAGGAATATTTGATAAAGATGATTTCTCTTCTTTTAATCCAACATTATTTTATCACCCTTTAATCCAACATTGATTTACATGCTAGTATTCTATCAAAGAATGTTTTGAATTATAATTTTTTAAAGATATGAACCAACAAACAATGTTTTCCCCTATGAAAAGAAGGGTACCATCCAAGCATTAGAAATTTATTCTTAGTTTACTTTCAGACTATGGCCTATAATTTGGATCCTTTATAAATTTTATATAAAAAATTTAATAATTTACCATTTGATTCTTATTGGTGAGTGAGAGATCCATTGTCCGCATATACACAAGCTTATTGTCTTGAGATCAAATTTCTTTGCAAGCTTACTAAATAGAGGTAAATATTATAGGTATATCTATACATATACTCATTTCTTTATGAATTTATTTCAAGTGAGTGATGAGGTGGTAGCATTCCTTACAAGAGGAGACCCTAATAATGATGAAATTGTCACCCAAGATTAACATTCTTGGTTATAATTTTTTGGACAAAGGGCTGCAAACATTATACCAAGGTTGGTATAAAAACTCCCAAAGTGGCCCATGTTTCTTTTGATGGAAATTTAGTGTAATTTATACATGTTATTGATGGAATTATATTAGCTTCATTTTTCAAGTCTTGACATTTTTTGGTTATTTTCCAATATTTTAGTGGAATCGTGGTTAGTATTTCGGTGAAGGCATTTGACACAACAGGTGCAGGAGATGTTGTTGTTGGATTTTTCTCACATTCTCAGGATTAATATAAGTTCAAAGAGGCTCTTATATTTGTAAATGGGTGTGGTGCAATTACAACGACAAAGAAACTAGCAATCCCAACATTACTTGATAAATTAGTAATACTAGAGCTCCTAAAAAACATTGCCATGTAATGTCCCATATGAGAGGAGGGCATTTTGATATTTGTGTGTACATTATGATTCTTTATCGTGTATTAATTTTTAGATGAAATAAATTTATGATTGGGAAAAGATGTATACTCCCATACAAGTGGAAATGTTATGTTGTAATCACCATTCCTCTTAAGCAAAAGAATGTGAGCATGAAATTTTTATATTTTCTTCAATAAATTGTTTTGAGAGGTTCAAATGTCCTCTCAATAGGAAATCAATTATTTTGCATTTTTCTTTCTTTTATATGGTAAATATAATGATTATTATTTTTAATTTTTTCTTATAGTGATTATCTTTGAATTTGCACTTTGTATTATAATAAATCTTTTTCATACTTATGTCTTTCTATTTTGTTTTATCCTATCATGTTTGTAGTTTTATCCTAAGGATGAGATTCTATTTGATTAAATTTTTAATAGTTTGTCATTTTATGGTTAACAAATAAAAAATAAAGGAATGAACACATAATGACAAAATAAACAACAAAAACACATGATAACATAGAGAGAAGAAAAAACAAACCACAAAGAACAAAGAACATACAAAGCCATAGGTTTCAAAGATATTTCATCACTACACTCACACACTCACAAAGATATTATGACATACTCTCATATCCACTATGCATTATTTTCAAGGTTCTAATCCCTAATCTCTCAAATATTTTGTGGGGGTCTAATTGTTATTGAGAAAGTGTTGTTGTTCAACCTCATCAGGACAAGCTCCAAAGGTGACTAGACCACCACATATTCTATATAGAATAATTTTTATGCAAGAAATATCATAAAGAGGTTGCAGATGCATAGGAAACATTCACAACTAAAGGATGGATTAAGGTTGAGCATATGTGATCATGCTAGAAATGATATTGTCTACTATGGTGTCTCTAATAAACAAAAAATGGAGAACATAAATATGGATATGTTTATGTATCTCTCATAATCCTCTTGATTTGGACTAGTCTAGAATAGAGTTACAAACATTTCAAACATTGATATAGACAATTCCTTCCATTGCTTCATATTTGTGCATTTTCTTTACAAAATATTAAACCATAAATGAATTTTGGACTCTCTTCTAACAATTAATTCACCACATTTGTCTATAGCTTCATTGATAATGATCCTTATTTTATAGCCAATGATAGAAATTTATCCCTTCTTACATCTATATACACTCTTGAGCTAGCAAAGGGATAATAATAATTATTCATCCCCTTCAACTATGCTTGATAAATTTTGTCCAAAAGGTTCATAAACTTCCATTATTGTTTAGAATTTGTCTTATGATTTTGTATAGTTTATGCTATCTTAATAGTGGCTTAGGGATTTCCTTTATTGTTGTCTCCTCGATGTATTGGGTCTCCTTGATGTATTTTTGTTTCCTTGATGTCTTTTTTATGTGACCTAATATTATGAGATGGTTTGCTACATATTGTTGCACTATATATCATTGATGCATTGTTTATCAGATTGCTTGCTACATATTGTTTGATGTATTGTTTAACCATGACTACAATCCTTTATGAAATTGAATTATGGTATTCAACATATGTGATGAATGGTCCATCTCAGAAACCCTTCTTTCACAATTTTTTTTATAAATTAATTAAAGTATCAAACACTTCTATTGGTCCAATATGTGATATATCTATTGAGATTTAGAATTTTATTTTTTTAAATATGGGTGCTAATAATTATTTACTTTGAAATATTGTGAGGCATAAATATTTTAACACAAAAATTATTTACTTCCAGATATTGTGAGATATTATAACATATTATAAAATATTATTTACTTTCAGATTTTAGGTTGAAGGTTAATAAGTTAGAAGTTCATTTAAGTTAAAAAGGATTTAATATACTATAGATTCACACCCCCCTCCCCCTCTTAGAAGTAGTTTGTGTTCTAAAAAAAAATATTTAATAAGGCAAAAGATTCATTAAAATGCATTGCCTCTAGTCATCAACGAAGTGGTTTTTGTGTTACATATCAATGTCTTACAAATTAGCATGCACCAAAAATGTTACATATCAATGAGTATCATAGAAATCTAGAC
Source organism: Cryptomeria japonica (assembly GCF_030272615.1). Lineage (NCBI taxonomy): Eukaryota > Viridiplantae > Streptophyta > Pinopsida > Cupressales > Cupressaceae > Cryptomeria > Cryptomeria japonica. Next base: position 259,560,696 of record NC_081415.1, read on the forward strand.
AAAGTCCTCAAAAATCTATTTCAAGTTCTTACTCTGCATTGTCTAGTAAACATGTCCATGTACTCCAAGACCAAGAGATTTTTACAATAAAATCATTACAAATATCTGCAACTTTACGTCTAGAATGCTATAGCAGATTCTATGTGCTCAGAATAAGATTACCTAGCTTGTAGCATACCTCGATAACCCATATTGTAACTCGATAAACACTTATGTTTACTCTGTTCTTCGACTGTTCACTGTTAACCTTCTCGGTGACCTCTATGTGTCTCTGTAATAGTCTTCCTTCATGCATACACACACATATCTCACATCTCTTGTATCTAACCCTAAAATCATGTTGTATAAATGGATCTCTTATAGCGATGATCTAATTCACTGCTTCGATCTTACAAAAAGATTCTTCAAATGAATAACTAAACAAAATATTTCATTGGTTAGATTGACCTTGTAATCATACACAATCTCCTAGTGCAATTTCCAATGTAAAAACGGTTAGATGTGCCTCGATCTTGTAACACATTTTCATGTGCATGTCCAGGTTCAATATATCTGGTAAAATGTTTCACTCGGTGAATATCGACTCGGTGAGTTAACTTTACTACTCGATAGCTATGAAACAATAATCAGTAAACAGCTCAGTGAATACTGCATTCTGTGACTACTTTCTTCCATAACTGACTAGACTGTTCATACCGACTTCTTTGTGTGTAACAACTACATGATTCAGTAATACTAACTGACTAGAATATATAGTATGACTTTGGATATAAAAGTAATGGCAATTTGATAAGTAGTAACAATCTCCCCTTTTGACATTAGTTGAGATGTTTGACAAAAACTACTTTCAAAGTCATAACTCAAAAACTATATACTTGCAAAATGACTACACTTGAAAATATATACAATAGTCAATGAAATAGTATATGCAGATATACTCCCTTTATCATTATTCTATACATAACTCTAAATTTTGCATGTTCAGTTTTCTTTTGTGCTTGTGTGCTCTGAATGCTCTGTATATTCTGCTTGGTATACTCCCCTTGTATACAATACTCAAAACTGTGTTACCAAAACTGTATCACTCCAAATATAGTATTACTCCCCCTTTGTTGGGTATTACTTTCCTCTATGTAGTATCATAATATTACTCCCCCTTTTTGACAAACATCAAAAACTTAATTTCCATCCGGAGGCAGTAACTGATCAAAAATAGACTTATACTTGGTCTGGGAATCGGTGAGGGCGACTGAGAGTGAATCCTTTACACTTTCCATTAATGAATTTTGTGCTTGAATATCAGCTAGGAGTGATATTAAGCCATCAAGAGTGCTTCCCTCTTGTGTAGTTGATAGGCATGTAGCTCTGTTGATCTGTTCCTGTACTGATGAGAGATGAGGAAGGAATAATGTCTAAAGGGTCATTATGTCCATCCTAATTTTATGCTCTTCATTCCTCAGTTCTAACTGTTGAGCATGAGTTGTTGAAGCTTTGTATAGAAATTATGAACTAAATTAGGCTCAGTGGTCAACTTAGTTGAGAGATCGGTGATCTCTTTCTCAATTGCATCAGTTTTATTTTTGACATCTTTAATGAATAAGGAAAATGTACATAGTTTCTGGAATAAATAAAGAATATGCTTGAGTTGAGGGGACAACTCAATAATGAATTTGACAAGTTTTACCTTGCCAACAGCAATCGATTTATGTACTTCCTCTATCATTTTAGCAGTTAGTTGTTTATCCTTGAGCTTGCTTAAGTACTTAGATGCATCAACTCTAGATGTTTCAATCTGATTTAGGAGTTCATCCAATTGAATATGGATGGCTGCATCAGTTGACATTGTTGCTGATGGTAGCATTTTTTTTAGTAGTGTCCTAACCTTCTGAAGTACTTTATTCTTCTTCTGTATGGCCAGTTCCTTCTCCTGTTCGGCCTTTTCTTTGCATAGTTCACCAAATTCAATGAGTGCTTGCCCTTTCAATTTGGAGATGTCTACATTGGGCAACATGATCGGTTTAGATAAGTCAAATTTGAAACCATGCTTTCTCACCTTCTTCTCTTTTCCTTTGGTCTATGGCACTAAGACAAGTGCTTGTGAGGCTTGCTGACCCTCAGTAGGTTGCTCAGTAGATGCAACACTTTGGTCAGTTCCTGTAGCCGTTACAGTGTCCTTTGGTGTCTCGGTGCTAGGGGTCTCCATGCTAGGGGTCTCAATTGTAACATTTGCAGTGCTTGTCTATGCTTGACATGTCTGATCTTTGGTTGTATCTCCTACAGCTTCAGATTTGGTACCTTCGGTGCCTTGCTCGGTGTCCTTGGGAGCTTCAATTAAGATAGGTGGCTTCACCGATGGATAAGGCTGAACTTGTTCTAAGACAAATTCACTAGAGACAAGTTTTGCGTAAGTAGTGCCTTCAATCATCTCCTACTCCGGTGCTACTTCATCCATTACATCTTCATCAATTTGTATAGTGTCAACCGGGTCTGAACTTTGCTTGGTGACATCTGGATCTTGCTCGGTGACATCAACAATTTCAATTTGAGATTGTTCACTAACATCCTTTTGTTTGAAGATCTCCTGCCACTTGGCTTTTGTCTCATTCTCCACATCTATATATTGCTCATTCATCAATTTTAAGGCTCTCTATTTCACAAGAAATTTAGAATTGTATGTGGTCAAATTCTCCTTGATTTCTGCTATGGACATGTCAGGAAATAGATGGACTAGACTTCTTTCTCTTATTTGTCTCTTTGATTCCATTGCATATTTCCATCTGTTATCAATATGTAAGTAGAGTTCACTCGGAAGTGACTTTGCTAGTTCTAATGGTGATAGCCGAAACTTTAGAAGTGTACAAATGACAGCTTCTTCAATCTATCGCTTCTCATCATTATTCCTAGTCTCATACTTAACATATCTAAATCCTGCAAATCCACGGTATTCTTTAAGATTGGCACAAAAATTTTCAACACTATGAATATTTACCTTTTTGCTTTTCACAATCTGGAATTTATTTGCATCATCAGACTCTGTATCACTCGACTCTTTTGCCAAAATGAGTCTCCGAGTAGATTTCTTATAGGTCTTTATTACCTTTGGTGCAGTAACACTCTTTTGCTTCTTACTCAGTGATGCAGCTGATGCTCTGGTGTTGGGTCTCTTTGTTGGTGGAGTCGGTAGGGCCTTTGTGATGTCATGTTTCTTTCTTTTCAGAACTTTACCCTTTGGCAACTCTGTGCTCAATGTTATTGCAGCCTCTTGAGCTTCTGATTCCTCTTCGGTAATGGCAAGATTGCCTTTGATAGGTGTAGAGGAGGATTCTTCTCCTAATTTCTCAGATAAAACCTTTATCATTTTTGTAGCTTTATCATTTTTGTAGCTTTTCTTGTAGCCTTAGGTACTACAATGCTCATTTTTACTTTCTCCTTCACCTCTTCATAGGTTCCATACCTTAGTTCCATTGCATGCCTTGGCAATGATAAATAGGAATCAATTTGTTGTTGTGTTATGTCATAATCAATCTCATAACCCATTGGTTGCAATGATTGAGTCCTTGGTTCAACAACATTTACATAGTAATAATCAGTGTCGACTTCAAAACATATATTGTCCTTGTATTTTTCTACCAGTTGTGGTGGAATCCTGTACCTGTTGTGCATTTTCTCTTGGAATTTGCTGAAGTAATCATCCATGATATTATTAAAGTTATCTCCTAACTTCTTGATGAAGTCATTGATCTGATGGGTGATAGGTCAGTGTAGTTCCCATACTACTTTACTGACTGAGGGAAAGAACTTCTCAAAATAGAAAAACATACATACAAGTAATGAACTGAACTTTAGTGTATTTGCTAAGTTGTTCTTCTTCGGCTTCCTTATTGTGTTTAGGTTCTCAAACAAGTTCTTCAGTAGCACTTCATACAAGTCTACTTTCATTCCCTTCTTCACTATTTTGTAGGCCAAGTCAACTACAGCACATGGTACACTATTTTCCCTTGCAGATTGGAAGAAACAGTAACCAATTACTCTAATTGCAAACTTGAGTTCTGCATTAGTGACATTATTCAGTTTCAGTCCTCGGTAATCAAATTCTACTCTAGTTAGACTGATTAGCTCCTTTTGTGATATCATTTTCTATGCACGTGCATGATCATAGATGGGATACCCGATGATCAGGTGAATGACTTCCTTAGTGATCTTGAACGGTTGCTCTTGTAGCCACATGAAATCATCATGTACTCTGCTCAAGACAAACTTAACCCACTGGGGTTTGAACACACGGGGATAGACTAGGGCTTCAATTAATCCCTTGATTTTGATATGCTCAAATTTGCTATCCAGTTTGCCATAAGTGCAAAGTTCATCATATGTGTCACTAATCTCTACATGACCGAGTTCCTCAACACAACATTTGGTGAAGAATCTAACATCTTCTACTAACAAGACTTGATTTGGGATGAGTGAAAATGCAGTTTTGTCATCCGATTCAGAGGCAACTTTGGGAGTTAAAGAATATTTCAGCGAGGGCTTCTCCACATTTTTGACAACTATAGGGTCTTGGATCTTGGGCGCCATGGTAGGTTTTGAGTAAGATTTGACAAATTATCCTTAGGGTTTACAAACGACCGATGCTTCACACTCGGTAGACAATAGCAATTTGACTAGATCAGAAACCAGCTTAATAGTGAATAGATTTTATATAAATACCTCAAAATTCGCTCTGAATGAAGTTTGATCTCTTAGATTTTCTCTACTCTACTTCTTGAAAACTTGGTGAATGAAAATGACCATGAAAACACTTTTAAGTACTCAAAAATACCTCATCAGGCTCCGTGCAAGTTAGGTCAAGACATTAAATGCACTCGGTTCACCTTTTACCAATTTACTCCTTTTTCTATTTTAACCGAGTAACTAACTTTCTTTTATTAACCGACTTGATAGGTTTCCTGTATACACCGACTTGACAGGTTTCTTGTATAGTATATAAACTGACTAATTGCATCTTAAATATGCAGATTTTGAATTTTGTACATAATAGAATAGGAACTGTTATGATTTAACCTTTAGAGAATGCAGTCCCTTCATACCTTTTCTTGACTAATTTTAAATAGGTGCACCTAACTCAGTAGGTAAGGTTCTTTCTTCATCAGACATAATTTCCTTCTTTTTCCAAATCATCTTGAATTTTTCTTTTATCTCTTCAGTGTCTCTTCTCAGTTGATCTCTGCAATCTCTAGCTAAATGTCCAACTTTGTGACAATGAAAACATGCCATACCAGGATTTCTCCATGATCTCCAGTTGTTCATTCCAAATCTTATAAAATAGTTGGCACTAATATCTCCATATCTTCCAGAACATTCACACCATATCCTCGTATTGTAGTCCCATGGTACTGCTACATATTGTTGGTAAGGATCTGTGTGAGTTCGGTAACCTCTAGTGTTTGCTCGGTGTGGATACTTCATGTAGTTCTTTTGCTTAAACCAGCACTTCTCGGTACTATGTCCATATCTATTGCAGTTTCTACAAAACCCTTTGAATTTTGCCTTCTGATAGTTGTTAACAGAATTTGTCCTACATTGATTAGGTGTGTGACCATATTTATTGCAATTGTAACAATATCCATTGAACTTAGTGATATTTGGTTGCTTACCTTTTCTGGTCTGGCATATGTTGGCAGTATGACCTTGATTTCCATAGTAGTAGCAAATAGGCTTCTTCCTTTTGATGTTATTTTTGTTTCCAGCTTGCTTTGATGATTCTCCTCTCTCGGTAGTATGAATTCCTTTCTCGGTTGATTCTTTTCCTTTGTAACTGAGTCCTCCATCTTTGTAGGGTCTTCTTGTATTCAGTTGCTCATCCAACACCTTTGATGCTTCATAACTTTTCTCCAATGATTCTTTGGATTTCTTCTCTGTTTCAAGTTCACCAGTCAACCTTGATACTTCAAGTTTCAATGATTGATTTTCATCATTCTTCAAAATTGCTTCATGATGTGCATAACCTAGTTGATCTATCATATTTTGTTGAATACCAGTTAACCTTATGATTTCATCATCCTTATTAGATACTAGAGCTTCAAGTTGTTGTTTTTCTCTTTGTAGATCTCTTGCTTTATCCTCAGCTATCCTTAATGCATCTAGATTTTCAGTCATCTGTGTACTGAAATGTTCATGTTCTCTTTTCATTTCTTTCAGTTGATTAGCCAATGCTTTGTTCTTTTCTTTCAACATTCCAATCATTTCTTCAGTCTCTTCAAATATACTATTCTTAGATGATGTCTCGATTTCTTCCACTAGCTCTTGAGAATCCTGCAGGTCATCAGATAATCTTCTCCTTACTTTCAGAGATTTTTGCATTTTCCTCTGCATGTCTGCAATCACTTGATTTGCATTAAGCAGCTCTTCTTGTAGATACACAATCCTCTGAGATTGTTTGTAGCCTTCCATTGATAAGATCTTTCTCTTTAGGTAGTTAAACCCTTTTCCAAGATTCAAGCTCTGATACCAATTGTTAGGCCCAATATGGAAAGCTAATGTACTGAGAGGGGAGGGGTGAATCAGTACTCCAAAACTTTTCTTTGATAATAACCTTACTATTATGCATAAACAAAATAGTGTAGTAACATAAAATAAGTTAAAACAAACAGATAACAATCATACATGATTCACTTCATAACACATATATTTTGGTCACGCAGAAACTCTTTGTTAGAGAGAAAAACTGCGGTGGGGATGGCACCCACAACTTCACTACTACAATAATAAAGATTGCTCGGTTAGAGCTACATTTAGCTATTTTTGATAGCTTACCCTATTAGGAGTATCAATATCTATTAGATCTACCTTAATAAAGGATTTTACAACACTATATAAATGTTGCACCTGGTTAAAGGATTTACAATTTATAGACTTGGTTACAGTCTTTTTACCCTTTTAAAGGTTTCTCTTACAGCTTCACAATTTTACAATAAAATCATTACAAATATCTGCAACTTTATGTCTAAAATGCTATAGCAGATTCTATGTGCTTAGAATAAGATTACCTAGCTTGTAGCATACCTTGGTAACCCATATTGTAACTCGGTAAACCCTTCTGTTTACTTTGTTCTTTGACTATTCACTGTTAACCTTCTCGATGACCTCTTTGTGTCTCTGTAGCAGTCTTCCTTCATGCATACACACACATATCTCACATCTCTTGTATCTAACCCTAAAATCATGTTGTATAAATAGATCTCTTATGGCAGTGATCTAATTCATTGCTTCGATCTTACAAAAAGATTCTTCAAATGAATAACTAAACAAAATATTTCATTGGTTAGATTGACCTTGTAATCATACACAATCTCCTAATGCAATTTCCAATGTAAAAATGGTTAGATGTGCCTTAATCTTGTAACACATTTTCATGTGCATGTCTAGGTTCAATGTATCTAGTAAAACATTTCACTCGGTGAATATCAACTCGGTGAGTTAACTTTACTGCTCGGTAGCCATGAAAAAATACTCGGTAAACAGCTCGATGAATACTACGTTCTGTGACTGCTTTCTTCTATAACCGACTAGACTGTTCATACTGACTTCTTTGTTTGTACCAACTGCATGATTCGGTAATACTAACCGACTAGAATATATAGTATGACTTTGGATATAAAACTAATGGCAATTTGATAAGTAGTAACAGATAATAAGCTGCCTAACAATCCTAATGAGGTCCAAAGGGATAGCAATGTCAGAGGGGATTCTCATAAATATGAGCATATTATGGGCACTAAGGAGAAAGATCAGGAGGAAAATGGTACTGAAAATATACAGGAAATGCAGAATAGTGAGACAAAGGAGAAGAAACAAGAAGATGATCGATGTAATGCCCGATATAGGGGGAAGAAGAAAATATTGTTAGATTTGTCGAGATGGTTGATATTGAGGAGTAAGATATGGAAGATGATCTGGAGGAGGGAGAAATGAACCTGAATGATGTTGGTTCCAAGTACATTTCTCCTAGTACCAGAAGAAGTGAGGCTAAAGAGGAAGGGGTGAACCCTATCTGTACTTTCAAGGACCATCAATCTTCACCAGTTTTGGTCTCTTCTTTTGGAAATATTCTTTCAGGATTGATTAAGACCCCCATTCTGGTTGATTCTTCATCTCAAAATTCTAATGGAGATAATTCTAATTTGGACCAGAATATGGTCATTTTGGATTTGATGCAATCCCCTAAGGAAAAAGAGAATATAAGTCTAGAGAAGATTAAGTTTGACGATGAGATGAACTATACTAAAGTGGAAAAGAAGAAGAAGAAAATGCAACAAAAACCTAGTGTTGGTGTCACTACTTAGAATAGAGTCAAAGTGGATTGTGAGCCTCCTCTGAGTGTGGGTAGGAAATCCAATAGGTGGAAAAGAGAGCAGGAGTGTATGTAAAACATTATGGATAGATCACACAAGACGATCTACGAAATTATTTTTAACTCTCTTGGTAAGAAATGAAGATTTTATCCTAAAATATTAGAGGTATAAATAGCTGTCATAAATAGGACATAGTTCATAATTTGGCTAGGCATCATAGACCAGAAATTTTTCTTATTCAAGAGACTATAATGTCTAAAGAAAGAGTGCAGAAAACTAAGTTTTTAAAATTTTGTGTCTCAAGGAAGTAGTTTTGATGGGGCTTCTGGAGGAGCTATCACTTTGTGGAATTCTCATTTTATTTAAGGTGTTCCTCTTTGTCATGATGATAACCATGTTTCTACATTGTTTAAACACACTAAGGATGGTTTTTCTTAGATATTATCTAATATTTATGCACCTAACAACAAAGTCTCTAGGAGAAAATTTTGGGCCATGCTTTCTTCTTTTCATTGTAACCATGCTAATATCCCTTGGTTGGTTATTGGAGATTTCAATACTCCTCTCTAGGAGACTGAGAAATTTGGGGTTCTCAAATATAGCTTGATAGCAAACAAAATTTGGTTGATTTTATCAATGATCAGTGCCTTATTGATCTTGACTTGACTAGAGCCTCTTTCACTTGGTCAAATCATAGATTTGGGGTTGATTTGATTCAAGTTAGATTGGATTGGGCCTTAATTTCTATAGATTGGATTCAACATTACTCTTTTTCTTTGAATTATATGATTAGAGTCAGCTCGGATTATTATCCAGACAGCCTTATGGCTCAACCCAAAGCTGGGTAGCATAGAAAGTTTCCTTTTAGATTTGAGAAGATATTACTAGTATTGCACACTCCAATGAGAATTGTAGATGATTGAAGGTATTTTCATTGATGGCAACCTTACAATCTTATGGCACCGACAGACTCTACACTGGTAGATACTTCACTAGTTGCGACAAGAATGTTTATCGGCACCCTGGCCAATGGGATTTTGGTTATTGCATATTGTATTTAATTATAATATCTTTTCGTAAGCCAACATGGCATATTGTAATAAGACTCATATATAAGTATGAGACCTTGTAGACCATTTTGTAAGTAAGATAGATGATAGGATGAATATGTAGAGTGAATATTAAGAAAGATTTTTGAGTAAGGTTTATGGTTATTGTTTAAGCTTCAACCAGTACAGAACCTGGCATAGCATATGCTTTTTGTAGCAGTACATCACATTAGATTTCTAGAATCCATTTTTGTAAGATAGTGAGACTTCCTTTTGTATTTGAGCAATGAGCTCTAGGTAGTTGGCCTTCCTACATGTGTAGGCACATATTTTGTAAGTAATATCCATTCATTGGCCAGTGAGTGAATATTGTGGGTCACAAATCCCACCAAGGTTTTTCCCACACCGGGTTTCCTCACCAAAAATCTTGTGTTATGGTGTGCTTTCTATGTTGTGTTTCTTATTCATATTTACTGCATTAATTCTTGTTTACTGGTACACTATTTTGGAATGCAAATTGTTTAATAAGTTAAGAAAATCTGTTAACTGGCAAGATACGGATTCACCCCCCCCCGCCCTCTCAGTATCTTTGGGAATCCTAACAATTGGTATTAGAGCATGCTCCTCTATTTTCAGAAGCCTAACAGCTTGAGGGAGATTTTGACAGCGGTACAGATGGAAAGCTTGAGAAAGCACTTGGAAATAGCTCTTGCAGATTATGATGCAGAAAAATTGAAGAATATGAAACTTGAAGATGATCTGAAGACTGCACAAGAATTCATTCAAGGACTTCAGGAGAATCTCACTATTGCTAGAAACAAGAGAAGATAACTTCATGAGAAGATGCAAAGTGATGATGATGAAAAGGAAACTCTTAATGACCATGTGAACAAGTTGAGACAAGAAAACAGTGCTATGAGGAATGAGATGCAAGATATGAGTATGAGGTTTTGCAAAGACATTGAAGACAGAAAGAAGAATGAAGATGACTTGATTAGGAGACTAAATGACGTTGGAAATGAAAATATAAGACTTAGTCATGAAAATGATATGTTGAAGATAGATTTGATACACACACAAAATGATAAAACTGAACTTATGAGATAGAAGGGAATCTTGGAAATTGAGTTGGCTACTGCAAATCAACACAAAGATAAATTCAAGAAAAGTTCGGAAGAACTTGATAACATGCTGAAAAATCAGAGACCTGATGGAGATACTAATGGACTTGGCTTTGAAGTTGGTGAAAGCTCCAGTACTGCAAACAATCATGATCATAGTAAACCAGTAAGACTACGTAATGCTTACAAATTTAATGGGAAATGTTTTAACTATAACAAGTATGGTCACAGAGAAAATCAGCGTAGATCTAAAAACTATTAGAACACTAATACACCCACCGGTCAATGTTCCAAATGCAACAAAATTGGTCATAATTCAGAAAATTATAGAATGAATGTAAGATGTTATGTTTGTGGAAGATTTGGACACCTATCTAATCAATGCAGAACACATACTGACATAGGATATCAAAAAGCTATTCAGAAAAACAATGTGACTTGTTATGCTTGTAACAAAATTGGACATATTGCAAAATTTTGTAGAAGTAAAGCATCACCGACAAATAACAAGGGACCCAGTTTGAAAGGTAAAGAGAAGGTTGATGAGGTAAAGCAAGAATTTTGAAAACAATGGATTAGAAAGATAAATCAAAATGTTGATGAGACTATTCCTTCACTGGTAGAACAGAGTATTACTCCACCAGCAAAAGACTCTTCACCTAACTGAACTAAAACCTTTTAGGGGTATGGCAACAAATTGAAAATCATGCTAGTTTACCCTCAGTTGATGGTAAGAAGATGAATTGTTTCTTTACCGGAAGATGTGTTAAATTTCATTTAACTGGCAGGCATTTATTGTGGTAGTTGAAGGAAAAGACATTATAAAGAAAGTGTTTTTCACTCTTTTTCACTCACTGAGCATTCAAATTTTCTAAGAGTGCGAAAAACCCGAGCGAAGGCATCCATAGCGAGAAGTGAAGCAAAATCCTTTCAGGAATCCAAACCTAAAGGTAGATTCAGGTATTTATCAATGGCTTCCTCCTCTGCTCCTGAATTCATTGCAAACCCTACTATTATTGAAGTGGTTAATCTCCCTAGGCTCATGTTCAAGATTATTCCCGAAGTAGCAAAATAGGATGATACCTTAGGTGCATTTTCTAAAATCCCCAAAGGAGTTGCATATGTAGAAGATCCTAGGATATACATACATTGTCATATTGAGGAACTAGGTGCTAAAGAAATCATGAAAATGTATAAGAATGTAATTTGTGATAAGAATGGAGTTATAAAACTGGAACATAAGATAATTGAAACCCTAGGTTTTGTGGAAATTCTTGACATTCTGGAATTCCCTAAGGAAGTTGTGAGGATTGTACTCAATAGAGTTCATGGAGAATTATTTTGGCTTGATTCTATCCATAAGATCACAAGAGAAGTAGTAAAGGCAATGACTGGCTTACCTTTCACCGGTAGCAAGCCAGATAAAACCAAGAAAGTTTCAAACAACATTGTGATGTCATTAACTGGTGCAACACATGATAGCGGATCCTTAAGAGTTAATGATGTGAAAGATGATAATGTAAGGTTCATTAGCATGATACTGGGATATAAAACTACACATGCTAACCGATTAAACTCAGTTTCCAGTCTATGTATCAAGAGTACTTATGATATGGTAAATAGTAATGTTAAGATAGATATATGTGAGTGGCTGTAGGATGAGTTGATTGATAATTTGAAGAAAATCAAAGGTGATAAGAAAGGTAATTTCAGATTTGGTAATCTTCTTGTATGCCTGATGATATATATTACAAAAGAAGTCCCTGGTATAGGTAGGAAAGACTTTGGTTTTGACATACTGGTAGGAAAATAGTTATTGGATATCTTTACCGGCATGGGAATTGACAAGGACAACAAAATAATAGATTACTTTCAAGCATTTAAGGCTAGAATTAAGACTAGGGAAAGGTTACCTCAAATTATAGTTGACAAGTATCAAAAAGAAATTTGCTTTGTAATTAAGAAAGATGAAATTTGGATGGAGGCAGTGCTTCCTAGAACTATTTGGGTAACATAGATGGGTTATGAGGCTGATGTAAACATTATTGAGACATATGCCAAAGCCCTACTTGAAGCCTCTAGAGAACCTGAGGAAAAGGTATTTGGTAATTCTAAAACCATAGAGAGTGGAGTACAAACACTAAAACAAAGGAAGAAAAGAGAGAAGTATATTTGGAGTGCAACAAAGTACGTGAAAGAAATCAAAGAAAACATAATGAATATCACTGACATTAAAGAAAGTGACTTGGAAGGGTTACAACCAGAAGCTCACATTTCACTAGTTGGAACTTCATCAAAAAGTGAAATACCAATAGAATTTAAAAGGGTAGAAAGGAAGAGAAAACCTTCACCGATACCCTCTCCTACACCAAAGAAAGCAAGAAAGAAACAACAAGCAATAAGGCCCCCAACAAATAAAATGAGACCAAGGAAGAAGAAGGAAAAATAGGTTATCCCTCCTCTAGACAATCTTTTGAGTGAAATAATAGATGATGGGAATTTATCAAATGTTAGTAAATTATATGATACTTTTACAAATGAAGAAAAGGAAAGCATAGAAAATAGTATCGTTCTACACTTGAAAATTTATAAGAAATTTTTTATAGAGGTTGTAGATGTGTTACCTAGTTATTTGTATAGGAGACTTGATGCAAAAAGATTAGCTATTATGGAGTTGGACAAGAAAATAAAAATTGAGAAGCTACTTGCAGTTCACCCTGTGAAATCTATAGAAGAAATTGATGAGTTTATAAGTGAGGCTAACAAGACAGTATTTTCCAGTGGACACTAGCATGTATCTTTAATGGCTGGTAGAGTTAATGAGATCACTGAAGAGACAGCTGATAATTGGGATATCTTCTTTGTGGAGATAGAAAAGCAAGAAGAACTTAAGAGACCCAAAACCTTTAAGCTATACCAAAAGGACAAGGATAAGGGTAAAGGCAAGGTAGGTGGACTACCCTACATAAAAGTAATAAACAATTTGTCACCACCTCCTTCTATTAATCCACCAGTTGAGATTGTTGACACACCGGCGACTGAGGATATGGAGACTACACAAGAGGATACCAATCCTAAGTCGGAAATCCTGTATACAATGAATATTGATACTCAAGAGGTCAATATTGTGGTTGATAAGGAGACCACTAGGGAGAAGAAAGATGCTACTCAGCCATCGGCTGATAATATTGTAGTTGAAACAATAGTGGATAATATTGAGATTGGGGTTGAGACACAAGTTGAGCAAACTGAATAATCAATTGATCCCCTGGTTACTGGAATGGTGACTGATACCACTAATAAAAACACTAAAAAACCCACAAAGTTAGAGTAACCTGTTGATAACACAAAGAAACCAGCTGAGATACTGGTAGTGAACAATACAGAGGTGCATACAGAGAAACCGGCAGTAGAAAGCATAGTGAAACCCACTGAGGAACAGGTTGAGAAACAGAAAGAGAAAAAGGTTGAAACATAGGTACATTCAGAGACAGTGCCATCAACAATAGTTGAGAAGCCTAAACCTTTGCTAGTAGAAATGTAGACTCAAACTGACCTACAAGAGGTCAATACAAGAAAAGAGGTTACTCACACTAATAGCATGCAAATTGTTAAGGTAGTTGGATAGACATCTGGTTCTTCCTTGACAGAATTTAGACCAACTAATATAACAGAGATATTATTGGATTCTATCAAGAAAATCATAGATTGCAATGCACTAGCATATAAGGCTATTGATGATACCATTCCTATTTTAAAATTGATTGCACCTAAGTGCAATGTAGACAATAAAAATTCTTTGAGCCAATTAGACACATTGTCTAAATACATCATCGGTAACATATTGACGGTTGATCAAATAAATGAGAAGACATTTAAAGATAAAATGGATAGAGAAAAAGAGAAATTCTTTGATGAGATAATAAAGAATTGCATGGGACACATTGATACCCTATTACCAGCACTAATTAAGACAATAATGGAGTTTAAGGAATTGTATAAAGATACATGCAAGTCTAATCTCTTGATAGTGGATATTGACAAGGAGATCAGTAAAGTGCAAAAGGAAATAAATGATATAGCTGACAAGATCATTGGTTCCTCCAAACCAATATCAGTTATAGAACATGATATAGTTGGTTTTGAAGAAAAACTTGAAAAATTGGAGAAGGAAAATTCAAAAAATAAAAGGAAAGGCAAAAGATCTTAAATTCAGACTCAGTCTTAAACTTGATAACCTCATCTCTTTGAGAAAATATATCTCAGAGGCACTTGTACAGGGACTGAAGACACCAGAAGAGAAAATGCATCATCTCACCGATACCATTCAAAGAACAAAGGCAACATTGAAAGACAGTGACAGGTTCACTCAGAGCCTGAATTTTGTATTGGCAAACCTATTTCAGATTGTAACCAATCGATTACAAGGTTCTAGTTGATAACTACACTCAATTGACATTTTGACATCCTTTGTCATTGATGTCAAAGGGGGAGTACTAGAGAAGAGAAAAATGATAGACAGAAGAGATCATCTGCTCAGGGGGAGCACACAGTTTTGGTAAGATTTTTGGACTTCAATTTTTGGATACAATTTTGGATTTTTCTCATGAGTGTTCCCATCAATGCCAAAGGGGGAGATTGTTGGCATTGCACACTCCAATGAGAATTGTAGATGGTTGAAGGTATTATCATTGATGGCAACCTTGCAATCTTATGGCACCAACACCGGCAGACTCTACACCGGTAGATACTTCATCGGTTGCGACAAGAATGTTTACCGGCACCCTATCCGACAGGATTTTGGTTATTGCATATTGTATTTAATTGTAATATCTTTTTGTAAGCCAAAATGGAATATTGTAATAAGACTCATATATAAGTATGAGATCTTGTAGATCATTTTGTAAGTAAGATAGATGATAGGATGAATATGTAGAGAGAATATTAAGGCAGATTTTGGAGTAGGGTTTATGGTTATTGTTTGAGCTTCAACCGGTACTGAACCTGGCATAGCAGATGCTTTTTGTGTTATGGTGTGCTTTTTGTGTTATTGTTTGAGCTTCAACCAGTACTGAACACCGGGTTTCCTCACCAAAAATATTGTGTTATGGTGTGCTTTCTATGTTATGTTTATTATTCATATTTACTGCATTAATTCTTGTTTACCGGTACACTATTTTGGAATGCAAATTGTTTAATAAGTTAAAAAATGTGTTAACCAGAAAGATACTAATTCACCTCCCTATTAGGATTCCCAAAGATATTGAGAGGGGGGGGTGAATCAGTATCTAGCCGGTTGAAGAATTTTCTTAACTTATAATATGAAAAGCATTCCAAAACTATGTATTGGTAAGCCAAAATTAATGCAATAAATAAGAACAACAACCACAACATGAAAGAAACACCATAACATAGTATTTTTAATGAGGAAACTCAGTGTGGGAAAAACCTCAGTGGGATTTGTGACCCACAATAGTCGTTTACTTGCCAATAAGAGAATATTACTGTTACAATAGGGGCCTACACATGCAGGAAGGCCAAGTGCCTAGAGCTCACTGCTCAGTTACAAACGAAGTCTCACTGACTTACAAAAATGGATTATACAAATCCAATGGCATGTACTACTTTAGATCAGCATCTACTATGCCAGGTTTAGTACCAATTTAAGCTTTGCAATAATCATAAACCCTTATCCAAAATCTGCCTTATAATTCGCACATTAGGTCTGCAATAATCCTTCCATACATACAATTTAAATGATCTACAAGATCTCATACTTATATGAGTCATATTACAATCTGCCATGTCAGCTTACAAAAATATTTTGCAATTAAATACAAAATATAATTAAACAAAATTCTTGTCGGCCAAGGTGTTGATAATCAATCTTTTTGGTGTCGGTGAACTATATGCCAGTGTAGAGTCTGTCGGTGCTGGTACCTGCTAGTATCATATGATTGTAAGTTTGCCATCAATGACAATAACTTCAATCACCTACAATTTCTCATTGGAGTGTGCATTTTCCAACACTCCCCCTCTTAGTATCTTTGGGAATCCTAACAGTTATCCCATCCTAGCTTGTATAATAATATAAAGGAGTGGTGGAGTGTTCAAATCGATAGTAAAACTATGTTTTGTATAGCTAAAAAGATAAGATTGGTGAAGGAGATGGTTAAAAAATAAAATAAGGAGATCTTTGGGGATATTTTCTTGCAGAAATCAGCTCTTCAAGTGGAGTTGAACCTCATTCAGGATAAGATACAAAAATAACGATATGTGGGTGATAATTTTGTGAAGGAAAGTTATGCCTTGACTAAATACCATAGTATCATTTCCCATGAAGTGATCTTTTAGAGATAGAGGTCAAGGTCTTTATGGCTTAATGATGGTGATAGAAACACGAGATTTTTTCATGTCACTACTTTCAAACATAGAGTAGCCAATAGAATTGATCACCTTGTTAGAAATGGTAGAAGGATAGAGAAGGAAGAGGAAATTAGTGAAGCTGTTGTTGAGTATTTTAACCCAGATCCTATGTTGGGTCTAGATGCCCAAGGTATTTTGGCATATGTTATTCCTAAGGTGCTTTCTAAAGATTAGAACCACAAATTGGTAGCTATTACCTGAAATGAGAAAATCAAATATGTTTTCTTCTCCTTTGATGGCAATAAAGCCCCTGGCCTCGATGGTTTTCCTATATTCTTCTTTCAGCACTTCTAGGATATTGTGGAAAATGATGTCTCTAATGTTGTTAAAGAGTTTTTTGGAGCCAAGTCTTTTCTTAAGGAATTGAATGCAACCTTCATTGTTCTCATTCCTAAACTACATGGAGATAACTCTTTAGATGCTTTCAAACCTATCAGTTTGTGCAAGTCATTTTACAAAATCATTTCCAAAGTTCTCACATCGCAACTGCTGCAGATTTTGCCCTTTCTAATCTCTCCTCAATAGAATGGCTTCGTCCCAGGGAGACAAATCCTTGACTCAATCATCATTGTTCATGAGAATATTCATTCATTGATGGAGGCTAAATATTCAGGTTTCTTGTTGAAGTTGGAGATTGAAAAGGCTTATGATAGGGTGGATTGGTGTTTTCTCAAAAAATATATTCAAGCCTTTCAATTTTTGAGTAAAGTCATTAGTCTAATCTAATAGCTTATTTCCACTACTTCTATTGTTGTTATTGTTAATGGGTTGCCTTCTCATTTCTTTATAACCTCAAGGGGATTAAGGTAGGGTGACCTTATATCCCCGATTTTGGTTACTATCATGGCTGAAAGTCTGATCAGATTTATTCATAATAGGTGCTAGAAGGATCTCTAAAAGGTTTGAAGCCTTCATCTACTAACTTAATTTGTTCTCACTAGCAGTTTGTGGATGACACAATATTATTGGGGAGATCCTTTTTGGGGAGGCTAGAGTTATTAAATCCACCCTCAGCCTCTATGAAAAAGGCCGTGGGACAGATGATTAATAGAGATAAAAAATTTATCTACTTTATTAATACTCTTGAGTCTAGGCAAAAGAAGATTTCTACCATTCTTGATTACAGGATTGGTTTTCTTCCTTCTACTTACATTGGCCTTCCTTTGGGACCTAAACCCTCTGATACTTTTTGGCTCTCTTTGATAGACCGATTCAAGAGGAAGTTGGTCGGCTAGAAGGGGACCCTCCTTAGTCAGGCTGGTGAGGTTTAGCTCCTCAAAGCCACTCTTCAGACCCTCCCGATGTATGCTCTCAGTTGTTCAAGATTCCCTCAAAATATGCAGAGACTATTGAAAAATTTTGAAAAAGATTCCTTTTGTTTGGGGTGGAGGAAAGAAAGAGAATTCCTTTGGTTGCTTGGGAAAGTGTCTGCAAACCTTGAAATTATGGGGTTCTAGGGATTCAGGGTATCAAGACTTTTAATCTTTCTCCTTTGGATAAACAAGTTTGGTGAGCCTATGATTGTACAAGAGAATGGAATACAATATAGCATAAAAAATGCATCTTTAATGTTCACTCCATTCATGATTTTTGGATTCCCCTCATATTCTTGTTGGATCACACCTATGGAATAATATTGTCAAAGCCAGGGATGTGTCTAATTGTGGAATTTTCTAGAAGGTGGGGAATGGGAGGAGTATTCATTTTTGTGATGATTGTTGGATTGGGAAACATCCACTGGCTTCTAATCCTTTGTTGGGGGATTTTAGAGATACTTGTGTGGCTTCTTTTGGATTGATAGTGGCTGATTATTGGAAGGAACGTAAATGGGTGAACCTCACTTGAGATGTTTCTCAGATTAGGGTTTAGGGTTTATGCTACCAACCTAATTATTGTCTATAAGGTCAATGATGTTTATTATTGTTTGTGTTGGCAAAAGTTTTGTGTGTGTCCGCATGTTTTGATACTTGACAAACCAAAGTAAGGAATCTGCAGAGGGTGATTGCAGAAGAGAGGAACTGAAAAGGATTTGCCTTAGCAAGGAGTGTTGTTATTAGATTAGAGTCTTACCTTTTTCTTCTAACCATTTCAACAGATGGAAAATCCCTTGACCAGGTAGCTTTAACAGGATTGTTGCAAATCCTCTAACTAGGTGACTCAAGCTCATTGAGTTCTTTAAATCCTTTAGCGAGGTAACCTTTAATAGGGTTTCAACCCTTAATAGGGTTTATAGTGATCCCTTAAATGGGTGATCCCTAACAGGATTGGTTCCTAACAAAACCTTATTGTAAAGTCTTTAACCAGACTAGGCTCCTAACAGAGCGAACTTCAAAAGAGTTCAAAAACAAGCTTGTGGGTATTCATCCCCACCGTGGTTTTTCCCATTTGGGTTTCCATGTGAAAAAATATGTGTGTTATGGGTTGTGAGTTTGCATGTGTTGATTGAGTAATTTTTTATTAAGTTGAATATGCATGCAGTGCTACATGATTGTGGTATTATGGACACAACTCACTCATCACTAAACTGGTAAAGTAGCTATCAAGATCTGAGTTCTGTTGACTGTTGTTTGAAGTACTCGTAGTTAACTAGTTTATCTATCTAAAGTATTTTTGTTTAACCATTATTTCTATGGTTAAGTAAAGTGGTATAGACAACCAGTTATCTGTGTTTAGAGAGTGTCAAAATAGTGAAGCAATTTTTTCTGTGTACTAATTCACCCCCCCCCCTCTCAGTACCGATAGGGGTATTAGTTGTTCATAATTATTCATCAATTGGTATCAGAGCACCTCCAAGTACTCGGTGATATAAGCTTAACTACTTTAGGAAAAAGATCCTACTTTAATGATGAACAGGGAAGGTCCTAAGTTCAACAGGGATCACTTTACAATATGGAAGGATATGATGAAGATATATATCAGGAGTTTGGGTGCACAACACTGGAGCTATGTTGAGAATGCCTATGTAATCCCCACTGGCACTCTAACTGATTATTAGAAAAGAGAGATACAATAAAACGGGCATCATGGAAGCCCTCATTAGCAGCTTGTCCGATATAGAGTTTATTTATGTACAAGATAAGGATAATCCTAAAGTTTTGTGGGACAAACTGGAATCCATTTATGGCAGTGATGATCATGTCAAGCAGGATAAGGAAGAAAGCCTCAAAGGAAAGTTTGAAGATATGAGGATGTTTGAAGGAGAGACCATGCAATAGTATGGCATCAAAATCAAGATAGTGGTTGGAGAGATCAAAAGCACTAGTGGAACAATTGATGATGCCACCATTGTTAGTAAAGTTCTAAGATCATTGTTATCGGTCTATGCAATCAATGTTGCCACTATCCAAGAGCTAAGGTCTATAGACAAAAAAAAGGTATCCTTAGACTCTATTACTACTAAATTGACTGCATATGAATTGAATACCTAAGATGGTAGTGTTCAAAAGATAGAGTCAGCCTTTAGAACATTTGTTTCCTTCACACTGACCAGGAAAGGAAAAGAGGTCAGTACCAGTTAGGAATCCAAGCCAAGCAGAGATATGGATGATGAGGAGATTCTGATGGAGTTTGAAGCTCTTCTCACCAAGAGACTTCCAAAAGGCACCAGAAAATATAGAGGTAAGCTTCCTTTGAAGTATTTTTCCTACAATAAGATAGGACATATAGCTATTAACTATCCTAACAATGATAATAAGGATAAATCAAAAAAGTTTAGAAAGTATAAAGGAGGAGGTAGGAGAAATTGTCTTGTTGTAGTGGATGAAGGTGTTACCAATGAACAATCTAAGGATGAACAGAGTGAGGAGATAGTGTTTGTAGATATCAAGGAAGAGGTGTCTGACCAAAAAGGCCTTGTCACTCACATTGACAACTCTAATGAGTGGAGCATTCATAGCAGGTGTTCTCACCACATGACTAGTGACTGGAGAAAGTTTCTAACTCTAAAAGAATATGGTGGAGGTGTGGTCCGCTTTGGCAATGATGCACCTTGCATGGTGAAAGGAAAAGGATCCATCTCACTAAATAGAAAGAGTAGTGTGGATTATGTCTACTGGGTGGAAGGCCTTAAGCACAATATTTTGAGTGTTGCTTAGTTGAACGATAAAAAACTCATTCTAGATCTCAAAGGTGGAGTCTACAAAATAATTGAAAGGAGTGGTGAACTTATTGTCATCGGTAAGTAGGCCAGAGGAAACCTATTTCAGCTAAATGCCAAGATTAGTTAGTGCCTGATGGCAAAATTTGATGACAGTTGGATATGGCATAGGAGACTTTGTCATATGAATGTTGACAATATTGTAAAGGTGAATAAGATCAAGGCAGTAAGAGGATTGCCTTTGCTGAACAAACTGGAGAATGCTTTGTGTAGAGAATGGCAGCTTGGGAAGATGTCTTCCTCAACATTCAAAGGTAAGTCCTTTTCACCAGAGAAATTACTTGATCTTCTACACATCAATCTCTGTGGCTAGATTAAAACTGGAAGTATTCATGGAGATTGGTATTTCATGATTCTTACCGGTGACTGCTCAAGAATGATATGGGTCACATTCTTGAGAGACAAGTCTGAGGCGTTTGGAAATTTCAAAGCCTTTAGAGAATTGGTTGAGAAGGAGATCGGTAGAAGAATAAAATGCCTTAGAACCAATTAGGGAGGTGAATTCACTTCTGATGAATTCAACAACTACTGTGAAGAGAATGACATCAAGAGGCAGTTATCTACCCCAAGGACACCATAGCAGAATGACATAGTAGAGAGGAATAAGAGGACTATAGTGGAAGCAGCTAGAACTATGTTGATCCAAGGAAAGGTAGCTCACACATTTTGGAGAAAAGTGGTAAGCACTGCAATATATACTATGAACCGGGTACTCATCAAGAAAGTTAAAGACAAAACCCCCTAAGTACTAAAATGGTAGAACTCCTAATGTAAGTTATTTCAATGTATTTGGTAGCAACTACTATATCAAGAGAGGTGAGCATCTGAGCAAGTTTGATGCTAAGTGTGATGAAGGAATATTTCTAGGATATTTCACTAAAAGAAAAGCTCTCAAGTGCTAAAACAATAGTACTTAGAAAATTGTTGAGAGTATCAATGGCAGGGTTGATGAATCCCCTGAGGAACTTGAGGAAACTAGCAGCAAGCAAGCAGAAGATGAATTGGGTGTAGTCTTATGGGAACCAGTTGAGAAGGGAATAAGTTGTAAAAACAAGAAAGACCTTAGTGTTTCTATACCAGTAGAAGCTGCAGTAGGAGAAGAAGAAGAAGAAGAAAAGCAAGAGGAGCCAGCTAGGGTTATTCCTAGGTATGTTAAACTGCACCATGATCAGAAGCAGATCATCGGAGAAAAAGATGCAGAGATACTCACAAGGAGAAAGGTTAAAGAAATATCCTTCATGATTTCAAAATTAGAGCCTAAGACCACTAGAGAGGCACTTACTAATGAAGATTGGATAAAGGCAATGGAAGAGGAGATGGACCAGATAGAGAAAAATGCAAAATGGTCCTTGGTACCTAGACCGGAACACAAGAATGTCATAGGTACCAAATGGGTCTTCAAAAATAAGTTGAATGAAGAAGGCATTATTGGTATTTTGGATATGTTGATATGGTTTTGTCATTCATGTCAACACTTATCAATACTTGTCAACCTATCAGCACTTGCATATTTGGTTATGTTCATTGGCAAGCAAGTGACTTATGCAGAGTCATCAGTAGGATATATTGTTCACCGAAACTTGGCATCACTTGAATACTACTTGGTTATGTCGAAGACATCATTTGGATGCTTTGTCTTGGTAATTTGTTCATTGGTATACTCAAGTTTGCATATTTGTTGTTACCAGCAAATAGGTCCAAGATTTACACCGACATGCATATCTATTCCAAATCAGCATGACACATCATAGAGATGATTTGTTATTATTGTAAATGCATTGAGCTGACATCATGCATCAGATATTGTTTAATTTGTAATTGATTTTATTGTAATATCTTTTAGTGAGCCAACCTACTCAATTGGTCTTAGGTTATGGTATAAATGTAAGATCTCATTTATGAAATTGATATATGCAAGGATAGAGATTCTAGTAAGGTATATATGAATATAAGCAGAGCTATACACACTGACATCATTCAAGATTGAAGGAAGGTTTGAAGAAGGCGTATCAGAGCTAAACCAGTATTGAATCCAGCATATGGAGATGCTATTTTGAGCAGTACATTATCATTGGATTTAATCATCCAATTGTAGTCAGTGTGACTCCCATTTGTGATTGAGTGGTGAGCTCTAGGCACTTGGCATTTCTGCATATGCAGACCCCTTATTGTACACACATACTATCTGCAATAGTATCATCTAATTGTGGGTAAGTCTTCCCACCATGGTTTTTCCCTTTACAGGATTTCCACGTACAAATATTGGTGTTGTGTGTTGTGGATGTTATTATCTTTCTGTTTAATGCATTAATCTTTACCAGTACTGCAATTAATTGATAAACTATCTACCGGCATAAAGTTTGGTTTACCGGTATTGTACATTAAGCTTTGGTTAAGTTAATCTTTGTTTGAATTTATTAGACAACTGATTCAACCCCCCCCCCCCCCAGTTGTCTCCAGGACCTAACAATTGGTATCAGAGCCTAGCCCTCTTTTTGCAGAAGTTTAACAACTTGAGGAGATCCAATGTCTTCTAACTATTTCAGGAAGGACAGTCCTAAACTTGATGGAACCAACTATGGAATATGGAAGATCGGGATGGAGACTCACTTAAATTGCACTGGAAAAGACATATGGGAAGTTACAAAGAATGGTTACACTGCTACTACTCAAGGTCAGCCTAATCCACCAACCTTCGCTAAAGATGAGGAAAATGATTGCAAAGCAAGAGAAGCACTTTTGAGCGCATTGTCAGATCAGCAAATCATGGGATTATCAGATAGGTCTACTACTAAATCTATTTGTGACAAATTGGAAACATTTAATGAAGGTGATACCACAGTCAAAATTACAAAACTTGAATCCTTCCGAGTCAGGTATGAAAATCTTAAAATGGAAGATGAAAGGATTTCTTCTTTTATGGAAAGAGTAAATGAAACTATTTTGGGTATACAATGTTGTGGAGGAACCTTAAGTGAAGATGAAATTGTTTCAAAAAATTTAAGAGCATTGCCACCAGCATACAAAATGAAAGTAACTGCTATAAATGAGTTGAGAACAATGTCTAATACATCAATAACTTGAGACACATTGGTTGGAAAACTTTCAGCTTTTGAAATTGAGGAATTTGGTCCTATTGCTACTATAAAGATAGATTTACCTTTTAAGGAATCAACATCATCTACATCATCATCATCATCATTTGACAAATCTGATTGGAAAGCCTTTTATGCAAGAGAACTTGAAGAAAACGGGAGAGAAAATGAAGAACTAGAAGAACTTGAAGCACTATTTGCAAGGAAAATGCCTAAAGGTCCAATTGGAAGTAAGTATGAAGGTAAAGCACCCTTTAAATGTTTTAACTGCAATAAGATTGGTCATATGGCATCTAGGTGTCCTGATAGACATGCAAGATTGAAAGAAGAAGCTAAAAGAACATACAAGCCTAACCCTGAATATCAGAGATACAGATTTAAGAAGAATAGAGACAAATCTTGTTATCTTGTTGATGGACATTGATGATTCTGATGAGGATTCGATAGACAATGGATGGGTTTTTGTTACTATAATAGAAGATCAACTGGCACCTACTGTTCAACCAGTAGAGAAGGCCCTGGAAGCTAGAATTGAAGATAAGGATGAATGGATCATTGATTCAGGATGTTCACATCATATGACTAGTGATAAAAGTAAATTCTTAACCTTTCAGGAATACAATGGAGATCTAGTGAGATTTGGAGATGACAAAGCTTGTTTGATCAAAGGAAAAGGGACTATATCCTTTGATGGAAAGCACAATACTGATAATGTTTACTATGTTGAAGGTTTTAAGCATAATCTTTTGAGTGTTGGTCAATTAGTTGAAAAAGGATTTCAATTACAATTCAAGAATGGTAAATGCAAAATCATGAACAGAACTGGTTTGGAAATTACAACTGGTAATCAAACTAGAGGTAATATCTTTCATTTGAACAACAGTGAAAAGACATGCTTGATTGTACATATTGATGAAATTTTTTTATGGCATAAGAGACTTTGTCATGTAAACTTTGATTGCATTGTGAAAATTAGTAAAACTAAAGCAGTAAGGGATTTGCCTAGAATTGTCAAACCTCACAATCCGGTATGTAAGGAATGTCAATTTGGAAAGCAGGTTAGAGAATCTTTTAAGAGTATTCTAGAAAAATCTAATAATGTTCTTGACTTAATTCATACTGATTTATGTGGTCCAGCAAGAACTAGAAGCTTACAAGGAGATAGGTATTTTATGCTAATCATTGATGACTATTCTAAAATGTGTTGGGTTACTTTTCTCAGGGAGAAATCAGAAGCACTTGGGAAATTCAAGTTATTCAAGGTGATGGTAGAGAATGAAACCAGTAAGAAAATCAAATGTCTGAGATCAAATCAAGGAGGTGAATTCACATCTAAGGAATTTAATACATTCTATGAAGTGAATGGAATCAGAACACAGTTATCAGCACCCCGGACACCCCAGCAGAATGGAGTTGTTGAAAGGAAAAATAGAACTATCTTAGATGCAGCTAGAAGTATGTTATCAGAAGAAAATCTACCTCATGTATATTGGAGAGAAGCTATAAGTACATCAGTTTATACATTCAACAAAGTTCACATCAAAGGTGAAACCGGTAAGACCCCTCATGAACTATGGTTTGGTATTACTCCTACTCTTAAATATTTCAGAATATTTGGAAGTAAACTCTATATTAGAAGAGATGAGTATATTGGAAAATTTGATCCTAGAAGTGATGAAGGAATATTTCTTGGTTATTCATCTAAGAGAAAAGCATATAGATGTTTTAACAAGAGATTGCAGAAAATTGTTGAGAGCACAAATGTGAATATTGATGAACAGTTTAGAGGAAATTCAAGGTACATGGACTCTGAACCAGCAACAGAGATAATATAAAATGAACCTACAATGAATACACTGGTATAGAATGAATACTCAGTTACATCGGCATCATCTGAAAATTCCACAATAATTGAGGAACAAAAGCAAACAAAGACACCCTGGTATGTAAGACTGAATTACTCTAAAGATCAGATAATTGGGAACAAGTATTAAGGAGTTATGACTAGAGGAAGACTGACAAATGAAGAGGTATATCTTATTTCTCAAATTGAACCAACATCAGTTAATGAGGCATGTGAAGATAAACACTGGATTAAGGCTATGGAAGATGATTTGAAACAAATTGAAAAGAATAACACATGGACATTAGTTCCCCGGCCTAAAGGCAAAAATATAATTGGAACTAAATGGGTATTCAAAAACAAACTTAATGAAGATGGTAAGGTAATCAGAAATGAAGAAAGACTAGTGTGTAAGGGATATTCACAAAAAAAAGGAATTGATTATAATGAAACCTTTGCACCGGTAGCTAGAATTGAGGCAACAAGATTATTCTTGGCTTTTGCAACATACAAGAACTATAAAGTATATCAAATGGATATTAAATGTGCATTTTTGAATGGAGATCTTGAGGAAGAAGTTTATATTGAACAACCTGATGGATTTTCTTTGACAAATAACAAAGATATGATTTGCAGGTTAAGGAAAGCTTTGTATGGGTTGAAGCAAGCTCCAATAGCTTGGTATGCTAGATTGGATAAATATCTTTTCAAGATTGGTTTTTCTAAAGGTAATTCTAACAGCAACTTATAATACAAAGTAACTAATGATGACATCTTGGTTATAGAAGTTTTTGTTAATGATATCATCTTTGGAGGAGAAGATGGATTATGTAAAGACTTTTCTAATGAAATGCAGCAAGAATTTGAAATGTCTATGATTGGAGTGATAAAAAAAAATTTAGGATTGTAGATTTCATAGACTGATAAAGGTATATTCTTGAGTCAATCTAAGTACTTGAAGGAGTTGCTAAAGAAATTTGGTATGGAGAACTCTAAACCGGTAAGCACACCAATGACTACAATTGATAAATTGTCATTAAGGGATGAATCAACACCTATTAATCCAACTAGGTACAAGTCTATGATAGGAGGTTTACTGTATTTGACACAAACAAGACCTAATATTATGAATGCAGTATGTATTGTTTCAAGATTTCAGAGTAATCCTAAGGAAAATCATGAATCAATAGTAAAAAGGATATTCTAGTACTTACAAGGCACTACAAATCTTGGCTTATGGTATCCTAGAGATGAAAACTTTGAATTATGTGCATACATAGATGCAAATTAGGCAGGAGATGTAGATGACAGAAAAAGCACCATAGGTGGAGCATTTTTTCTTGGTAGTGGATATATTTCTTGGCTGAGTAAGAAACAAAGTTGCACATCTTTATCAACAGTAGATTAAGAATATGTTGCAGCAGCAACTAATTGCACATAGGTATTATGGCTTAAGCAAATGTTGAAGGACATAAAGGTAAAATGCAAGGAACCTATAACTATTTACTGTGATAATACGATAGCAATTGATATATCTAAGAACCCGGTACTTCACTCAAAAACTAAACATGTTTCTATCAAATTAAATTTTTTGAAAGAGAATGTTGAAGCAAAAGAAGGAAAATTGGTTTATGTGAATACTAAAGAGAAAATTGTAGATATTTTTACTAAGCCTTTGCCTAAAGAGACTTTTGAATATCTCAGAGAGCAGCTTGGGGTTATACCCCCATCGGTAGAGACTTAGACAGATGATTTTTGTCATCAACCAACAGAATTAACAAAGAAATCTTTTATTTCAGCTTTGATGAGGAGAGCTACTTCTTAGGGGGAGTAGTTGGTACTTTGTAATGAGTTGGTATTTTATATTTTGAACTGGTATTTGTGTTTCTTTGGCATTTGATATCAAAGGGGGAGAGATTGGTATGCAAAAACACACTATCCCTTGAGGAAGAGACTTTACTTTGGGGAGAGATATTATTCATTTTGATTTATGGTTATGATCTCTTTGGGAGATTGTTGGTTTTGGGTTTTTGGCATTTTTGTTTTGGCACTTTGATGGTTTTTCCATCTTGTGTTGCCATCAATGCCAAAGGGGGAGATTTTTGGTATTTTGGATATGTTGATATGGTTTTTTCATTGATGTCAACACTTGTCAATACTTGTCAACTATCAGCACTTGGAGATTTGGCTATGTTCATCGGCAAGTAAGTGACTTATGCACAGCCACCAGTATTTGGTTCACTAGCAGGATATATTGTTCACTGGCACTTGGAATGACTTGAATACTAATTGGTTATGTCGAAGACATCATTTGGATGCTTTGTCTTTGTAATTTATTCATTGGTATATTCAAGTTTGCATATTTGTTGTTACCAGCAAATAGGTCCAAGATATATACTGACAGGCATATCTATTCTAGATCAGTACGGAACATCATAGAGATGATTTGCTATTATTGTAAATGCATTGAGCTGACATCATGCATCAGATATTGTTTCATTTGTAATTGATTTTATTGTAATATCTTTTAGGGAGCCAACCTACTCAATTGGTCTTAGGTTATGGTATAAATGTAAGATCTCATTTGTGAGATTGACATATGCAAGGATAGAGATTGTAGTAAGGTATATGCGAATATAAGTAGAGCTATACACATAGACATCATTCAAGATTGAAGGAAGGTTCGAAGAAAGCATATCAGAGCTAAACCAGTACTGAATCCAGCATATGGAGATGCTATTTTGAGTAGTACATTATCATTGGATTTAATCATCCAATTGTAGTCAGTGTGACTCCCATTTGTGATTGAGCAGTGAGCTCTAGGTGCTTGGCCTTTCTGCATGTGCAGACCCCTTATTATACACACATACTATCTGCAATAGTATCATCTGATTGTGGGTGAGGCTTCCCACCATGTTTTTTCCCCTTACAAGGTTTCCACATACAAATATTGGTGTTGTGAGTTGTGGATGTTATTATCTTTTTGTTTCATGCATTAATCTTTACTAGTACTACAATTAACTGATAAACTGTCTACCAGCATAAAGTTTGGTTTACCGGCATTGTGCATTAAGCTTTGGTTAAGTTAATATTGTTTTGAATTTATTAGACAACTGATTTACCCCCCTCTCAGTTGTCTCTAGGACCTATCAGGCACAGTGATAAGAAACAAGGGAAGACTTGTATGCAAAGGATATGCTTAGGAAGAGGGAGAGGACTATGGAGAAACCTTTGCCCTAGTGGCTAGACTAGAAGGTATCTAGTTTCTACTTGCATTTACAGCATTCAAGGGATTCAAGGTATACCAGATGGATGTGAAGTCTACATTCTTGAATGGAATCCTAGAAGAAGAAGTGTATATTGAGCAACCAGATGGGTTTGCTTTGTGAGAAGATTGTGACATGGTGTGTAGATTACACAAGGCCTTTTCTGGATTGAAACAAGCACCAAGTGCATGGTATGAATGGCTACACTCTCATCTTGTGAAGATAGGATTTCAAAGAACAAGTGATGACAACAAAATATACCTAAAATATGAAGGTGATCAGATACTGATCTGTGAAGTATTTGTAGATGACATAATCTTCAAAGGAGATGATGAAATGAGTCATGCATTTGTAGATGAAATGAAGAAAGAGTTTGAGATGTCTTTGATTGGAGAGATAAAATTATTCATTGGTCTACAGATTCAGCAAATGAAGGTGAGTATCTTCATTACACAGTCCAAGTATATCAAAGAGGTATTGAAGACCTTTGGCATGGAGGAGAGAAAACCGATTGGAACACCGATGGTGACCAACTGCAAACTGACTAAGGAGGATGATTCAATGTTGGTGAATGAGGAGTATTGGTCAATGATTGGTAAGTTGTACTATGTGGTACGTAGCAAATGAGATATTGCTCATGCAGTAGGCATAGTTGCTCATTTTCAGAAGAATCCTATAGAATCCCACTTGGTAGCAGTAAAGAGGATTCTTAGAGATCTAAAGGGAATAGTTGATTATGGATTGTGGTATCCATATAATGGTGACTCTGATCTCAAAGTATTTACTGATGCAGATTGAATAGGTAATGTGGATGACTGGAAGAGCACAACCGATGGAGTGTTCTTCCTCGGTGGAAGAATAGTCTCGTGGATAAGTAAAAAGAAGAGTTGTATCTCCCAGTTGATAGCTAAACCAGATTATGTAGCAGCATTTATTAATTGCACTCAGATAATTTGGATGAATTATGTACTGAATGGATTCAAAGTGACTGTATCTGAACTGGTGAGTATTTTTTGTGATAATACTAGTGCAATCAATATTTCCAAAAATTTGTTATTGCATGCTAAGACCAAGCATTTTGAACTCAAGTATCATTTTTTGAGAGAGAAGGTTCAGAATAAAGAGGTGGTATTAAGACATGTCTCCACTAAGGAACAGCTAGCAGATATATTCACTAAGCCCTTACCAAAGACTACATTTACATATTTTAGAGGTGAATAAGGGGTTTTTCCCCTTTATGAAATACATTAAAGATGTGTGCTCCACATCAGTCAGGTATTGCAGTGACCAATCTTACAGGATTGATGTGTTGAAGGATGCTACTCCATAGGGGGAGCAGCATGGTGGAGCTTGGAAGCTTCTGCCTCCACTATGGTATTGTTGTCAAAGGGGGAGAAGACATGTTGAGCATGTACACAATGATCAGTTGAGGTGATGGTGATATTTTAAGTTGCACAGGTATTGTGTCAACTGATGTATATATTTTACTGAGCAATGATTCACTAAGTATTGCCATCAATACCAAAGGGGGAGATTGTTGGCATATGATGAAGCGGTGATAATCTATGTTGTCATTGATGTCAATAAGTAAACTGATATATGGTGCTCAAGAAAGTGAACTGGTATGAACCGGTGTGAAGACTGGAAGGGACTAGAGTCAACTGGGATGGAGTGAACTAGTGTTGGGGTTCACAGTTTAACTACTAGTTTGTAGTCTCAGTTCAGTTCAATGGTTTCCTATTTGGCGATCTAACTTGTGTGGTGCAAACTGATGACATTATGTGATGAGTTAGTTAAGAGATAATGATGAGATCGAGATGCCACATCAGCTATGTGCATGTGAAGAATTTCTTTGAGGATCTTGTGCATGAAGAGAGAATGCATTGACTGTCTACCTCGAGAATGTGTGTTTCTCTTAGCGATGTGTGAAGAACGTGTGATGAGTTACTGATTTCCAGGTGCGATGAAGATTGGACAATGCAGAATGACTTCAGATCTTTCTCAGATTGTTTTACTCTATGCAATGCATTTTAACGATCAGGATCGGACCGCTTCTAACTGAAAACCTAAATGATTAGGGTTTAGGGTTTATGCTACTGACCTAATTGTTGTCTATAAGTTCAATGATGTTTTCTATTATTTGTGTTTGCAAAAGTTGTGTGTGTGTGTGTGCATGTTTTGATACTTACCAAACTAGAGTAAGGAATCTACAGAGTGTGATTGCAGAAGAGAGGAACTGAAAAGGATCTACCTTAGCAAGGAGTGTTGTTGTCAGATAAGAGTCTTACATGTTGTCTTCTAACCATTTCAACAGAAGGAAAATCCCTTGACCAGGTAGCTTTAACAGGCTTGTTGCAAATCCTCTAACCAGGTGACTCAAACTCATTAAGTTCTTTAAATCCTCTAGTAAGGTAACCTTTAACAGGGTTTATATCCATCCCTTAATCGGGTGATTCCTAACAGGATCGGTTCCTAACAAAACCTTATTGTAAAGTATTTGACTAGACTAGGCTCCTAATAGAGCAGACTTCAAAAGAGTTCAAAAACAAGCTTGTGTGTATTCATCCCCACCATGGTTTTTCCCATTTGGGTTTCCACGTGAAAAATCTGTGTTTTATGGGTTGTGAGTTTTCATGTGTTGATTGAGTAATTATGAATATGCATGTAGTGCTAAATGATTGTTGTATTATGGATACAACTCATGCATGACTAAATTGGTAAAGTAGCTATCCAGATCTTAGATTTGTTGATTGTTGTTTGAAATACTTTTGGTTAACCAGTTTAGTTGTCTGAAGTATTTTTGTTTAACTGGTATTGCTATAGTTAAGTAAAGTTGTATAGACAACTGGTTATCTATCTTCAGAGAGTATCAAAATAGTGAAGCAAGTTTTTGTGTGTACTAATTCACCCCCCCCCCCCCCCCCTCTCAGTACTAGTTGGGGTATTAGGGAGGTGATATAAGTTTAACCACTTGAGGCAAAAAATCCTTCTTTAATGATGAAGAGGGAAGGTCCTAAGTTCACTAGGGACAACTTTAGAATATGGAAGGATGGGATGAAGATATATATCAGGAGTTTGGGTGCACAACACTGGAGCTATGTTGAGAATTCCTATGTAATCCCCACTGGCACTCTAACCAATGATCAAAAAAGAGAGATACAAGAAAATGGGCAAGTCATGGAAGCCCTCATTAGCAGCTTGTTCGATATAGAGTTTATTGATGTACAAGATAAGGACAATCCTAAAGATGTGTGGGACAAACTAGAATCCATTTATGGCGGTGATGAACATGTCAAGAAGGCTAAGGAAGAAAGCCTTAGAGGAAAGTTTGAAGATATGAGGATGGTTGAAGGAGAGACCATTCAACAATATGGCATAAGAATCAAGATAGTGGTTGGAGAGATCAAAAGAACTGGTGGAACAATTGATGATGCCACCGTTGTTAGTAAAGTTCTGAGATCATTGTTATCGATCTATGCAATTAGGGTTGCGGCTATCCAAGAGCTAAGGTATATCAATGAAGAAAAGGTATCCTTAGACTCTATTGTTGTTAAATTGACTGAATATGAATTGAATAGCTATGATGGTAGTGTTTAGAAGATAGAGTCATCCTTTATAACATCTATTTCCTCTCCACTAACTAGGAAAGGAAAAGAGGTTAGTAGTAGTTAGGAATCCAAGCCAAGCAGAGATATGGATGATGAGGAGATTCTGATGGAGTTTTAAGATCTTCTCCCCAAGAGATTTCCAAAAGGCACTAGAAAATATAGAGGTAAGCTTCTTTTGAAGTGTTTTTCATGCAATAAGATAGGACATATAGTTGTTAACTGTCCTAACAATGACAATAAGGATAAATCAGAAAGGTTTAGAAAGTATAAAGGAGGAGGTAGGAGAAATTGTCTTGTTGCAGTGGATGAAGGTGTTACCGATGAAGAATCTCAGGATGAACAGAGTGAGGACATAGTGTTTGTAGTTGTCAAGGAAGAGGTGTCTGACCAGAAATCCCTTGTCTCTCGCATTGACAACTCTAATGAGTGGATCATTGATAGCAGGTGTTCTCACCACATGACTGGTGACAGGAGAAAGTTTCTGACTCTAGAAGAATATGATGGAGGTGTTGTCTACTTTGGCAATGATTCACCTTGCATGGTGAAAGGAAAAGGATCCATCTCACTAAATGGAAAGAGCAATGTGGATGATGTCTATTGGGTGGAAGGCCTTAAGCACAACCTTTTTAGTGTTGCTCAGTTGAATGACAAAGGACTCATTCTAGAGTTCAAAGGTGGAGTCTGCAGAATAATTGGAAAGAGTGGTGAACTTAATGCCACTGTTAAGAAGACCAGAGGAAACTTGTATTAGTTGAATGCCAATATTAGTTAGTTCCTGATGGCAAAATTTGATGATAGTTGGATATGGCATAGGAGAATTTGTCATATGAATTTTGACAATATTGTAAAGGCGAGTAAGATCAAGGCAGATAGAGGATTGCCTTTGTTGAACAAAATAGAGAATGCTTTGTGCAGAGAATGTCAGCTTGGGAAGATGTCTTCCTCAACATCCAAAGGTAAGTCCTTTTCAATAGAGAACTTACTTGATCTTGTGCACACCGATCTGTGTGGTCTGATGAAAACTACAAGTATTCAGGGAGATCAGTATTTCATGATTCTAACCAATGACTGCTCAAGAATGATGTGGGTCACATTCTTGAAAGATCAGTCTAAGGCATTTGGAAATTTCAAAGCCTTTAGAGCATTAGTTGAGAAGGAGATCGTCAAAAGAATAAAATGCCTTAGAACCAATTAGGGAGGTGAATTAACTTCTAATGAATTCAACAAGTACTGTGAAGAGAACAACATTAAGAGGTAGTTATCTATCCCAAGGACACCACAGCAGAATAGCATAGTAGAGAGGAATAACAGGACTGTAGTGGAAGCACCCAGAACTATGTTGATCCAAGGAAAGGTAGCTCACACATTTTGGAGAGAAGTGATAAGTACTACAGTCTATAATATGAACCGGGTACTCATCAAGAAAGCTAAAGATAAAACCCCCCATGAGTACTAAAACGGGAGAACTCCCAGTCTAAGTTATTTTAAAGTATTTGGTAGCAAGTGCTATATCAAGAGAGGTGAGCATCTGAGAAAGTTTGATGCTAAGTGTGATGAAAGAATATTTCTAGGATATTCCACCAAAAGCAAAGCTCTCAAGTACTACAACAATAGGACTTAGAAAATTGTTAAGAGTATCAGTGGCAGGGTTGATGAATCTCATGAAGAACTTGAGCAAACCAGTAGCAAGCAAGTGGAAGATGAATCTAGTGTAGTCTTCTGGGAACCGATTGAGAATAGAATAAGTTGCAAACACAAGAAAGACCTTAGTGTTTCTATACTAGTAGAAATTGTAGTAGGAGAAGAAGAAGATGAAGTGGAAGAAGAAGAAGAAAAGCAAGAGGAACCAGCTAGGGTTATTCCTAGGTATGTTAAACTGCATCATGATCCAAAGCAGATCATTAGAGACAAAGATGCAGAGATACTCACAAGGAGAAAGGTTAAAGAAAACTCCTTCATGATTTCAAAATTTGGGCCTAAGACCACTAGAAAGGCACTTACTGATGAAGACTAGATAAAGGCAATGGAAGAGGAGATGGACCAGATAGAGAAAAATGCAACATGGTCCTTGGTGCCCAGACCAGAACACAAGAATGTCATAGGTACCAAATGGGTCTTTAGAAATAATTTGAATGAAGAAGGCACGATGATAAGAAACAAGGAAAGACTTGTGTGCAATGGATATGCTTAGGAAGAGGGAGAAGACTATGGAGAAACCTTTGCCCCAGTGGCTAGACTAGAAGGTATCCAAATGCTACTTGCATTTGCAGCATTCAAGGGATTCAAGGTATACTAGATGGATGTGAAGTCTGCATTCTTGAATGGAATCCTAGAAGAAGAAGTGTATATTTAGTAATCGGACTGCTTTGCTTTGTCAGAAGATAGTCACATGGTGTGTTGATTACACAAGGCCTTGTATGGATTGAAACAAGCACCAAGGGCATGGTATAAATGGTTACACTCTCATCTTGTGAAGATATTATTTCAGAGAACAAGTGATGACAACAACATCTACCTAAAATATGAAGGTGATCAGATAGTGATATGTGAAGTATTGTAGATGACATAATCTTCGGAGGAGATGATGAAATGAGTCATGCATTTGCAAATGAAATGAAGAAAGAGTTTGAGATGTCTCTGATTGGAGAGATAAAGTTCTTCATTGGTCTATAGATTCAACAGATGAAGGAGGGTATCTTCATTACACAGTCCAAGTATATCAAAGAGGTATTTAAGACCTTTGGCATGGAGGAGAGAAAACTAGTTGGAACAACGATGGTGACCGACTGCAAACTGACTAAGGTGGATGATTCAACATTGGTGAATGAGAAGGAGTAGTACTTGTCAATGATTAGTAAGATGCACTA
Source organism: Cryptomeria japonica (assembly GCF_030272615.1). Taxonomy (NCBI): domain Eukaryota; kingdom Viridiplantae; phylum Streptophyta; class Pinopsida; order Cupressales; family Cupressaceae; genus Cryptomeria; species Cryptomeria japonica. The sequence goes on from NC_081415.1 coordinate 259,596,481, forward strand.
TGTGGTGCACAGCAGACCAAATATTGCTCATGTTGTAGGCATAGTTGCTCATTTTTAGAAGAATCCTAGAGAATCCCACCTGGTAGTAGTAAAGAGGATTCTTTGATATCTGAAGGGAACAGTTGATTATGGATTGTGGTATGCATATAATGGTGACTTTGATCTCAAAGTGTTTACTGATACAAATTGAATAGGTAATGTGGACGATCGGAAGAGCACAACCAATGGAGCATTCTTCCTTCATGGAAGACTAGTCTCATGGATGAGTAAGAAGAAGAGCTATATCTCCCAGTTGACAGCTGAAGCAGAGTATGTGGCAGCATTTATGAACTGCACTCAGACAATTTGGATGAAGCATGTACTGAATGGATTCAAAGTGACTATATCTGAAGTGGTGAGTATTTTTTGTGATAATACTAGTGCAATCAATATTTCCAAAAATATGGTATTGCATTCTAGGACCAAGCATTTTGAGCTCAAGTATCATTTCTGGAGAGAGAAGGTTCAAAATAAAGAGGTGGTATTAAGAAATGTCTCTGGTAAGGAGTAGCTACCAGATATATTCACTAAGCCCTTACCAAATACTACATTTACCTATTTGAGAGGTGAATTAGGGGTTTTGCCCCTTCATGAAATACATTAAATATTTGTGCTCCACATGAGTCAGGTATTGCAGTGACCAATCTTATAGGATTGATGTGTTGAAGGATGCTACTCCACAGGGGGAGCAACATGGTGGAGCTTGGAAGTTTCTGCCTCCACTTTGGTATTGTTGTCAAAGGGGGAGAAGATATATTGTTTTGGAAGAAGATATGTTGAGCATGTACACACCAATCAGTCTAGGTGATGGTGATATTTTATGTTGCACAGGTATTGTGTCAATCGGTGTATATATTTTACTAAGAAATTATTCATTGAGTATTGCCATCAATGCCAAAGGGGGAGATTGTTGGCATATGATGAAGTGGTGATAATTTATTTTGTCATTGATGTCAATAAGTAAACCGGTATATGGTGCTCAAGCAAGTGAACTGGTATGAACCAGTGTGAAGACTGGAAGCGGATAGAGTGAACTAGGATGGAGTGAACCAGTGTCAAGGTTCACAGTTTGACTACCAATTTATAGTCTCAGTTCAGTTCGAGGGTTTTCTATTTGGCGGTCTGACTTGTGCAGTGCAAACCGATGACATTCTATGATGAGTTAGTTAAGGGATAAGGATTAGATCGAGATGCCACATTAGCTATGTGCATGTGAAGAATCTCTTTGAGGATCGTGTGCCTAAAGAGCAAATGCATTGATTTTCTACCTCAAGAATGTGCGTTTCTCTTAGTGGTGTGTGAAGAACGCGTGATGGGTTAATGATTTCTAGGTGCAGTGAAGATTGGACAACACAAAATGACTTGAGATCTTTCTCAGATTGTTTTATTCTATGCAATGCATTTTAACGGTCAGGATCGGACCGCTTGTAACTAAAAACCTAAATGATTAGGGTTAAGGGTTTATGCTACCAACCTAATTGTTGTCTATAAGGTCAATGATATTCGTTATTGTTTGTGTTGGCAAAAGTTGTGTGTGTGTCTGTATGTTTTGATACTTGCCAAACCAGAGTAAGGAATCTATAGAGGGTGATTGCAGTAGAGAGGAACTAAAAAGGATCTACCTTAGCAAGGAGTGTTGTTATCAAATCATAGCCTTACCTATTGTCTTCTACCCATTTCAACAGAAGGAAAATCCCTAGACCGGGTAGCTTTAATAGGCTTGTTGCAAATCCTCTAACCAGGTGACTCAAGCTCATTGAGTTCTTTAAATCCTCTAATGAGGTACTCTTTAACAGGGTTTATATCCATCCCTTAACTAGGTGATCCCTAACAGGATCGATTCGAGACAAAACCTTATTGTAAATTCTTTAACCAAACTAGGCTCCTAATAGAGCGGACTTCAAAAGAGTTCAAAAACAAGCTTATGGGTATTCATGCCCACCATGGTTTTTCCCATTTGGGTTTCCACTTGAAAAATCTATGTGTTATGGGTTGTGAGTTTTCATGTGTTGATTGAGTAATTTTTTATTAAGTTGAATATGCATGCAGTGCTAAATGATTGTGGTATTATGGATACAACTCATGCATGACTAAACAGGTAAAGTAGCTATCAAGATCTGAGATCTATTGACTGTTGTTTGAAGTACTTTTGGTTAACTGGTTTAGTTGTCTAAAGTATTTTTGTTTAACCTATATTGCTATGGTTAAGTAAAGTGGTATAGACAATCGGTTATCTATGTTTAGAGAGTGTCAAAATAGTGAAGCAAGATTTTGTGTGTACTAATTCACCCTCCCCCCTCTCAGTACCAGTTGGGGGAGTAGTTGTTCATCATTATGGTCCTTTGTGTTTCCTCATGTGGTGTGGGGTTTATGGAAAGAGCGTAATAGCAAAAAATTTAGGGAGATTTATCTTCAGCCTAAAATTGTCTTCAAGAAAATCATCAGGGCCATTAATGAAAATCTTTCTATAGTGAGTACCAAGAGTCAAAATCAGAATGGAAATGTTAATGATTATGAGGTCAGAGTTGCCAATGCTTGTGAATTACATCATCTCTTTCAGTTAGCCAAGCCTAAGTTAAATAAAAGAACCACTATTAGCTAGAGATTACCTCCCCAAGGGTGGGCCAAAATCAACTTTTGCGGGGCGGCCAAAGGGAACCTTGGACTACCAAGTTGCGGGGGAGTGTTGCGAGATCATGACAGCAATTTTCTTTCAGCGGTGGTGCTCCCTTTGGGAAATCAGACCAACCATATTGTTGAAGCCATAGGGGCTTATCAAAGCTTGATTCTTGCTAAAAATCACAACTTTAGTTGTATTTGGGTGGAAGGGGATTCAAAAAATATTATTAACTACCTAAGGGGTACCTCTAAACCATCTTGGAATGTTGAAATGCATTATATCTCATGTGTCTAGACAAGATAATGCGGTGACTGACTATCTTGCTAATAAAGGGGTCACGTGTAAGAGTCAACTGAGTTGGACCAATGGTGAGAGGTTGGACTCGGATTTTGTGATGCATTTTCTTCATGACCAAAGTTGAGGGAGTAAAATTAATGATGACCCAGGCTATAATGACTCAGAGTGATTCTAGAAAGATCATAACCTTTTCAATTAAGGAAGGTGGCCAAAAAGTACATAATATTAAGTGTGAATTCATCTCGCACATTTTGTGGGTGATTATTGAAATTTTTTAGGCTCTTTTTTTTGTTCTATAATTCATATTTTGTGAGAGAGACAGAGAAAATTTGAAGATGGGGGGCACCAAGAAAAAGGATTGAACCTCCTAGTGAAGTTGAAGAAGGAATGTAAGTTGAGGATTTTGGAGAAAGGGGGTTTTACCTCTTATATAAAGAGGTTGTAGGGTTGTAACAAGGATGTTACTAATTACTTTGCTAAGCATTGGAAGGATGGGACCATTGTTCTCCATGGGCAAAAATTTCTTGTGGATGAAAGCCTCATTGCCCAAGTCACTGGGCTTTCCATAAATGGCATGAAATATTACAAAGATAAGTGTATACGTAGCAAGCTATGAAGGATTTTCCCAAGAAGGAAGTGGAGGGAGCTAAAATTATTAAAAAGAATATCAATTACTATTCCATTTCAATCTTCAAGCCCTTCTGGCAGAAGATGTTAAAGATAATTATGGAATACCTTACTTTAGATGGTTGTTTTACGAGAGTTTATGGGCATCATTTTGTGATCATAAATCACTTCCATCATGGATTCAAGATGCCATTCCCATTTTATCTTATGCCTACCCTGAGAGCTAATTTTAATGACCACAAGAAGAACCCCTCTAAGTTCCCCATATTGCATGAAGGACTATTAGTCCTTATTGGTTCTCATTTTTGTGCCCTTCCTACCCCTGATGACTATATTCATACTTCTTCTGAAGAGGATACTAGTGTGGGTGGATTGAGTGAAGATGATTCTAGGTCTGATTCTGAAGGTAAGTCCCATCCCTCTCCAAAAAAAGTTAAACTTGACAAATCTGTGAATATCAATCCCCTTGGAGGCAAGGGTAAAAGAGGTCAAAAGAAAATTGTGGTATCTTCCTCTTCCACTTCGGCTAGAAATGACTCCCCTATTCTAGCGGCACCAAAGCTAGTCTTGAGGATTCTTTGAGCGAGAAAAAAATATACCAAGGAGCTAGACAGCCATAATCTTCAAACCCCTCCTTCTCCACCCCATGATTCTAGTAATGTAGGTGTGGCGGTTCATGAGGACCTTCACCCAGAATGTGCAAAGATTAGTGATAAAAAGGAAGATTATGAGAATGTGTTGGGTATGGCTCAGGAGCTTGCAATTGACATGATCAACATGTTTAAATGGTTGTTTCATGAATTAAAGGAGGTTAGACTCAATCAGAGAGCCCTGTGTAGTAAAATGGAGGCCATCCTTGTTGGGAATGATCGAAGCAATCAGATGGATATGGGTCAATGGACGGCAGAGGAGAAGAAGTCAATGTTGGAATACATTAAAATTATAGGTGAAGGGGTTAATCAAATAAAGAAAAGGTTTGAAGACCGCATCTCCAATGCTTAAGAGGGATACAATAAGACCCAAACTATGCTTAAGGCTATCATGTCAAACAACCACAAGATTGTGAAGCATACTGTTGATGTTATGACTATTATGGTGCATAGTTGGGAGCAACAGGAAAGGGATATTGTCACCATTGGAGATGAAACTAATGTGACTCAGGATGAAAAAGGACCCAACAAAATGACTTGTGGCAACATGAAGAAGAAGGCAGTTGTTCAAAAGGTGGACTATAAAGAAATAAAAGTTGTTGCTGAAAATGTGAGTGTCCTTGAGGTTGATTTGGATAAGACCCTCGAGAACTTTATGTAATTGGGTCCGTGTTTCTATTGTTTGTGGTCGTTGTTGTCTCTGTTTTGTTGGTTCTATGTTTTATTCTCTTTGTTGGTTTTTGCTACCCGTCTGGGATTTTGTTGTCTCTATGGTTGTCATTTGTAATGTCTTTCTTTTGCATCCTGTTTTGTTTTGGATTTATGTTAATATTTGATTCTAACTTTCTTAGAATCTTTTTGTAAATGGTTTTGGGGCCCCTTTAAAGCCTATTTTTGCTTTAATTCAAAAATTCCAAGTAAAGCTAAAGAAAGAAAACAAATAATTGTACCTATTAGTTATTGTTCTTCATAGTCCATATGTTGTGCACCTGTAGTACTCTCAAAAGGTAGACATCAATGAGGACATCTTGGGATAGAAGTTAATGATGCTTTGAAAACATTGGAAACAAATGGACAACATGGTCAATAAATGTAAGATAGATTCAAAACATGGACATGACTTTTTTAATATGAGAGTCCCTAACAAACTCATTTTTCATAGAATAGAGGCAATACCTTCGACATGTGCTCCCCTTGTTTGTTGAGATTACTTGTTTCCCTTCTTTCCCCTTTAAAAATTGAAAGGGAAAGTGAACAAATATAATTGAGGAACTTCGGGTGGGATGTGTTGGTTGCCACCCTGCCTACGAAGCTAAACATGATCCCTGGTTGCATTAAACCATGGATGCATGCAAAAAGTTCTCGTTTTAGATGGATCCAAATTAAGACTAAAATCAAAATGTAATGCATTCAATTTCTAAAGATATGACTTTAACCTCTCAACACAAGAATAGAAGGATTGCAATTTTTGTGTTGATTGTGGTCTTTTTTGTGACAACTTCAAAAAATCAATTGATTCACTCCATAATTTCATTGTGTGCATATGTAAAACATCATCAATGGTAGTTGGACAAGAATATTGGGGAGTAAAACTATTAGCTCTATTGTCATCAATCACATCAGGTGTCGTAGTATCTATTGGATTTTCCACAGATTCAATAGGCACCAAGACATCACCTTAATGAATTATTGTTAGACAATAAGTTAACAACTTTTAAAATAGGAAAAATGTATATTACATTGGAAAATTTTAAATTAGTTCAACAATATCCACATACATGGACCAAATTCACCACAACCATGTACATCATTATTCATGGTAACAACTACAATACATGCTTGCAAGTGTTTCCTTACAAACTCAAAGGACAATCGCAAACATATAGGTCAACACAATAAATTATAACAACATACCAATTGCAAGAACTCAGACTTTTGACCCAAAACCATCCAAGTTGGTTGTTATTAGGTTCAATGTCAACATTAGGGATTTCCCTTGTCCTCTCAATACTACAATACAAATGTTGTATCCTATAGTGTTGATAAAGCCATATCACTACAACTTTTGCCTATTTCTAAATAATTGCTCTATTTTATAGACAAGGCTATAATAAAGGTGATCCATTTGCCTCGTGCATTTCTTTTGATGATCACACATATATTGTATCTTCAGTTTGCAATGACAAGACTCAATGGCAGCGTTTGTGTCCTAGTTGGCATGTGGGAAATGCTTGAAGTTTTTCACCCACATTGTTGCAAACCATAAAAATACAACCTATGAATGTAAATGTGTGACATGTACCATCAAATGATGTAAAAGTACACAATCCAAAGGTATAGCTCACCTATATAACCATTTCCATGGCACCAAGTTCTATTGAACTAGTCAAGAAAATGGTATTGGTCACCAAACTCATTAAAGAAATCTTGAAAAATGCAGATAGTGCTATCTTCACTAACATCTATTACCATCATGATCATCCCTAGGTACTAAAATATATCCATTTCCCTATCCTTCACAACTTACTTATGCATGTTCTTCAACCATGTGAGATGCACATGCCAAATACAAAGCAAAACATGACATCCATATATAGCAATTGTATCAAGCCAACAAAAGGTCAAAACCAATACATTGAAGCACAATGTGACACGTCATAATAATTTCAATGAAGAGTATAAATAATAAAAGATGATGTATTGTATGGCTTGTATTTTTGCAGTGGAATCATTAGTAAAGAATGAATTGATCCTCCAATCACGTCTGGCCTACTTTCCTCATCGTTGCACCTCTGCCAACCAAACCTAAATATCTCCGCTCTTGTTTCATGAGCACACTACCCATGCAATAGACACCTAGCCTACTACTCATCAAAAAATAGTAGGGAATACAATTGGTACTATTTGGAAATCAACCAACCACAATCATTAGCAACTATCAAGACATCAATGTTGTAAAAAATATAGATTAAAATGCATAGAAATAATTGTGAGGATCTTACCCCATATTTATTGGTCGCAAAAATTGAATCCACGAAAATGATTGAATTGTGGGAGTGTTCAACCATCATATTGAGAATCCATGGATTCTAGATCCCTATAATGAAAGGATTGTCGATACCTTGAGCTGGTTAAAAATAAAAAAATCAGTTGGATCCTCTAATTGTCATAACATTATACTAGTGGCATCATGGTCATGCTTTTATGGGTAGTTGGACTTCACCCTTCTCCATGATTTCATGGCATCCTTATGTGTTAGGAATTCCTCTCTCCTCCTCAACATCCTAGAAAAAAGTGGATCATAAAGGTGTCTATCCATGATAACATCAACACAAAAATTTGTTAGTAACAAGCTCTCAACATAACTTTTGCATTGAGCTGAGAGGTTTGGAGAAAATTGGGAATATGGCTCGTTCATTATATCATCAACATCATGTAAAAACTCACCCTTTTCATCTGCATGAAACCTTTGATTGAATATCAATATTGCTACATCTGGTCTACCTTTCAACACCTTAACAATAATGTAGCATTGACAGCCACAATAATGTGGCATTGACAACCCCATTTTTTTCTAAAGTTCCTTACACGTTCCTTTATGGGAGGATAATTCCTATGGTCCTCTATACCAATTGCACACCAATAACTAAAATGCATATTGTCATGTTGTCAACTACCAATCTGAAGAATATGAAAATGTTGTGTACATATTGAATGAATGATTCAATGTACTAACCAAGAATACATAGTCATTGAGTGCTCTTTTAAGCATGCATTGTGGTTCTCTCTATGATTCATGTGAATAAATGTGGCTTTCAAACTTTCAACCAAGGCTTCCCCTTTAAGGAAATCATCTAATCTATGAAGTGAAATTTTTGCATAATAGTCAGTATCATCATCAGCTTCAGTGACAATTGGACTCCAGTCGAGATTGTTGACTAAGAAATGATTGACTTCATTGCCAACATCTTGCACTTGCAAGTCCATTAAGATTCTCCATTTGAATTATCTCACCATCCTAATAACATAAATAGGACATACTTCTCATGAATTATAAATGTTATTTCTTCACAATGGAAAAAATATATTTAAAAAAGTAAGTCGAGTGAGTGCTTATAACAATTCATTAATAAATTGGAATAGTTGGTAAGAGGTATTTCAATAATGTATTATTCTAACCATATATGTACTCATATCCTCCATCACTAAAATATTTCACTCCAAACCTTTAGTGAACCTTACATAACAATATCAATGTTCAGATGTGTTATGAAGATGTTGCATAAGTATATGGTTCCATTGGTGAAAGCAACATCAGATAAGAGAAATTGTTGCCATCTGTACAAACAAATGTTGAATCAATGTTTGAGAGAAATAAAGCAAGCATGGAAATGAATGACATCCTACAAATTGTGGGTAGATGTGCAAGTTCAAGAGCACTTAATGTTCTACATAATGCATTATGACATTTATAATTTGGAGAAATTGGCCACCCCATATCAATGTATTCTAAAGAATACAATCTTTATTGGGGTTGACAACCTTCATTTTGCCATGAAGTAAAAACCTTAAATATACATAATACAATGAATGGAAGATCCTAGCCCTATGACCAATTTCACCAAATGATAGATGTTATGAAACCATTTGAATCCTTTTCAATAATTTGAAATGAGTACCATTGTTGCAAGCAAACTCGGATATGAAAGAAATCATTGACAACTCTATAAAAAATATGGAATTAACATTTCACATAAATAAACAAAGCACAGAAATGAATGAGATCCTACTAAATATGGGTAGAATGTGGCAAAAAACATAAATTAAATGATACATTATTTAATGGGGTTGCCAAATTGCGGTTTCTCAATGACTAATATCTCATTTTTGTGTATTCCATGAAACCAACATTGTAACCATATAGTTAGCTACATAGAGGCACAACAAATTTAAGGGGTGCACAAACCTTGTTTACCTGAGGAAAGAGTTTCACAAATCATGGGAATCATTTCAAGAAATTTACATCAAAGGCCATCAAGTGCACCTCATATCATCCACAAACTTAACTTGTTCATTTGTAAAACACAACATGATATATGATTTGCAAGCCTCTATCACGAATTAGTTTAAGAACGTCCAATATGAATTGGCATACCATGTAGATGATAAACAAAATGATAGATAATATAAGAAGAGAATTTCATTGTGTTTCACATTTAAAATATTACATGGAAAGGATGAGGGGTAAGTACACCAAAACCCATGTGGTAATCTCCAAAACCCAAATATGTCCATTGTTGTCATCACCCTCAAACATACAACACATTCTTAACATTTGTACACATAAAGGTCAATCAGTAATAGAAATAAATGGGGAAAGCATAAAAATGTGATGCATCTTAGGAAGCATGACTAGAAGTTGTGCATGTTGTGATGAAAATTAAACAATCAAACATCACATTTGTCATTGGTTATGTATTTAGTTTTGTATAGTCAGAAGAAAAGGAGAAGATGGTAGATAGATAATAGAAGAAGAATTTTCAAAACAATAATATGATACCACACTACATAACTAAATATTTCAGTAGTGGTAGCAACATATGGTAGTTTAGACAGGATGTCAAGAATTGAGAATACACAACCTCTTAGAAAATGTAACTGCAGAAAATATCTTTCATTAATTACCAAATAGTATTTGTGTGTTGGCCTATCTTATGTTGAGAATAGCTTCAGCCCATCTCTCTTGGTGGGAATTGAAACTGTGCTTAGACATCATACAAATTGAAAACTTGGTCTCTGTGGGTTGAAAAACATGGTGTATTTCCCTACCTACAACATTATATTCATATTCATCTTAACAAGGAGCCGCTTTAACTATTGAACATCAATGCTCACGTACACTATATCAGTATATAATAAAAATCCCATGATGTTTGATAACATACAAAACATGGACAAGACATCATTTGAACATAAAACTTTTTTTGTGCGGGTTCTAATACATGTAGTGTTTGTCAACCTCGACTCTTCTATTCATATTCAACATTACATTAAATAGTACAAGAATTAAAAATGAATGCCCACATACTCTTATAGTAAATAAGAAAGCCAAAAAAGTCCTTGGATATTAAAAGGAGTGTTGTGGAATGAATAGAATAAAGACTTCATAGACTTGGTTTCCATGGGTTGAAAAACACGATGCGTTTTCCTACTTGCAACATTCTATTCATATTCAACTCAACAAGAAGCCAATGCTTCTATTCATATTCAATGTTATAAGTGAGAGTGGGAGTAATAAAAATTAATGCAATCATACTCTTATAGTACATAAAAAAAGTCCTTGGATATTCAAAGGATTGGTGCAGTCACTAGTAGAAGGGACCTCAAAGAGCTCAATTCGGACCAAGCAGCAAGAGTAAACACAATGAAAACATGAGGATATGATGGAGGTAGTACAGAATTGAATGAATTAGATCATAAAAATTGATTACAAATAACCAGTAATATTCAGATTACAAGTTTCGACTTACAAGCCTTCCACATACATGCTCAATTACAGAATTGGTCAACTCCACACCTCTAAATCCTAAGACCTATCTTCTAGGTTCTATATCACTGATCTCTAATACTAATTTACAATGATTTATATGATCTAAGAAGATCCAGTTGGCCCAAAAGGAATCAAATGTTGAAGAACAAGATCAAATATGTAAAACTAATAGGTTGGTCTGTTGGCATTTTGATGCAGTTTTGTATGATCGATGAATGATATGGTTGTCATTGTTGGCAACATCATCTCTTAAGTCTTCATAGTCTATCGGTAGTAAGTAGACCAACAAGCAATAAGTAGACCAAGTAGCAGTGAGCAATCAGTAGATCGACAAACAGCAAGTAGACTAGCAAGCAGTAAGTAGACCGACAAGTAGTGAGTAGACCGGCAAGCAATAAGTAGACCGACAAGTAGTAAGTAGACCGAGTAGCAGTGAGTAGACTGGCATAGAAGAGGTTCACCGGCTAAGAAAAGAACAGACCGGTATACAGGAGGAAACCTGCTAGACTGATTTTGATTGGTACATTGGAAGAGTTTGTAACCGATAGACTGGTTACATTCAGTTAACATTTAGTTAAACCGAGAGTCTTCTCCAATCAACCGACAGACTTATCGGCATGTTCAACTATCTTGATAGAGATTCCTACAATGATTTCAGGGGTGTGATTTAAGGTATGGTAACAAAATTTTGAATGGGATGTTTTGGAGGGAAAGTTGGCGACAGACTATAGGGTCAATAGATTCATGTAATTCATTCTTGAGATGGTTGTTGTTAAGGTGAATTGAGATAATGTGAAAGTGTACATAGGGAAAGTTTAAGAGAGTGTAGAGCCAAGTGATAGAGGACCAGTAGAGTAGAGTTCAACAGAGTGGTGATCCAAGTGATAGAGGATTGGCAGAGTGGAATCCAAGGATCAGCAAATCGACAGAGGATAGAGTTGAAGGTGCATTCAGGAAATCGGTGTTGTGCATAATAGACACAACCAAGATAGACATAGTGTGATTTTATCAAGCTAATCAGTAGCCACTCTAGTAGATCATCTTTATGTTTCTCTCTAACCATTGCAACTAAAATTCCTTAATAGGGTGGACTTTAATAGGTCCCATTGTAAAAATCCCTTAACAGGGTGTCATCTTAATTGATGATTTTAAGACCTTTTGATAAGGCTACCTTTAATAGTGTAAAGGCACTAATAGGCCTTAGACAAAATCCCTTAACTATGTGACACCTAATAGTGTCTTTGAAATCTCCTAACAGGGATGGCTCTTCATTGAGTGTACTCCAGAAGAGTACAAATTTTGTGATTTTCTACTCACATCGTGGTTTTCTCCCATTTGGGTTTCCACGAGATAAATCTTGGTGTCATTGTGTTTCTTTTCATGCATGGTTATTCTTCTATAATAGTTATTTATATTGATGAATATTAAGTTAGTGATAAATTAAGTTAAAAGTTTTAATTGAGCAAAACCAGCAAAGTATTGATTCAACCCTCCCCTCTCAACACCAGTTGGGACTAACAATTCGTATCTGAGCCATATTCCTTTGGAGTGAATCTTGGCAGCTTGAGGATAAAGATCATGGAAGAATACTGATATCAGAAACAAATTGATGAAGCAAATGAAATTGTTTCTCAACTGAAAGAGAGACTGAGAAAATATCTTGCAAAAAGAAAGGAATTAGCCCAACAGCTAAATGAAAGTTACGATATCATAGATCAACTCTCTAAATAGAGTGGATCTAAAGAAGCTAAAGAAGCAGTCTTAGAACTCAAGGAAAAGATCAAGAAGTTGACTGAAGAAGTCACACATCTCAAAAGAGAACATGAAGGTCAGGCTTTGAGAATGACTGAGATACTAGAAGCTAGCAGAAGTGCTAATGAAAGAAAGAGGGAGATAGAAGAAGATCTGTTAAAAGATGAAAGAGCCAGGAGGCTTGTTGAAGATGCTCTGAGAGAAAATGATGCAATCATGATTGAGAAAGATGAAGAAATCTGAATTCTCACTCAAGAGAATGAATACATACATAAAAAAACTTCTTGACAACATAAAAGAAAAAGAAAAGATGGTGAAAGAGATTGAACAACTCAAAAGTGAGTTGAAACTGAGAATGAGAGAAATGACAAGCTGAGAAAATTCAATGAAAGCTCTAAGAAGTTAGATAAATAGTTGAAGGCTCAGAGAAGGACAAAATAAACAACTGGTATGTGTTACCCTAGTACAAGTCCTATGGAAACTGGTGAATCATCTAAATCCAAAAAGATGAAGGATGATAAAAGGAATTATTTTGAAGTGAAAGGTATGAAGTCCTCTAAATCCTCCTGCAATCATTGTGGTAAATCAGGTCATAAGACTAATGACTATAGAAACAAATGGGTTAGTCAAAAGAAGATGTTCACATTTGATGGGTACTGCCATAATTGTCATAAGTATGGCCACACTACTTATGAGTGTAGATCTCAAGCAATATGCTAAATAGAAGAAGATTTAATTGGCATTGCTTCACATGCAATAAGTTTGGACACAAATCTAAAGAATGCAAAACAAATGGGTTAGTCAAAAGAAGATGTTCACATTTGATGGGTACTGCCATAATTGTCATAAGTATGGCCACACTACTTATGAGTGTAGATCTCAAGAAATATGCTAAATAGAAGAAGATTTAATTGCCATTGCTTCACATGCAATATGCTAAATGTAGCGTCGTAAATTGTACGCACTCGCTAGGGTGGTACAATTTCACACCTAGTTTAGCACCCGCCTTAGCGCATTTTGCATTCTGCATTGCATTTCTCCTTAAGCACTTAATTAATCAAATTAATTAGGTCTAAAGTCTTATTTCATCATTCTCTACATCATAAAGTAGGGCCCTTTCACTAAAGCGCGCCCTTCCCATTTTATTCCTCCAATACATCACTTAATCAAAAAACCCTAATTAAGTCCTATTTCGAACTTGGGGGCTTGGTTTCTGGGTCTAAACATCTCGAAATCACCTGTAACTTAGGGATTCTCTCTAAAATCATCATATCCGACGGCCCTGAAAATTTGGTGAAAAGTTGTCGGGACCATGGCGCCCATGCAACATGGTCCCGGACATTTTTCCCGAAATTTTGGGAGCACGATCCAATCATAAAATAAAGCTTAACCCCAAGAAATTGGCAGGATATTCAATCTCTAGGTCGGCCAAAATACGAATTTACGACCTAGGGTTTCATACATAAAAGCTCTCTTTCCTCATTGGAAGGGATCGGTTTTTTGTTTCCAGGAACTTCATATGCAGCGAAAGAGCAGATCTTTGAAGACTTCAACAACACTCAACATCATTCTATCAAGCATATATCAAATTCATTCATTCATCCAATTAGGGCTTGGAAGACATTGAAGAACAATAGGAGATTACCGACTGAAGATTGGCTTGTACTCCTCCCTTGAGGGTTGGGTATGATTTCATATTGTTTTCATGTCCTTACATAAGCTTTGATATATCATTTATTCATGCTTTAGATCACATTGCATCTTGATTTAGAGCATTTGCATTATCATTTACAAGCAATTAGGGTTTACTTTCTAGGTTGCTCTAGTTTGCTTTCTTGCATTTTGGACCTTGCACACACACTAGGTCTGCACACACAATACATTTTACAAAACAACTTGGCTATTCGTGGAGGTGGAAATCACCAAAGCGAGGGTTTGACTAAGGTAAAACCCTATATAGCCGCCCTTCCCCCTTTTCAGATATTATTACAGGTTTCGGGATTCGGACGACGCCGCAGGACACAGATCCGGAAAGAGGAGACTGAGACAGAACTCTGTGTGCAATTGCAGCTCAGAAGACTGGGACAGGAGCGCTGGGTGCCCTGGTCCTGCCAGGACAGGGGCGCTGGGTGCCCTGGTCCCTGGGACAGAGGCGCTGGGTGCCCTGGTCCTCCGGACAGACAGCTTTCCGACAGTTTCCAGACAGTGTTTTAGGGTGCAAAACAGTGGTTTTCGGCGCAGTTTTCAGGACAGTGGCGCCCGCGCCCCCGTCCCGAACATTTTCAGTCTGATTTCGACTCCAGGTACATATCTGCATTCTTATTTTATCCTTACATTTACAGCTGTTCATTGTTTAATCTCAATTCTGCAAACTTGTTACTAGTTCATACTTACATTTCGAGGTTAGGGTTTGAACTTGTATCATTTTAGCTTTCAATTTCAACAAGGGAATAGAAATCCTAATAGATATCCCGTGGCTCTCTCTTTCACCAAAGGAAGTAGCCAACCGTGCGATATCTCTAGGCTCTTTCGTATTCCGCAATGTGTGTCAAAAGTTAGGATTAGGGTACATTGTCCTAGTCTCACTTTTTCCCCTACACATTTTGGTGAACTCGACGTGAATCTATCATTGCTTCCTCTTGCATTGCATTTGTTAGATCTAGATCTAGATTTAGTGTGTTTTTCATTAAAAGAGAAAAAGAAAAAAAAAAAGGAGAGAACTTGTGTTTCTTTGCATTGTGTGTTTAAATTTTATGCAATCTTTTCAAAATGTCAGATTTTTATTTGCAAAATGTTCATGCATTTGATGATTATTATGAGTATAGCCAAGATGAATTAGATGAAGCTTTAGATGAGTTTTTAAACCCTAAGGATGCTAAACCTTCATTTTATCAAAAACTCATAAACCTTGTTACTATGCCATTTAGGTGTGATGAGAAAGATAAGTCGAATGATTCCTCTCAAGGATACATTCCTATCCACTCTTCCCCTGAATCTAGTAACATGGTTGTTTTCAATAATCCCCTCTATGAGGAGATGTCTCCTTTTGAATCAAAAGACAAACCTTTTAACTAATATGATTATGCTTTGTTGGATGATGCCCTTGATGACTTTGTGGCTTTGTCGAAACCTATAAACAAAAACAAGACCTCTAAGTTGGTTAACATGATAAATTTGAATGAATATAGCAAACCTCTCTTTGAAGTCCAAGGTGCTTATCCTTCTCCCACCTTTCAAATTCCTAAGACTCCTCTCCTTACTGTCCAATGGAGGTATGATCATGATTCCTTTTGTACTCCGAATAAACCAATCATTACCGTACAAGGAAGACAACCTATAAGTCCTTACAATTATGCTAAGCAAATAACTAGAGAGAGTTATCATGCGGTTACCCATACTTATCATACCAGAAATAATAAGCAACCCAATCCTCCTCCTGTTATTCCAGTTTCGCTTCCTAATCCTCAACCAATTCTTCCTCAAGCTCCTCGTATTTCGCAAGTTATGGGTAAGGAATATGATCTCATAGAACAACTTAAAACTACCCCTGCTAAGATATCCCTTTGGGATTTGATTCAAACTTCTTCCGCTCATCATGGAATGTTACAAGATGCCTTGAAAGATTTGAATGTTCCTCCACCGAATACATCTAGTAATATAGCATCTTTTGTTAACTCTGTGATGAATCCTAAACCTCAAATTGTGTTTACGCAAGATGAGTTGCCTACTAGTGAAGTCCAACAACAATATGATCCCTTGATGATTGTGGTTGTCATGAAAGACACTGCTATAAGACGAACACTAGTAGATAATGGCTCTGGCCTTAATGTGTGTAGCATCAATCTATTGCATAAGATGAATGTGGATACATCTCTTATGGAGCCTGATTCTCATTCTATTCGTGGCTTTGACAATGTGGCTAAGACTTCATTGGGTATCATCACCTTACCTCTCACAGTGGGACCTGTTACTTTGCCTACTCCTATCCATGTTATGCCAGGAAATTTAACACACAACTTGTTATTAGGAAGGCCTTGGATTCACAGCATGCAAGCTGTCCCCTCTACATTGCATAGACAAGTTAAATTCATCTATAACAATAAGACATATACTTTGATGGGAGATACTAATTTTCAAGCTTGTCTACAAACATCTAATTCCAAAGGAGATTCTTCTAAGCCATCCTCGTCTAGTGATGACTCTTTAAACAAGAAACCTATCGATGAGTCTTCACTTTCCGATGATCAAAATCCTTGGGATGAATCTGGAATTCCTAAGGAAGATCCTTCTCGGCTTGAAACTACACATAAAAAGGATTTTGATCCTGAGAAGGTTCTCGTAGAGGATGATTGGGGATCTCTTGATTTTAACCCTACCTTTGTAGGTGAATATAAGGTTCCTTCTAGAGAAATTAAAATTGAAAAGAAGGAAGAGGCTGAAAATCATAAAGTTGAAAAGAAAGAAGAAGCTAAAAATCAATCAACCTTACCTGAAGCTATGAGTAATAATTTTGTGGCCACTTCTCAAACTTCTTCTTCTCATATCTATAACTATGAAGAGTTTGATTCTTTGTCTTATGAAAAACCACCTTCTTTTCCTGAAATGGCTGATCGCTATGGTCGTGGTTTTCGCATTTTTGCTAAGCATGGGTATCATGGAAAAGGGTGTGGTGCTAATGAACAAGGGATTAGAGTTCCTCTAGAGACTAATTTTCAACATTATGCCTTTGGACTTGGCTATAATCCCTGCAGACGTATTAAAGCCTCTAAAAGACCATGCATTAGTGTTAATGCCATCTCTACATCTTTATCAATACAACACCCTGAGTATATTGATGAGGATTCTTCAGGTGATTGTGCTCTAGATATCTTCCCTACCGACGATGCTTTAGCTGAGTTCTTGGGAGCCTATGACACTCTTCCTCGTTATCATCACAATAGGGGACTCCCTTATTGTTTGAACACTGAAGCTTATTTTGGAAAAGAGATTGATAATGATAAGACTGTGAAAGAATTCCCTCAGTTAAAGGATACTCCTCAACAAAGTAATCTCCTCATAAGTGATACCCTTGATGTTAAGATGGATCCTTGCAACAAAGAAAAAATCATTAAAATTGGAAAATGTTTGGATGAAGAGGAACAGAAACAATATGAAGATCTATTGCATGAATTCCCTGAGATTTTTGCTTGGGCATATTCTGACATGCCTGGTATAGATCCTAAGATTGTTACTCATAATATCGTCTTAGTACCTGATGCTAAGCCCATGAAACAAAAGATTCAAAAAATGAATCCTAAGATAGCTCTGCTTGTTAAAGCTAAGATTGAAAAGTTATTGGAGGCTGGATTTATCCGCCCTATTGACTATTCCCCATGGATTTCAAACATTGTCGCTGTGGCTAAACCAGATAACAAAATAAGAATGTGTACCAACTTTCGGGATCTAAATAAGGCTTCTTTAAAAGATGATTTCCCTCTTCCAAACATTGATATGATAGTTGATTCTACGGCAGGACATGCCCTCTTATCCTTCATGGATGGTTTTTCAGGCTACAATCAAATTTTCATTAACCCTCAAGATCAATACAAAACCACTTTCACCACTCCTTGGGGTACGTTTTGTTGGATAATGATGCCTTTTGGACTTAAAAACGCCGGTGCAACTTATCAACGAGCGATGACCCTTATCTTTCATGATTATATGCATAAGATTTTAGAGGATTACGTTGATGATATTTTGGCTAAATCCTTTCTTCGCATGGATCATGTTAAAGTCCTTCGTCAAATCTTCGAAAGAATTCGTAAATATCACATGCGCTTGAATCCTCGAAAATGTGTTTTTGGTGTGGATAGTGGAAAACTATTAGGGTTCATAGTTTCGCATCGTGGGATTGAGGTGGACACTAAGAAAATAGATGCTATTGTTAACATGCCACCTCTTCGAAATGTATCTCAACTTAAAAGCTTACAAGGAAATATTCAAGCTATTCGTAGGTTTGTGTCTCAACTTGCTGATCGTACCTTTCCTTATACTCAACTTCTTAAAAAGGATATCACTTTTCAGTGGAATGAGGATTGTCAACAAGCATTTGAAGATTTAAAAGTGTATTTAGCTAGTCCTCCTATTCTTCAACCTACTGAACCTTCTAAACCCTTTATCCTATATACAGCTGCTTCTTCTCATGCTTTCGCAGCATTGTTAGCACAACATGATAAAGATGGTAAGGAGTGTCCGGTGTATTACATAAGTCGTACCTTACTCGATTATGAGACCCGATATTCTGTGATAGAAAGACAATGCTTGGCCGTGGTGTTTGCGACTCAGAAATTGAGACATTATCTTTTAAATTCAGAAGTCCATGTCATGGTTAAGTTTGATCCGTTGAAGCATCTTTTCTCTAAAACTGATTTATCAGGACGTCTCGCTAAGTGGGTTATGATGTTAACTAATTTTGACCTTAAATTTGTTTCACAAAGAGCAATTAAAGGACAAGCATTGACTGATCACTTAGTTGAGGCTCCTTCACCTTTTTCATTCCCTAACCCTAAGTCCTTTCCTGATGATTTCATTCTTTCTATAGAGAAAGATGAAACCTGGGAGTTATATTTTGATGGCTCTAAGTGTCGTACGGGATCGGGGGTAGGTGTTGTTTTGGTTTCTCCTACAAAGAAACCTATTCCCTTATCATATCGTCTAAATTTCCTGTGTACCAATAACATTGCTGAGTATGAGGCTCTTATAGCAGGAATAAAAGCAGCCCTAGCTCTTAATATAAAACACATACATATCTATGGAGATTCGCAATTAATTATAAGACAAGTAACAAGAATATATCAAGCAAAACAAGATAAATTATCACAATATAAAGACCTTGCTATATCTTTATTACAAAATTTCGATTCTTATACCATGGAACCTGTCCCTCGAAAAGATAACCGACATGCGGATGCGATGGCATGTGTGGCTTCGTTAGTATCTTTGGAGGACCCTATGGTCGATCTTAACTTCGTTATTCACAATCTTACTTCTCCAGCTATTGAAGATGATTCTAGCTTGGTAACATGTTGTGACTTTGTAGACTCAGATGAATGGTTCTCGCATATTGTAAGATATTTGACCGATGGTACCTTCCCTGATTCTGCTAATAGGAACACTAGGGCTAGAATCCGCAAGCTGTCTGCTAGGTATATCATCCTTTCTAATGTCCTTTATCGAAGGGGTTATGATGGTCTTCTTCTTCGTTGTCTTAACAAGTCAGAAATCCCTGTTGCTCTTGAAGAGGCACATTCGGGTGCCTGTGGGGGGCATTTTGGGGGCAAATCCCTGGTTCATAGGTTGCTTCGTATGGGATACTATTGGCAAACTATGCAGAAGGATTCCTTCTCATTTGTTAAGAAATGTCACCAATGTCAACAACACAATAATCTGATTCATGCTCCTGCCCAAGAACTTCATTCTCAAGTAGCTTCTTGGCCTTTCTCCGCATGGGGTTTGGATCTTATTGGAAAAATTTCTCCTCCTTCATCTCAAGGACACACCTTCATTTTAACCGCAACAGATTACTTTATGAAGTGGGTAGAGGCTATTCCCCTTCGCTCTACTACTGCTGAAGTGATTTGTCAATTTCTTCTAGAAAACATTATTTCTTGATTTGGGATACCTTCCACTATTATCTTAGATAATGGAACATCGTTTAAGAACAAGGACATGAAGAAATTCCTTGAGAAGTATCATATCAAACATCAATTTTCTACACCGTATTACCCTCAGTCAAATGGTCAAGCCGAATCATCCAATAAGATAATTGAGCAAATTCTTCGTAAAACCGTAAATAAGCATGGTAAGGATTGGAGTAACCAGCTAATCTACGCTCTTTGGGCCTATCGAACGAGTGTACAAATTGCTACGGGAACTACTCCTTATAATCTTGTTTATGGTGCTGACGCTATTATGCCCTTAGAGTTAGAAATTCCATCACTTAGGGTTTCTCTTA
The DNA here is from genome assembly GCF_030272615.1 of Cryptomeria japonica. Taxonomy (NCBI): domain Eukaryota; kingdom Viridiplantae; phylum Streptophyta; class Pinopsida; order Cupressales; family Cupressaceae; genus Cryptomeria; species Cryptomeria japonica. The sequence continues at coordinate 259,617,009 of NC_081415.1, forward strand.
AAGGTATAGTAGATGATGACTCCTATAGAGAACAACGACTTCAACAGCTTGAGATGCTTGATGAACAACGTATAAATGCTCTTGAGCATATTCAAGCGTATCACAAAACTCTACAGCGAAGCTATAATGATAAGGTCATTCAACATTCCTTCTCAGTAGGTGATTTAGTCCTTTATGAGAATCAGCGCAATGTGAATGCCTTGCCGGCCGAAAAGGGAAAATTTAGTCCTAATTGGCTTGGACCATATATCATTATTGAGGATTATGGATCAGGTGCTTACAAAATAGCGGATGTAGACGGTACGCCTCTTAAAGAACCTATTAATGCTATGCACCTGCGTAGATATTATGTTTAATTCTTCATTTTTTCATCTATCTTCTTTTTCAATTCTTCAACATTGGATAATATGTTAGTATTTCTTAATTAAAGCAAAATAGAATTAAATGTTATGTTAATCTATATTGCTTCGTTCCTGACAAGCATGTCTTCTTACTTTATAGTTTGTCTTGAATTCATTTATGTAAATTGTAAAAGATTTACATTTTTCATTATGCTAGCATATTATACAATGTCTTTATGTGTTAAGTAGAATCGTATCATGTTGTGTTTAAGTTTAAAATTAAATCACATTAGTTATATGATTCTTAGACTTAATGCATATTTCTTCCTTATCATCAATGTTGTACTTGATTAAATATTTTAATTAAGTCACACATGTATCAATTTAATCATGAAGCATTGAGAAATCAATCACATAGAAATTAAATTCTGAATATACATGTACATTTACCAAATGTATTAGATTTAATCAAAACAAAATATGTATTGTTTTAGGCATTAAAGATAACACATTTGAGACAGAACGAGAAGCATGTATATATACATATATATGTGTGGATCGTGTACAAACATAGGTCACTATATATCCAAAATGTGATCTCTCTCTTACATCATACAATCATCTCCTATCCCTAGGGCTAGTGGCTGGAGAGTGTCGACTGGATGCTCCCTCCTGATCTGGCCGTGGAGGTGGACCCATGGGTGTGTAGCGCGATACAGATCATGATTGACTCTGAGAGGAACTCCTACGATCCCTATCCATGAGGATCGCACGATAGGTGGTAGCCTCGGTCTGGGCCGTTACTAGATCTCGCCGCACCTGCTGGAGGTCCTCTGATAAGACTCTCTCTCTCTGCCCTGCTTGATGGAGATCCTCTGATAGGATTCTCTCTCTCTGTCGCGCCTGATGGAGATCCTCCGATAGGACTCCCTCTCTCTGTCGCGCCTGACGGAGATCCTCTGATAGGATTCTCTCTCTCTCCCTCCATATATCTACCTGTAATCGGAATGGGAAAAACAAATCCTCATGCCGACCCGCGTTCCCCTGAGGCCTGTAGGTAATCTGTGAGGAACTAGGAATCTGTGCTATCATGGAGATGTCTGTCATTGCCTGCTGAATCAAGGAACGCCAGTCCTGCACATTAGCTGTGGCTGTAGAATAGATCTTTGTTAGTACCATTCTATATCATCAAAGCATTAATCAATCAATATAAACCTACTATACCTGGATCTCCCTCGCGCCAGTAGGGATCATGATATGGTAGCATCTGTGACTGGGAACCGCTAGGCTCCCCTCGCTCAAATACTCTATCCACGATGGGTGTAGGCTGGATGGTACTGGTGACAGGTCTCCGTATTGCCTCCTCTTCCTCCTGTTGGGGAATAAAGGGTGGATCCAGAGCTATGGTATCGTCTCCTGAATGGTGGGGAGCTGCATCCGACTCCTCCTCATCATCTCTATCATCCTCCTCGTCCTCCTCCTCATCATCCTCATCCTCATCCGCATCATCACCTGCATCCTCCTCGTCCTCCTCTCTATCTGCATTCTCCTCCTCCTCGTCACTGGGCTGATCGCCTGTAGGTGGATCAGGATCTCCCGTCTCCTCATGACCCTCTCCCTCATCTGGCTCCTCTGACTTGGATCCCTCGTCCTCGTCTCGGTCTCCATGTCTCCATGGGCCTGGATAGCTTGTCAGATGATCTGGTGGAAAGATAGGACCTGGATATGATCTCATGAACCATGAAACATATCTACGCTATGCTCCAGGCTCCGTAGAATAGTTAGTGACTACATCCTGATCTGATCCCTCCAAGTCTGTCGTCTCGATATCATCCACCATCGGTCTCGCTACTGCTCTAGGTCTGGGAAGGACCCGTGAGTGTCGAGTATAGATGGGCACATCGGCTGGAACACACTGCTCTAGTCCGAACTGCCTCCGTACTCGGTCGAAGTAGAAAGGGACTATGATGTGTGCAAAACATCCTCGCAGTAGGCGGTTCCTCTGTAGACATGCTAACTGTCTCTCCATACCATCCCATCTGTGCATCAGTAGGTAAGGTCTCCACACTATCACCTCGGATGTCAGTCTGTCAATAGTCACTCTCCAATATAACAAATCCCCAAATCTCCACCCGCTGGTCAGTGGATAAATGAACACCCTAGGTCGCTCGCTCGCTATACTCAGTGGATAGCCGATGGGCCTGGTGCATGTGAAGTGCTCTAAGATCCACACCTGCAGAAGTGTGCATGTCATCAAACTACAACCCTGTCTGAATACATACTCCTCAAGGTCGTGATAGAGATGTCCAAGCATACTCCGACCCCATGCATAAACTCTCCTATGTCTCTCCATCCCTCTGATACACCATGTGAGGCCCCCATGCATGTGTGTCCCTCGCCCATTAGGGCAGATGGCTAGTGCTATGATGGCTATCATGAGGCGTCTCAGAAGTGGTATCTCTCCTGTAGGATGTAAGAGCCAGCTGACCATGATACGACCTCTCGTCTCGCTTGGCATGACTCTCCCTATGCAGTACATCTGCTCCCTCTGATGATCCTCTGCTACCCGATCAGTCGCATATGTGACTGTCACTCCTTTGATAGGAAGACGCAGTATACGGTACACATCCTTGAGTGTGACCATCAGCTCTCCTATCGGAAGGTGAAAGGTACAGGTGTCAGGATCCCATCTCTCCATCAGTGCCATCAGCATCGCAGGATGAAATCGAATGGCCAGCATAAGAATCATGTACCACAATCCTACTATCGATAGGGTGTCTCTCTCTGACTGAGTCAGCCGTGGAATCTGGTCTCGCAAAGTGCGAAGGATGTGTCCCGCTGTGTGCTCTCTCATGTACGGGAGACCCTGCAAAACGAAAACATGACCAAAATCAGTACTCAATCATCGAAATCACAAATGCAAACTGTTGAACATTGAATGCTTGCCTTGTAACCCCTCGCCAGGCCCTGATTGGGGACCATGGCGCCTTGAGGGGACCATGGCGCCCTGTCAGGGACCATGGCGCCCTGCAGGGACCATGGCGCCCCTGTCAGGGACCATGGCGCCCTGGGGGGACCAGGGCACCCTAGGTGGGCCCCGGTCGGTGTTCAGGGTCCGCATTCGATCACGGAAAAGTCAAACATGCGAGAAATCAAAAGTCAAACGTTCAGTCAACTCACCTCGTCCAGTGGCTCATCGTCGATCACGGCCTGGCGCAGGATCTCGATCCTCATGGGACGCTCCGGTCGTCGTGAAGGCATGATGATTAGGTGGGCTCTGCTACACTGAATAGTATCCTGAAATCGGCAAAGTGACGAATACAAGTGTCACTTTCGAAGTATATACTCTAGTTTGTCTATTCTTACTTCTTGAAACCCTAATCTTTCCCCTATCATTCATTTTATCATAACTTGGGTTTGGGAGATGCGATTTTCGAGCCGTTTGTTGCGTTGGAATCGTATTTTCCTTCTCCTACTCTCAGGATGTTCCAAAAAGTGCTCTGATGAAGCCTATTTAGTGAACACCCCTCATCAACACTCTATTACATAATTTGTCGCAAGTAAACATGTTACCCTGTTTCACCTCCCTAAATAAGCAAGTCGAAACAGGGGGGGCATATAGCTACTCACAGATTTCATCACTTTCCCTAGTAAGCATTAGGTGATTTTGTGATCTAACATTTGTTTTGTAGGGTGCGGTTCCTAACTGTGTACTGCAGATACCGCTGGGGGCTTCGTCCGACAACTTATGGATATATCCTTTTTCAAATAATGTTTACTTTTCTATACTTTAGCTTGCATATGCACGTAGCACTCATGTGACCGCTAAAGTGGGGGCTAAATGTAGCATCATAAATTGTACGCACTCGCTAGGGTGGTACAATTTCACACCTAGTTTAGCACCCGCCTTAGCGCATTTTGCATTCTGCATTGCATTTCTCCTTAAGCACTTAATTAATCAAATTAATTAGGTCTAAAGTCTTATTTCATCATTCTCTACATCATAAAGTAGGGCCCTTTCACTAAAGCGCGCCCTTCGCATTTTATTCCTCCAATACATCACTTAATCAAAAAACCCTAATTAAGTCCTATTTCGAACTTGGGGGCTTGGTTTCTGGGTCTAAACATCTCGAAATCACCTGTAACTTCGGGATTCTCTCTAAAATCATCATATCCGACAGCCCTGAAAATTTGGTGAAAAGTTGTCGGGACCATGGCGCCCATGCAACATGGTCCCAGACATTTTTCCCAAAATTTTGGGAGCACGATCCAATCATAAAATAAAGCTTAACCCCAAGAAATTGGCGGGATATTCAATCTCTAGGTCGGCCAAAATATGAATTTACGACCTAGGGTTTCATACATAAAAGCTCTCTTTCCTCATTGGAAGGGATCGGATTTTTGTTTCCAGGAACTTCATATGCAGCGAAAGAGCAGATCTTTGAAGACTTCAACAACACTCAACATCATTCTATCAAGCATATATCAAATTCATTCATTCATCCAATTAGGGCTTGGAAGACATTGAAGAACAATAGGAGATTACCGACTGAAGATTGGCTTGTACTCCTCCCTTGAGGGTTGGGTATGATTTCATATTGTTTTCATGTCCTTACATAAGCTTTGATATATCATTTATTCATGCTTTAGATCACATTGCATCTTGATTTAGAGCATTTGCATTATCATTTACAAGCAATTAGGGTTTACTTTCCAGGTTGCTCTAGTTTGCTTTCTTGCATTTTGGACCTTGCACACACACTAGGTCTGCACACACAATACATTTTACAAAACAACTTGGCTATTCGTGGAGGTGGAAATCACCAAAGTGGGGGTTTGACTAAGGCAAAACCCTATATAGCCGCCCTTCCCCCTTTTCAGATATTATTGCAGGTTTCGGGATTCGGACGACGCCGCAGGACACAGATCCGGAAAGAGGAGACTGAGACAGAACTCTGTGTGCAATTGCAGCTCAGAAGACTGGGACAGGAGCGTTGGGCGCCCTGGTCCTGCCAGGACAGGGGCGCTGGGTGCCCTGGTCCCTAGGACAGAGGCGTTGGGCGCCCTGGTCCTCCGGACAGACAGCTTTCTGACAGTTTCCAGATAGTGTTTCAGGGTGCAAAATAGTGGTTTTCGGCGCAGTTTTCAGGACAGTGGCGCCCGCGCCCCCGTCCCGAACATTTTCAGTCTGATTTCGACTCCAGGTACATATCTGCATTCTTATTTTATCCTTACATTTACAGCTGTTCATTGTTTAATCTCAATTCTGCAAACTTGTTACTAGTTCATACTTACATTTCGAGGTTAGGGTTTGAACTTGTATCATTTTAGCTTTCAATTTCAACAAGGGAATAGAAATCCTAATAGATATCCCGTGGCTCTCTCTTTCACCAAAAGAAGTAGCCAACCGTGCGATATCTCTAGGCTCTTTCGTATTCCGCAATGTGTGTCAAAAGTTAGGATTAGGGTACATTGTCCTAGTCTCGCTTTTTCCCCTACACAGATGGGTACTGCCATAATTGTCATAAGTATGGCCACACTACTTATGAGTGTAGATCTCAAGAGCAATATGCTAAATAGAAGAAGATTTAATTGGCATTGCTTCACATGCAATAAGTTTGGACACAAATCTAAAGAATGCAAGCTCAAGTAAAATGTATCAAGACAACCATTCAAATCGGTTACTCCTAATAAAAGGAATAATCAGTTCAAAGCCACCTATTTCACCTGTGGTAATATTGGTCATGTTGCAGTAAATTGTAGAGTGACAATGGGGCAGAGAAATAATGCAGGACTGTGGAGGACAACTAGTATGGAATGTTTCAATTACCATAAGATCAGTCACTTAGCTAGAGAATGTAGGAATCAATCCTATAACTGGCCTAGAGATAAGAACTGGTCTGGAAAGAAGAAGGGACAAAATGAATAGAAAGGGAAGAAGACAATTGAAAGAGGTGGAGAATGAAATGAAAAATACATGGATCAAGAGAAAAGAAAGCAAAGAAGAAGAAAATCTTCTAGAAACCGAGTCATCATCCACCAGTGATGACAGATCTTCTTCAAACTAGATATATGGATGCTCAGGGGGGGCATATATGGTAAGATTACTTTTGAATCCCCTTAACAAATATAAGGATATGTCTATTTGCATAGTTGTGTTGCATAAAATCTGGTCTAAAAGTTCTTAATTGAAGAATGTCTTGTGAGTTAGCTATTTGTGTATTGGTATCGGTAACAAATAACTGGTAAAGTCAAATTGGTGTACTTTAAGTTGTAAGTTTCAAAGCTGGCCATTGTATTATAATGCTGATAAATCTTTACGGATAAATAAGGAAATGTTAACACATTTTCATTTATCCTGCTTTTCTTGTGAATCTCTTGAGCTCCTATGTGATCAAAGGCAATTTGAAACTTGTTGAGCTTTATTTGTGCAGAAAATTCAAGCAAAGCGATAGTGGTGTTTGGTACTCCCAAGGAAAAGGTATTCAACCTTGTCTAAGAAAAGCTTGTTTGAAGGTCATCATGGTAGCGCTGATATCGACTCATGTGTTGGTTGAAGCTATCAAAGAATCCCAACCCGAGTTCAAGCTACACCGGATGAAAGCCGGTGAAATCGACATGACCGGTACTTTATCATCTGTGCCCTCTAGTGTATTGTTGGTAGAAGATATTTTCTCCTACATTCATTGCAAGCTCGAAGAACTTGGAGATAATTTCATTCGAAATGAGTTTAAAGGGTTCTATGACAATGATCAATTGAAAGTAAAATTTCTACCTCTGAAGACCAAGGGTTTGGCTAATGTTGTTGATTTTCCTTATCAGTTTCACGATGACTGGGTTAGATATGTACTAATCAAAGTTCATGATCATTTTTTGTGGCTAGAAGATCATGCACCGATCAAGATTACAAAGCAAGTGATTCGAAGAGTGACAGGGTTTAGTCCAACCGGTGAAGCATTAACCCTAAGAATGATTTCATCAACTGAAGCCATCCGGTTAACCAAATCCTAGTGTGATAGTAGCCAAATGACAATCATCCATATTGAGGATGTTGAAGTAAGATTTGCCTCTATAGTGTTGGGTTATAGGGTTTATCAATCAAGCCAGATGAATAGTGTTTTGAGTGGTGCCATGCATGCTAGATATCAAATTATCAAAGAGGATGCAACCTATGATATATATGAGATGATTCAAAGCCAATTTATGGTGAGCAGGGAAATAATTAAGAAGGACAAGAAGCAATCTTTCAAATATGGCTCACTACTAGTATGTATATTTTTCTATGTGCAAAAAATTTTCCCCAGTAAGGGTAATGTAGTATGGTCATAGGAGAAACCTATCATGGTTCAGATAGGTGAAATGATTAGAGATCTAGAAAATAAATTTGGTGAAACAATGTGGGGATATTTTAAGGAATTTCAAACTAGGATGTACAAGAGAGAAATAATTCCAACCGGTATAGTGCAAAAATACAAAGACAATATTTGTTTTCTTATAGACACTGATTGTTGTATCATTCAAGCGGTTCAACCCAGAACTTTTTGGGTTCCACCTATAGGCTATAAGGTGGGAGTAGACCTTGTTAAAATTCATGTCAATGTGCTACTATCTAAATGAATAGACTCTAAGGAAAAGATATTTGGAACATGTAAGGAGGCAATTTCCAAAATTAAACAGGAACTTCAGGTGCCAATCATGAAAATAAAAGTAAGAAGAATGATTGATACCCTTGACAAGAAATATGGAGGTGAAGCATCTGGTGCCACTACCTCCACCGGTGCTAGTGAGCAAATAGGGGTCACATTTGCTAAAGATAAATAATTAACAGGTGGAAAGAAGAAAGTGTCAAAGACAAAACCTAAGGGGACTACAGCAACCAAGCCTACAACATATTCAAAAGAAAAGGATCTAGGTACTCCTATATCTTCCCCAAGTAAAGATAGACTGGTGGGAGTGACTTATACCAGAAAGAAGAAGAGTGATTTAAAGCTTAAAAAGGATGAGAAAGAGGGTGATATCATTGACACCCTATCAAATGTGGAAATAAAGGAGGCTAGAAGAAGTGGAAGGAACAAAGCCCCAACAGTTGATGAGTTGGTGCATGGAATCAAAGAATTTGGAGTTATGTCCAGTGTTGGGAGATGATATTCCCTCAGTAACAAAGAAGACAAAAGGAAAATTGAGGAAGACCTAAACTAGAACTTGCACAAGTTTTGTAGGACTCCTAGTGAATTATATGAGATAATTCCATCAGATCTGCAAAATCAAATTGAAGGGAGATTGAAAACAGCTCTAGCTATTGAAAATCAACTCACAATAAAAGCACTCATGGAAGTGCAACATGAATTAGACCTTGATCAAGATTCACTAGTGGCTGAAGCATGCATTCAACATTTCAAAATAAGGAATAGATCTAGGAGAGTGGCAGTAGGTGAAGTTGGAGCAGTGCACACTAAAGGTGTTGCCTTGTGAAGGAAAATTATGGATCAGCAAAAGGAAGCTGAAGAAGAAATAAAAAATGAAACAAAATAGGACCAAGGTGCAATTGCCCTTGACAAAGGAAAAGCTAAGGAAAAGACTCCACTAAAGACTTTGATACTTTCACAGTTGAGGACATCATAGGTAATGTTGTGTCAAGCATCCCCAATCTGACAAAGGATATCAAACAACTGGTTCACACTTCACCAGTAAAGGAAGTTGATCAAACTAAGGTTCTTGATCAAGATGAAGTGATAGTTGAAGACATTCCTTATGAGGATACACCTCAAAGAACCTTATTGACACCAAATCTTATTCTCCCTGAAGAAGGAAAAGAGGAAGAAAAGAAAATAGAAGAAGGAAAAGAGGAAGAGAAGAAAATAGAGGAAGGAAAAGAGGAAGAGAAGAAAGCAAAGGAAGGAAAAGAGAAAGAGAAGAAAGCAAAGGATAATAAAGCAATGATGAATACTCCTCCGGAAAAGAGGAAGTTAGATTTAGAAAATGAAAGTGAGAAGAAGAAGGTAAGAATCATCACAACAACTAGCTCAGAAGTTGAGACTGTAGAAAAGGAATATGGAACAGAGGAGGAAGAAGAGGGAGACTCGGTCATTGATATTAAGAAAATGACTCCCAAGCAATTGATGAAAGTCTCAAAAAAACTAGCAATCCAAGTTGAAAAGGCTAAAATTAGAGGAAAGAAAAAGAAGGCAAGAATTCTCAAATCTACTAAGACAATTCTCTCTAACCTAATCTCAGACATTGAAGTTGATGATATTGCATCCATCATTGATTAGTTTAATACTCTCATTACAGCAATTAGTTCAGAGGTAACCAATCTGGAGAAGGTTGCAGTAAGGCAATATGAAATGAAGAGAGGAGATAACTTAATGGAACAAATATCAGTTGGAAAAGTTGTTCTTTCCACCAGAACAGAAGAAGTTAGAAATATACTGCAACAAGTTAGTCAATTACTGGTGAAATCTTCAAGTTTTTCTTCTTTAATCAAAGACTTAGAAGACAAAAGAAATCAGATTCAAAAGGAAATTCAAGATTTGATAAGCTCTTTTGTTCCTCTTACCAGTTCAGCATCAACCTTTACTAGAAAAGTCAAAATGCTAAATCATGAAATTAGAAGGTTGAAAGAAGAAGACAAAAGAAGTCTTAGTTTGTTAGAGCTCCAGTGCTATTTAGCACCAATTAATGATTCCATGCAACTAAATATTAAAGAAGCAGACTGTCTAATAAATGAACCTAACTGCAAGATATTTCATGATATGGAGGTCTTCATTGCATTCTTACATGGCCACTTCACCACCATGAAACAGGTTCAATCTTCATGGGAATCTTCTTTGAAAGTAGCTCAAGAAAACTTCAAAGAGATTTTTGCTTTATTTTAACAAATTCTTTTGGATAGTCTTTGCCATTGATGGAAAAAGGGAGAATCTTGGAGTCTTGTACAATGTGATTTATGAGTCACAAGGGTCAGTTATTGGGGCCTGAACCAGAACAATTTTGTAGTGTTTTGTAGTATTTGCCATCAATGCCAAAGGGGGAGTTTGTTGGCATTCTAATGCAATTTTGTATGACTGGTGAATGATATGGTTGTCATTGTTGGCAACATCATCTCTTAAGTCTTCACAGTCTATCGGTAGTAAGTAGACCAACAAGCAGTAAGTAGACCGAGTAGTGGTGAGCAGTGAGTAGACCGACAAACAACAAGTAGATTGGCAAGCAGTGAGTAGACCGGCAAGTAGTAAGTAAACAGACAAGTAGTAAGTAGACTAGGTAGTGGTGAGTAGATTGGCATAGAAGAGGTCCACCGACTAAGAAAAGAATAGATTGGTATACACAAGGAAACCGGCTAGATAGATTTTGATCAGTTCACTAGAAGAGTCTGTAACCAATAGACTGGTAATGTTTAGTTAACATTTAGTTAAATCGGGAGTCTTCTCCATTCAACCGACAGACTTATCAACATGTTCGACTGTCTTGACAAAGATTCCTACAATGATTTCATGGGCATGATTTATGTAATTCATTCTTGAGATGGTTGTTGGTAAGGTGAATTGAGATAATGTGAAAGTGTACACAGGGGGAGTTTAAGAGAGTACAGAGTCGAGTGACAAAGGATCGGTAGAGTGGAGTTCAACAGAGTGATGATCCAAGTGACAGAGGACTGACAGATTGGAATCCAAGGATCAGCAAATCGGCAGAGGGCAAAGTTGAAGGTGCATTCAGGAAATCAATGTTGTGCAAAATAGACACAACCAAGACAAACATAGTGTGATTCTTCAGTGTGATCTGATCAAGCTAGTCAGTAGCCACTCTAGCATATCATCTTTATGTTTCTCTCTAACCATTGCAACTAAAATACCTTAATAGGGTGGACTTTAATACGTCCCATTGTAAAAATCCCTTAACCGGGTGTCATCTTAATTGATGATTTAAAGACCTTTTGATAAGGCTACCTTTAACAGGGTAAAGGAACTAACAGGCCTTAGACAAAATCCCTTAACCAGGTGACACCTAACAGTGTCTTTGTAATCTCCTAACAGGGATGGCTCTTCACCGGGTGTACTCTAGAAGAGTAAAAATCTTGTGAGTTTCTACTCACACTGTGGTTTTCTCCCATTTGGGTTTCCACGAGATAGATCTTGGTGTCACTGTGTTTCTTTTCATGCATGGTTATTCTTATACAATAGTTATTTATATTGATGAATGTTAAGTTAGTGATAACTTAAGTTAAAAGTTTTAATTGAGCAAAACCAGTAAAGTGTTGATTCACCCCTCCCCTCTTAGCACCGGTTGGGACTAATACGGCCTCCGCTAAAGAGATTCCTCCAAAAAATCCAAAGGATGAATTGCAAACCAAAGGAAAGGTCGGCCACATGCCAAGTAACATTGGATTCCATGAATAGGGGCTTTGCAAGCTACAGAAAGGATCCACATGGTTCAACAAAATAGGTCCAAGTGGTTCCGGTGTCAAAGCCAGAAAACTGCCTCGGAATCCAGAATCGATAACTTGCCGAAAAAATGATCAAATGCTCATCAGTTTAGGAAAAAGGAAGGTGTTCATGTCCTCAAGAAAAATCTAACTCTGCAAGATCCATTGAGCCAATGCAATAAAATACAGAAAGAAATGTTGAAACTGCAAAATAGAAAACAAACTAAAAAGGAAATATTTTTGGTTGATGCAAGATTTCCAAGAACGGGGGATGCTCCTACATAAAACATCTAAAGTTGTTGAAAAAGTGAGTCTCTCACTTTGTTGGGATCAGAAAAAAACCAAAGCATTCCACCTCTTCCTAAGAAATATAAGATGAATCTTCAACTGGTTTGTCCTTCCATTTCACAAGATAGTCTTTGTACTGACTGCTCTTGGTACTACGCCCAATCCTGTAGTCCAAAATGTCTTCAATCTACTTCGTCTCCTTTTGGGGCAATTGTTTCTTCAAGACTGCAAAATTGTCTTCATTAAATTTTGATTCATGATACTGATGTAGATCTGCAATGTTGAATATAGGTGAAATACTCAAACTATCTGGTAGCTCCAATTCATATGCATTTCTAGAACTGAACTTCTTCAAGATCTTGCAAGTTCCAAATTTCCTCATATGCAACTTGTTATAGGTTCCAACTGGAAATCTTTCTTTTCTTAGATACACCATCACTTCATTGCCAACTTCAAATTCCTTATGTTTTCCCTTCTCATCTTCTTTCTCCTTATACTTGTTGTTCATATCCTCCAAATGTTGCTTAACCTGAATAAGAAAGGCCTTCATGTGTTCTACAAATTCTTCTTCATCTACAATCTTCTTGTCTTCATTATTGATATCTCTCAATTTTGATATACCTCTAGGGTGTGCTCCAGTAACAATCTCAAAAGGTGTTCTTCTAGTACTCCTCTTCACTGAATTACTGTAGGAAAACTCTACCTATGCAAGAATCAAATCCCAACTTTTGATTTTCTCTCTAGCCAAGCACCTCAACAAATTTCCCAAGCTCCAACTTACTACCTTTGTCTGTCCATCAGTCTGTGGGTGAAAAGTAGAACTGAATTTCAAATCTATCTTCATCTTCTTCCAAAGCGTTCTCCAGAAATAACCAACAAACTTAGTGTCTTTGTCTAAAACTATGCTCTTAGGTAATCCATGCAATCTCACCACCTCCTTGAAAAATAAGTGAGCTACATGCATTGCATCTGATGTTCTCTTACAAGGTATGAAATGAGCCATCTTTGAGAATCTATCCACCACCATAAATATAGAATCATTTCCTCTCTGTGTCTTGGGCAATCTAAGTATGAAATGCATGCTTATGTCTTCCCAAGGTCTCTCTGATATTATCAATGTGTTGGTTAACATATTTGCCCCTTTCTTTTAAATTATAATGTTTGTTTTCATTGAACTATAATATGACTCTTTACACCCCTTAACGGAGGGAAAACAAATAAACCAACAGTTGGATGAACCGATTATAAATTCATCCTCTGCATTAGAAGGCATCTCCTAGTGAGATTTGCAATGATTTTTCATGCTGAAAATTTTGAAATGAATACACTTTTAACTAGAAAGTGTGAAAAAGGCTTTAGCATTCATTCATCAACACAAAAGAATGCTTTCAAAACAAAACTAAAAGAATATTTTTTTTGAAGATCTATCCCAAATAAGGAGCTCATAGACTCCTACTTCCACACATGTTCATTTCATAAATTCAAAGCAAAACAAATGCATAGCAGTATGAACACTGGTCGATTCTCTCTCATGTCTCACAAGACAAGGGGGACCAGCACAACTCAATCCACAATGAATTTTCTTGTAAATAATGAAAACAATGAATTTCAAAAAAAACATAGAAATAATTGGTAACAAAATAATATTATGCACATTAGCAAATGTCTCAACAAAGATCGCTAGTTCCTCAAACGCACAGATTTAAAGATTGCACACCATAGCATTTCAATGATAAACCAGTCATTTCAGTTTTTAGAAATTCACAGAAAACGGATTTTTGTTCCTTCCAAAATCTCAGTTTTTCAGACTCCCAAATAAACTTACTTCCTAATTTAAATAGCCCCCAGGTTCATAGTTTGTTACATAATAACTAGAACTTCACTTTCACCACAGGTTAAAGAAATCATTTTCTTAAAACAAAAGAAACTAAAATAATAGCCATAGAAAGGCTGACAGCTCATCCTCTAATTGATCATGACTCCACCATGGTAGAAGAAGTCGTTGGTTTATCCTACTTTGCCGCAGAACTGCGCATGCCACGCCACTCTAAATGTGCTGCCGAGAAGTTCAGGATGACTTGGAAATAGGGGAGTCCAATATGCTGAATTCATTGCTTCCAGAGCTCCTTATCCATATTTACTTGTGTCACCTTTGCCTTGTGCACTTCCAGATGATCAGAACAAACCGTGAGCATTGACTCAATCCTGGCCACTTTTGAGAAATCATCTGTAGTTAAGGATTTTGTCTTCCTAATGAACTGTATCCTTTCTTGGAAGATTTTTGTCATATCTGTAGTATCTTCATTTGTCTGAGCATCATCTTTCATAAGTTGGATTTCAATGTGTTGGAATCCTAAAATTTGAAGATTTTAGAGTTATAGATTAATGCCAAAAAGTGGATTTCTCGATGCAATTGTATGTACTACCTATGATCAGCTCCTAAAAACTTATGAACACATTAAGAGGTCAATTTTTAGGTATGTATATGTATTCAAAAGTTGAATTTTTAGATACGCCCTTCTGAACCATAATTTCTTTCCATCTAAACATTATTATGTCAAACTAATTATTCTTTTGCATTTTGTGTATACCCAAGTACGTTCGTTCAAATTTTGGATTCAAACGGTGTCATTTGATATGTTTTATAAAGCTAACTCAAATGCTCGTTTCTTGAATTTAAAGTATACATTTTTAGAATTTTTATCAAAAGGAGTGCATTTGGATATTGTTAATTTTTACTTACAAGAACATTACATTGATTGGATCATGCCTATGAATTGCCTATATTATTATATGACGGCATACAGAATCTTGAAGCCTCATGATTTCATTTGATATTTTTATGAAATCCATTTTATTTACAATTTATTTTAATTTTCCTAAAAAGTATAATATTAATTTGAAGTGTTTAGCTTTGGATATTATATTTTTGCTTCAATTAAATATTATAATGTTATTTATTTAAATTATTTATGTTGCAAGGTAACAAAGGTTTATATGATATTTTTAACTAACATGAATTATAGTCTTGTTACCTGCATGGAAAAGAAATAATGAGTTTATTTCAAAAAGAATTAAAATTAGCTTATAAAGATTAGTTGAAGATAATAAACAATAGCAGCAAAAAATGCATTCACGTTTTTGCACTTTGGGCCATCTTTTGGAGTTAGATATGAGTGATTAATGATGTTTTTAGTCTTAAAATGATTGCCCTGACCATATATCTCACCTTGGAGGGCCTTTTTATGATATTTTTATTGTTTTCAAAGTGTCCGTGAGCCCATAAATAACCCAGATTTGAAAGTGACGGCCTAAACAGGTGGAAATTCCAGCAATACCCCAATGGAGGCATCATCCCCCAATGGAGGCATCATCGGGAGATCGATGCAACAAAAAGAATGCTTCCTCGATGACATATGTTACTCCGATGACAATCCACTATGAAGGTATTGAATTTTATTTTTATTTTTGTCAATGGGGATAGGAGAAAATTATATCTATTGGGTACATATTAAGGAAGTATTTTCTACCCAAAGGTTTTAAAAATAATATTTTACTTTGATATTTTATCATTCACGAAATTACTTTGCAAAAGGTAAATTATTATATTTTCCTATTTTGGGGGCAATATTTATGAATTTTATTTATAATGTATTGTAAAAGAAATGTTTGTTATCAAAAGGGAAATATATTTACATAGGTTCTTCCTACCTTAAGTTTTGACGCATGGTGAAATGATTACTTAAATGAACTTTACTAAATTATGATTGTCATCTTTCATTATTAGAATTTTAATTTTTCCAAAGAGGAGATTAATAAGGTAGTTTTATTTACGTTGGCAAGTTTTGTAACTCAAAAGTAAAAATATTCTCAAATACTATATGCTTGATATGCTTATTTCTTGAGATTTTTTATTATCAAAATGATTTTTTGTCACTTCTCTTGGTAAAAAGTATTTTTGTTCCAATGATAAAATGGCTATACTATTATGGATTAAAATCAATTTTAAGGGCAAAAGTATTTTTTATTTGTATAGGGATTATATTACTAAAGACTTTATTTCTCTAAAATATCCCTAATGCAAAATTATATTCCCTTGGCACATATTGCACAGAAGTGTTTTTTACCCAAAGGCTTAATATAATATTTGGAGATATAATGAAATTTATTTTTGTAAAAATTCTTTAAATCGGTGTCTCAAATATAACATTTTCTCACTCAATGTTATTTTGTAATATTATTTACTAGTGAGGAATATTTTGTGAAGGGAATTACATTTTATTTATAAAAGCCTTTTAAAATATAGTGAAAATAATGAATAACATTTGATTATCAAATGGTTGATATTTTCTTTCATCAAATATATTTACCCTAAGTAAATAAATTGAAAATATGCATTAGGGTAAATCATTTATATCATATGGATAATGGTTTGATTGATTTTTTGCAAGTATATATTTCATATTTCCAAAAGAATTGAAGTTGCCCTAAAAGGTGAAAATGTATTCTTATGGCGTTATTGGAATATCTATCCACGAATATCATTTTCAAAAGAGAAGTATATTATTTTATGAATCATATGTTATTATTTGAAAATCTATATTAGGGTAAATTAATATTTTCCAAAAGGGTTGAAATACTTTGATTACTCTAACCAAGTATTTACATGCAAGAAAAGGTTATTAATTTTTCAAAGGCAACCCCTAATCAAGGGTAGAATATGATTAATTCTTAAATCAAGGAATTTGATTGGCTTATCTTATGTGCAGGAGATCTTTGGAAGATAATGAATATTTAAAGATTTGCATGATTAAGCCAAGGAACTTTATCAAGGCAGAAAATAAAAGAACATTATTAAAGCATTTATTTAGTATGTATTTTAGGGTTTTCATTTGTAATTATTTCTTAAACCAAAGGGTGTGTCCTCTGGGAATGAAACTATCTGCAACTATCCCTTATGTTTATAAAAGGGAAGTCACACAGAACAAAGAGGAGGACAATTTTTCATCTTTCAAAGAATTATGTTGTTGGTTGGGCTGCAAGTGTTATGTTTTAGAAAGATCTAATAGGAATGAGGAGTTTATTATGTGCAAATTGAATGTATTGGAGTATTTGTAAGTGTAGTTTTTGTGTACATTCTTATTCCAGAAGTTAATATACAAGATTTCATGTTTTTATCTTCATATCGTTATGTGTAATTTTGTGTTTGATAGAATCATATGTCCTCTTGATAAATCTTTTAGATTTCTCATGATGTGCCATCACATGATATTGTATCGAATGTAAAATTGGGTTTTTATTGTTCATGCAACACATAATGAAACCTTCACAGTGATGGTCTTATAATTGTCTCTTGAGTTGATAGTGATTCTTGTCCACAAATTTATGCATTAATTGTCAAATAAAGGCACTCATCTATTATTAATCTTTGTTGAATAAGTTTGTATACATTGGGCCCTTATCAAATAAATAAATCTTCTAATTTCTATAAGTACTACTCTTTTTCATAATTGCTTAAAGTCCTAACAATAATCTTTCGCATAATACAACTATATTCATACTTATTTTTATCAATTTTAAAGGCATTAAATAAAAAGTACTTTTGTTAGCTTAGTTGCAGGAAAACCTTTTGCCATCCCTGTAATTGCTAAAGTTTAAATTCACTCAAAAAAAACCTCTTTTGTGCTTGAGAGTGTAAGGTACACCCACCTGGGTTTAATGGAGCATAAAGTGTAGAGGGATTTGGTCTTCGACCATCCCTATTCATTGGCCAAGGCTGATTGGATCAACTGAGGAATAGGCAAGTCTTTGGTTTTCCAATCTATGGTTTTGGGCACCAACACAATGCATTTAAGATCTTTTTGCATTGTATCGATTAAATATGTCAATCCTTTTAGCAATTTAGTGGATTCTTCATGGCCCTATTTGATAATTGAATTTTGCCACTCCACATTTTTCTTCAATACATACAATACATTGTCATCCAATCTCTCCATAGGTTTTTCAGCCAAGAACTTCATCACACCAAATTTTTGTATATCATTCATCTGTGCAAGAACTGTCACCCATTTGGTCCTTTCTTTTTCCCAAGCAACAGCCTCCAATTCCAATTCCTTACTTACAGTCACAGCATCCTCATATACTTTACCAAACTGATAATATAGTCTTAACCTTGTTTTATTATGATATCAAGCCATTCATTGAACATCTCTGCGACCATTCTGTTTCTTTGAACTTGATCTAACATCTTTTGATTTGCTGGAGATTTGGGATCAAATGATACTACCAAGTGTGACAAGGGTTGAGGATTTGGATGGTGAATGGCATTAATGTACTCAACCATTTGGGTGATGATCTGCTTCAGCTCTTTTTTATCCTTTTCATCTTTCCATGATCTAGAAATCATTCTCTTCGTGGAAGACTCCAAGTGTTTGACATCAATGGCTCATGAAGCAACCCCCAGATCAATTTTCTCTACTGTGAAGTCATCTTCAGTAGCTTTGTTTGAGTCTCTATCTGGAATAGGCTTGGCTATCTCGGTCGTCCAATGACCTGTTGCTTCATCAACCTCAAGCATTGTTTGTGTTTTGAGTCTTTTCAACCTGGACACCTTTCCAAGATACTTGCTTACCATATCTTCTATAGGGATTGTAATTGGTACCACACTACATTTCTTTCGAACAACAGCTTCTAACCATCGCGATGTGTTTGCAGGCTCTTTGGATGGAGGATTTGTCTGAGTACTTGGTGAATTAACAATAATAAGAGTGTTCACTGGATTCAATTCACCCTCTATTTCTTTACCTATGTCCACCTCTTGTACTACGGGTTCAATCAAATCATGTTGATCCATTATTATTCCAACTTCTTCACTTGGATCCAGGTCTACAATAATCCAGCTCAATGTTGGCTCTTTGCTCTTTTTCTTGCTCCTTGATCGAGTTACTTAGGCTACTGAAGAGCCTGGCGGTGACCTTTTTGATCTTCTTGGTTGGATTTTTTCAACAATTGATTTTGAACTACCTACAACATCAACAATTTCATTAGTGGAGGAAATAGGAAGTTGAGTCACAGTATGTGAATCAACTCTTAGTTCATGGGAGGATATGAGTGACCCTTTCTTAAATTTCTGGTCTCTCAACCACTTCTCAGTTCTCCTTACAACATTAAAAGTCCTAGCTTGAACATTATCATCTTCCTTTTTATTCTAGTCAATCTCAGGGATTGGCTTTCCTTGAAATTTCTTGTTAAATTCAGAATCTATAACATCTTTCCTTGTTTCCTCTTATACTCCAGATATGTTTATAGGAAGCCTCATGGTGATTATTGTTGTAGAGTAAATCTTGACCATAGTCTCCTCCTTACTTCATATTCATCACTACAATTCTCCCAGTAATCTTCCAATTGGGGTTCATGACAGAAGTGGCCATCTACATTCAAGTTTTCCACGACATAGCCTTTGCTATCAAACTTACGTCTAGCAACATAAGGTCCCTTTGTAAAATCCCTTAATTGGGTGACATCTTAATTGATGATCCTAAGTCCTCTAACATGGTAAAGGCACTAACAGACCTTAAAGAAAATCCCTTAACTGAGTGGCACCTAACAATGTCTTTGTAATATCCTAACATGGATGACTCCTTAAAGGGCGTACTCTAGAAGAGTACACATTTTGTGAGAATCAACTCACACCATGGTTTTCTCCCATTTGGGTTTCCACGAGATAATTATTGGTGTTATTGTGTATCTTTTCATGCATACATATTCTCTTGCAATAACTATTTGAATTGATGAATATTAAGTTAGTGTAGACTTGAGTAAAAGGTTTATTTAATTTTGTATAATTGGTAGGTAACTGATTCACCCCCCTCCCCCTCTCAGTCACCGGTAGGGACCAACACATACACATCACTTCAAAGAGGGGAAAAATGTAGACGTATAAATCTGACCACTTTCCTAAATGAATATTTAATATTTATTTTAACCTCATTCCCCTATTAATTAAATTCTATTTAATTAATTTCTTGATTTTCATCTATTTGATTGAATGAATTACTCAATTTATTTAATTAAATTCACCTCAACCTTTTCTAGCCTTTAATTAAATAAATCACTTTATTTAATTAATTCCCCTTTCTCCCCTTTTAATTAAATTTACATTTAATTAAATTGATCCTTGCAAATAAATAAATCTAATTTATTTATTAAAAAAACCCACTTGTATTTATCCAAGTTGCATCTTTTTTTGGTTGAAATGAAGTAATTTTATTTTAATTAAAATCCCTTTTACCCCACTTGCAACATACATCTCCCACTTGCCTCCTAAACCCCTTCTAAATTCTTCTAATCACTTCCAATTTAGCCTAATTCATCTCCTAATTATTGTCATGTTCCTAAGCAAAGAGAAGTCAATTCTTGAAGCCTCCAAAGTCTTTGAAATGCATTAAAAGCTTTATGTCTTCAACAAGTTAACCCTCAAAGTCTTCCTAACCATTAAAGAGCACTAGTGGAGGTGAATTCTTTCTTGGAGACAAGATTGTGTCATGGACAAGTAAGAAACAAAATTGCATCTCTCAATCCATAGCTAAGGCAGAGTATGTGGCTCCTGAAATCAACTCTACACAGGTAATATGGATCAAGTAGATATTGGAAGGTATCCAAGAAAAGGTGACTGAACTTGTGGTGATTCACTATGACAATACCAGTGCTATCAACATATCCATGAATCTAGTGATGCATTCCAAGACAAAGCATATAGCTATCAAATACCACTACCTTAGGGAACAAGTTCAAGACAAGGAAGTAAGGTTGGAGTATATACCAACAAAAGAATAGGAGGCAAATATCTTCACCTATTAAAGTCCACCCAGTTAAGGTATTTTGAGTTGCAATGGTTAGAAAGAAACAAGAAGTTGATTTGTTGGAATAGCTACAGATAGCTTGATCAAATCACAATGAATCTCATACTCTATCTGCATCGGTTGTGTCTGCTCTGCACTACACTAGTTCTTTGCTCATACCCTCGGCTCTGCACTATGTCGGTCCTCTGCTCATACCATCGGCTCTGCACTCTACCAGTCTACTTCACACACACTCTGCTCTGCTAAATCTCTTAGCACTTCATCACTCTTCACTATTTACTTTAGATAACCTCTCATAGGATTTGCACTTTGCAATTTTTTTGATCAAAATGTTTTGCATGAACTCAAAACACTTTATACTCCCTCTATCGTCACCTTCAAGTGTTTCCTTAATCAATGCAATCACAAATATTGGTATATTTCAAATTCAAATCTTTCCACTCTTTCTCTGCATGCCCTGCAACAATTCCACCAACTACTCATCCAAATTTTTTACCGTATCCCAAAAAAATAGCGACTTCTGGGTCGAGTTGAATCTTTTAAATGATCTCCAAAAAATCCGCAATTAATCATAGCTTAACTACATGATGAATGAGGTTGACTTAACCAACCTTTAATTTGGCGTTGACACAAACTCACCATCTCACCTTTTGCCATCACAACTGTGTAACCGATCCTCACTCTAAGATTTACGGTGACCACCCATCTTCCTTCTACTTCACTGGTCTACCAGTATACCATTGGGCTCTTCACTACCAGTTTATCCTTTGATACCAATTTGTAGTACTTCCATTAAGAGTCTTTTCCTATTTGCCAATGAGGTTTTGGTTTGCATAGGACCTCAAGCCTTCTTGCTAAATCACCTTTTGTGACTTCATCATCATCATAATAGCCAACTTGAAGATTTGACCTTAACACCGATCTTCTTGAATGACAGACTGGTTAGCTTAGTTTGTCTTCCCTTGAGCCAAGTGAACCTTGATGATCTATCTCTAATGTTGCTTCCATGTTGTTTGCAAGCCATCACCTTTGCTACTGAGATACACCACTCCACCGATCAGTGTTAGTCATCAATGACAAATCTCAGCTAATATACCAGTTCACTAGATTAAACGGTTTACTCAATATCAGTAATGCCAACAATCTCCCCCTTTGGCATTGATGGCAACACTTTAGAATCTATCTTATCAATTTCTCCTGCATTTACTTTCTTCAATTCTTTCTTTATATTTGTACCAGTCATTACTTCTACTCTTGAGTAATGAGTATCTCCCCCTAACACTCGACAAACTCTTAACCACTTCTAGCAACCCTCTACTCAACACTACTGCACCTTCAGTAATCCGTTGCTCAACAATACTCAAACACTATAATAATCTCCCTCTTTGACAGCAATTCCAAAGGTGTAGTCTAGACTTATGGCTTCTCTATGCACACTTCTTCCTCTAAAACACCATTCAATAATGTCGATTTGACATCCATTTGGTAAACTTTGAACTTCTTGTAAGCAGCATAAGCAAGCAGGATTGTAACCCCTTCCAATCTAGCCACTAGTGCAAAGGTCTCTCCATAATCCAAACCTTCTTCCTATGCATACCCTTTGTAGACTAACCTTGCTTTGTTTTGTACTACTTGACTAGTTTCATCCATTTTGTTTCTGAACACCCATTTGGTGCCTATCACATTTTTGTTCTTCAGTCTAGGCACAAGAATCCAAGTTTCATTTTTCTCAATCAACTCTAGTTCTTCCTCCATGGCTTTGATCCAGTCTTCATCTTTCAGAGCCTCCTTTGTTGTTTTGGGCTCAATTTTAGAGAGCAAACAAGTATTCTCTCTTGCTCTTCTTCTAGTGAAAACTCCATCATCTTTGTCACCAATGATATTGTCATCAGAGTGATTATTTCTGACATACCTTTCTAGTAGTGGTTCATTTCTTGGAGCCTCTTCTACTGGTTGTGTAGGTTCTACTTCACATGCTTCCTCATTTACCACTTCAATGGGATTCTCTTCAGTAGGTTCAAACAGTACAGTGTACTGGAATCCTTGATAATCCTCTGGTTCACTCTTGCTCTCTTGTTCATTTTTCTCAGAGAACTCATCCACTCTGACATTGACACTCTCCACAATCCTACCAGTTCTTTTGTTCAAACACCGATATGCTTTACTCTTTGTGGAGTAACATAAGAAGGTTCCTTCATCACTCTTGGGATATAACTTTCCAGAGTAGTCATCCCTCTTGATATATCACATGCTTCCAAATACTTTGAAATAGCTCACATTGGGTGAGTATCCACACCATAATTCATAGGGAGTTTTATTTGTCCCTTTCTTCACCTGTATTTGGTTCAAGGTATACACAACACTTCTTACTACTTCTCTCCAGAAGATATGTGTAATATCCTTTTGTATCATCAGAGTCCTTGTACAATCAATCAGAGTTATGTTTCTTCTTCCAGCAACCCCATTCTACTGAGGTGTCCTGGGTGCATACATATGTCTCATAATCCACTATTCTTCACAGTAATTTATGAACTCTTGAGAGGTGAAATATTCTCCTCTATCTAATATCAAACATTTTAGACTCTTATTGGTTCCTCTCTCCACTTGAGCCTTGAAGACCTTAAACATATGAAAGGCTTCAGATTTTTCTTTCAAGAACATAGGCCACATCATTATTGAGAAATTGTCTACAAACAACATGAAATATCGGTCCCCATAGAAACTCTTGGTCCTCATAGGACCACACAAGTCTGTATGAACTAAGTCTAGCACATTCTCAGATGAATAATATTTTTTGTTGAAAGTAGACCCAGTCAACTTTCCTAGTTGGCATTCTTTGCACATAGCATTTTCAAGTTTCATAATATCAGGCATACCTCTGACAAACTTCATTTTACTGACTTTTTCTATGCTATGAATGTTAACATGACACAATATTTTGTGCCACAACCAACTATCTTCTACCTTTGTCATTAGACAACTACCTACAGTGGTGTCTAGGTGAAATAGATTACCCCTAGATTGTTTACGGGTAGCAATCAGACTTCCTAATTTATCATTTATTTTGTATATTCCTTCATTGAATTCTAACTGGTAACCCTTATTGTTAAGTTGTGCAACACTTAATAGACTATATTTTATCCCTTCTACCCAATAAACATCTTCATAATTTGTTTTATCATTTAGGGCTATAGATCCTTTATCTTTTACTACCCAAGGAGCATCATTGTCGAACCTCACCGTTCCTCCATTACAGTCCTCCATGTTGAGGAATTTGTTTCTGTCACCGGTCATGTGGTGAGTGCAGCCACTGTCAATTACCCAGTCTCCACACCAGTTTGAACTAGA
The DNA here is from genome assembly GCF_030272615.1 of Cryptomeria japonica. Lineage (NCBI taxonomy): Eukaryota > Viridiplantae > Streptophyta > Pinopsida > Cupressales > Cupressaceae > Cryptomeria > Cryptomeria japonica. The sequence goes on from NC_081415.1 coordinate 259,641,269, forward strand.
GATCATTGCCATATCACTTTCCTCAATGTTATCTTCCTTTACCACTACAAATGCAATTCTATCTCCATCAGATCCTTTTGATTCTTCATCAGTAACTCCTTCTTCTGCAAGATAGCACTCCTTCTTGCTCTTGTCTTTGTAGCTTCTAAAATTATCCTTCCTATCATTGTGAGGACATCTGGATGCAATATGACCTATTATATTGCAAGAGAAATACTTCAAGAGAATTTTACCTTTATACTTTCCTTTCCCTCTTGGTATCCTTCTTGCTAATAGATATTCAATCACATCTTGTTCATGTTCTTCAGATAACAGGTTGTCACATTCATGAGAATGACTAGTTCTTGTAGTAGAATTGTTTCTAGTTTCTTTTCTTCTCCTTGTTCATCCAGGTATCATGGAAGCTTTGAAGGAAGCATCAATATTTGGTACACTATTGTCATAGTTGCTCAGTTCAAAGGACTGATCAGTGAGTCAAGTGAAACACTAACTATTACCAAGGATCTAAATTCCTAAATCGTAGAAACCCTTATGGCATATTGTGGTAGCAATTTTCTCAAGATTTTTTTGACCACATCATCTTCTTCAAGCTTTCCTCCAGCACTTCTGATGGAATTTACCACATCCTTTATTCTTTTGTTATACTATTCTATATTTTCTCCTTCTTGCATCCTCGTCTCATAAAATTTTCCTCTTAAGTTTTCTACCTTAGCCTTTTGTACATGAGGGTCTCCTCCATAAACAGTATTCATCTTATTCCATATCTCATAGGTTGTTTTTCAGATCTTGAACCTTGGCATACTCATTATCAGATAGAGTGCTAGCAATCATATCCATAGTTGTAATGTTGTCTTGCCTTTCTTTGATCTAATCTGCAATGAAAACCCTTGTAGGTTCATTGTACTCTATGCTTACATGATTCTAGTATTGATCTTATAGGGTTTTTAGGTAGAGTTTCATTCTACCACACCATAATGTATAATTCTCCTTAGAGAACTTGGGGCCTTCCTTTTGCATCATCTTGGATCTTTCCTTAAGTTGTTAAGCTCTTTTGAATCTAAGGATCGAGGCTCTGATACCAATTGTTGGTCCCTACTGGTGACTGAGAGGGGGGTGAATTAGTTACCTACCGGTTATATAGAATTAAAAAACCTTTTATTCAAGTTTGCACTAACTTAATATTCATTAATTCAAACAATTATTGCAGGAGAACATGCATGCATAAAAAGATACACAATAACACCAAGAATTATCTTGTGGAAACCCAAACAAGAGAAAACCATGGTGTGAGTTGATGCTCACAAAATTTGTACTCTTCTAGAGCACACCCTGTAAGGAGCCATCCTTTTTAGGAGATTACAAAGACATTGTTAGGTGCCACCCAGTTAAGGGATTTTCTTTAAGGCCTATTAGTGCCTTTACCTTGTTAGAGGTAGCCTTGTTAAAATACTTAGGATCATCAATTATGATGTCACCTAGTTAAGGGATTTTAAAAAGGGACCTGTTAAAGTCCACCCAATTAAGGGATTTTGAGTTGCAATGGTTAGAAAGCAACAAGAAGTTGATCTACTAGAATAGCTACTGATAGCTTGATCAGATCATAATGAATCTCATACTCTATCTGCATTGGTTGTGTTTGCTCTACACTACATCAATTCTCTACTCATACCCTTGGCTCTGCACTTTGTTGGTCCTTTGCTCATACCCTTGACTTTGCACTTTGTCGGTCTACTTCACACACACTCTGCTCTACTAAATCTTGGTAGATTTCAAATTCAAATCTTTTCGCTCTACTCAAAACACTTTATACTCCCTTTGTCATCACCTTTAGGTGTTTCCTTAATCAATGCAATCACAAATCTTGGTAGATTTCAAATTCAAATATTTTCACTCTTTCTTTGTGCTCCCTACAATAGTTCCACCAACTACTCATCCAAATCTGTCACCGCATACCCCAAAAATAGTGACTTCTGGGTCAAGTTCAGTATTTTAAATGCTCTCTAGAAAATATGCAATTAATCATCGCTTAACTACATGATGGTTGAGGTTGAATTAACCAACCTTTAATTTGGCGTTGACACAAACTCACCAACTCACCTTTTTCCATCACAACTGTGTAACTGATCACCATTCTGAGATTTACGATGACCACCTATCTTCCTTCTGCTTCACCAATCTACTAGTATACCATTGGGCTCTTCCCTACCGGTTCATCTTTTGATACCAGTTTGTAGTACTTCCATCAAGCCTCTTTTCCTATTTGCCAATGAGGTTCTAGTTTGCATAGAACCTCAAGCCTTCTTGCCTAAGTCACCTTTGTGACTTCATCATCATCAGAATAGCCAACTTGAAAATTTGACCTTAACACCGATCTTCTTGAATGACAAACCAATTAGCTTAGTGTGTCTTCCCTTGAGCCAATTGAACCTTGATCATATATCGATGATGTTGCTTCCATGTTTTTTGCAAGCCATCACCTTTTCTACTGAGATACACCACTCCACTAGTCAATGTTAGTCATGAATGACAAATCTCAGCTAATATACAAGTTCAATGGATTAATCTGTTTACTCAATATAAGTGATGCCAACAATGTGCACATGTTGATTCAAAGAAAATTATTGGATATGCTACCAAAATTTGATCGATATGATGTTATGTCGAAATGTCGATATGATGCCCCGGATGTAGATTTGATGAACGATATCGATGATGCCCCCTCGGGAGATGAATCAAGGATTTAGTGAAAAGTTTGTCAAGTTGATGAGTGTTTTTTAATTAATTGTAATATGAGAATATTCACTACGTTGAATGCACATTATTGATTCATCTCCCAAAAATGATGTTGATAAAGTTAAAAAATGAAAAAGTAGGAGTAAAATACATGCCCCACTTATTAACCTTTGATTTTACCCCATTAAAAGGTAAAAAGTGACTTTGAAAAATCATTTGTACACTTGTCTCTTTGTGATTGTGACATTTGGAGCTCTGACGATGATGCAGATTCCCTACTTCTTGCACCAATTTGAGCACATTGGGTGATATTGAAGACCCATCGCCTATGGCCCATCAGTAAGTGGCCAAAATCCATCTTCATTTTTTATTAATTTTATTAATTTTTGCCATGTTTTGTAATTTTGGGTCAGATTTTGCGGGCTTAGCACTCAGGTTAGTTGTCTAGTGCATACGATAAGAGTTTTAGTGTGTAGAAAACCCTAGGTGTTTTAGCATCTGAGGGCCACATTGTAGCATTGTTGAGGGGTAGGTTAGCGCATACGATGATTTAGCTCGTGGGGTCTATATAAAAGCACAATGGGTAGGCCTGGTAGTGCATAGGATAACCTAGCATGTTGGGTAAACAGGGTAGCATGTAGGGTGCTCTAGTTAGTGTGTAGGATAGGTTTAGCGCATTGAGTGTGTGTTTTAGCGCATTGATGGGAAAGGTTAGCGCATGTGTGGCATCTTAGCGCTTAGGAACCCCAGTTTAGTGCGTAGGGTCCAAAGTTGGTAAAAGTGCCTGTAAAAAATGTGTCATGAGTCGAATAGATTAGATAGATTGTGCAGATATCAATATGGGTCCATTGATTGCTTTGATATGGTTCATCATCCAATGTGAGTCTTGTTTTGTGATGATATCTGATTATGATATGTTGTTATATTATGATTAGAGTCTGGGTTTGATATGGATTTTGTTTCCTTCGATATGAATTGTTTTTTGATATGGATTGAGTTGATTCGATCCTGATTTTGATGTTGATATGGGTCTTGATTAATTTTTGATATGAGTTTTTGATTGATTTTGATATGGGTCCTTGATTGCGATATGATTCCTGATTCTGATTTTTGATATGGATCTTTGATTCTCGATATGGGTCTGATTGATTTACAATATGAGTCCTGATTTTGACGTGGATCTTGATTTTAATTTCGATATGGATCTTTGATTCTGATTTTCATATGGATCTTCAATTCTGATTTTTTTTATATGAGTCCCTGATTTTGATTTTCAATATGAGTCCTTGATTCTCGATATAGGTCTGATTGATTTACGATATGAGTCCTTGATTCTCGATATGGGTCTGATTGATTTATGATATGAGTCTTGATTCTGATGTGGATCTTGATTTTCGATATGGATCTTTGATTTTTTATATGGATCATTGATATTGCTTTTGATATGGGTCCTGAGTGGTTTTAGATATGAGTCCTTATATGATTTCAATATGATGCACTGATTAACTGAATATGTTTCTCATGTGCTCTTGAGATGCTTCATTGTTTCAAGTTGATTTTCTTTGATTGCTGATAGATTGGATGAAATTGAGAACCGATGATGGATACTCATTGATTTGCAAGCATATCTTGGCGTGCTTCAGTCTCGAGAGCAATTTTTGAGGCCATGGACAATGATTCCATGTTTGTCATGGGCTGACAGAGGTGTTATTGAGAGATGCAGGTTGTCCTCCTTATTAAACATGCCTCGGTATATCATTAAATGGTGTTTATTTGTTGGAATCTAATAACACTGAGAGGGGGGGCTGAATCAGTGTTATACTGGACGAATTAATTTTAGCCTTATTAAAACATGCATACACCAACAGGTATACCGATACATACAGATTTGACAGAAGTAAAGCAACCAATAAGCCAATCATATAAATGAGAATCATAACACACAAAATTATGTGTGGAAAACCTCAAAGAGGAAAAATCACGATGGGATTTGTGATCAAAAATATCAATCCACTGGCCATATGAAGAGATATTACATAATATAAGGGGCTTGCACTTGTAGGAAGGCTTATAGCCTAGAGTACACTACTCAATCACAAATGGAGCCTTACTGACTACACATAAATCTAGACTACAATCTGGAGAAGTGTTGAACTGCTAAGATAACATCTTCTATGCCAAAATATAGTTCCGATTTAAGCTCTGTCTGTACCGGTCTGAAACCCTAAACCCTTTACTGGAATAACCCTTACATAAATATCCTCACATGCATATTCTCTCTGATATATTTTGCATTATATCAAATTGACATATCCATCACCATATCTATCATTTGTTGGTATTTTGGTATAGTTTTGTAATTGATGTCAACACCTACTAACACTTATCAACTCAGGAAATGTTCATCGACAAGCAAGTGACTTATGCATAGTCACTGGTATCTTATCCACCAGCAAGATATATTGTTCACAGGCACTTGGAATGACATGAAGAACACTTAGTTATGTTGAAAACATCATTTGGATACTTTTTCTTGGAGAATTATTCATTGCCATGTTTGCATACTTGTTGTTACCGACAAATAGGTCCAGGTTATGCACTGGCAGGCGTATCTATTCCAGATCCGCATGGCACGCTTTGGAGATGATTTAATATGTTGTAAATGCATTAAGCCTACATGATGAATCGGATATTGCATCGGTCATTGATTTATTTGTAAATTGCTTTTATTGTAATATCTTTTAGAGTCGACCTACTAAAATTGGTCTTAGGTTATGGTATATATGTAAGATCTTATTTGTAAGATGGATATGCGATTAAGGAAAAGATTTATAAGAAAGTATATGTGAGATTAAGGAGAGCTATACACGTAGACATCATTTGAAGGTTGAAGGAAGGTTTTGTGAAGGCAATTAGAACTACACCGGTACTGAATCCAGCATATGAAGATGCAATTTTGTGCAATATATCATTATTGGATTTAACCATCCAACTGTAGTCAGTGTGAATCCCATTTGTGTTTGAGCAGTGAGCTCTAGGCACCTGGTCTTTCTGCATGTGCAGACCCCATTTATATACACATACTATCTGCAGTAGTATCATCTGATTGTGGGTAAGGTTTCCCACCATGGTTTTCCCCTTACAGGGTTTGCACATTCAAACATTGGTGTTATGTGTTGTGGATGTTATTGTCTTTTTGTTTCATGCATTAATCTTTACCGGTACTGCAATTAATTGATAAACTGTCTACCGACATAAAGTTTGGTTCATCAGTATTAAGCATTAAGTTTGGATAAGTTGCTTTTGGTTTAAATTTATTTAACAACTGATTCACCCCTCCCCCCCCTCTCAGTTGCCTCGGGGACCTAACAATTGGTATCAAAGCCAAGTCCTCTTTTTGCAGAAGTTTAATAGTTTGAGGAGATCCAATGTCTTTTAACTATTTCAGGAAGGACAGTCTAAAACTTGATGGAACCAACTATGGCATATGGAGGATGGAGATGGAGACACATCTGAATTCCATTGGAAAGGACATCTGGGAAGTTATAAAGAATGGCTATACTGCTTCTGTTCAAGGTCAGCCTAGTCCACCTAACTTGGCTAAAGATGAAGAAAATGATTGCAAAGCAAGAGAAGCACTTTTGAGCGCATTATCAGATCAGAAAATCATGGGATTATCAGACAGATCTACTACTAAAGCTATTTGGGATCATTTGGAAACATTGAATGAAGGAGATTCCATAGTCAAAATTGCAAAACTTGAAATATTCCAAGTCAAGTATGAAAATCTGAAAATGGAAGAAGATGAAAGGATTTCTACTTTATGGAAAGAGTAATGAAATTGTTTTGGCTATTAAATGTTGTGAAGGAACCTTAAGTGAAAGTGAAATTATTTCAAAAGTTTTAAGAGGATTGCCACCAGCATACAAAATGAAAGTTACTACTATAAATGAGTTAAGAACAATGCCTAATGCATTAGTAACTAGAGATACATTGATTGGAAAACTTTCAGCTTTTGAAATTGAGGAATTTGGTCCTGTTGCTACTATAAAGACAGATTTAGCTTTTAAGGAATCAACGTCATCTACACCATCATTTGACAGATCTGATTGGAAAGCCTTTTATTCAAGAGAACTTGAAGAAAGTAGGAGAGAAAATGAAGTGCTTTAAGAACTTGAAGCACTATTTACAAAGAAAATGCCTAAAGGTCTAGTTGAAAGTAAGTATGAAGGTAAAGCGCCCTTTAAATGTTTTAATTGTAATAAGATTGGTCATATGGCTTCAAGATGCCCTGATAGACATACTAGACTAAGAGAAGAAGCTAGAAGAACATACAAGCCTAACCCTGAATATCAGAGATACAGATTTAAGAAGAATAAAGATAAATCTTCTTATCTTGCGGATGAAGGAGTCACTGATGATTCTGATGAGGATCCGACAGACAATGGATGGGTCTTTGTTGCTATAACAGAAGATCAACTAGTAGAGTAGGCCCTGGTAGCTAAAGTTGAAGTTAAGGAGGAATGGATCATTGATTTGGGATGTTCACATCACATGACTGGAGATAAGAGTAGATTCTTATCCTTTCAGGAATATAATGAAGGTCTAGTAAGATTCAGAGATGATAAAGCTTGTTTAATCAGAGGTAAAGATACTATATCTCTTGATGGTAAGCATAATACTAACAATGTTTACTATGTTGAAGGTTTAAAGAATAATCTACTAAGTGTTGGTCAAATAATTGAAAAAGGATTTCAGTCACAGTCCAAGAATGGGAAATGTAAAATCATGAACAAAACTGGCTTGGAAATTACAACTGGTAATCAGACTAGAGGTAAAATCTTTCATTTGGATAACAATGAAAAGACATGCTTGATTGCACATATTGATGAAAGTTGGCTATGGCATAAGAGACTCTATCATGTAAATTTTGATTGCATTGTGAAAATCAGTACAACTAAGGCAGTTAGAGATTTACCTAAGATTGTTAAACCTCACAATCTGGTATGTAAGGAATGTCAATTTGGAAAACAAGTTAGAGCATCTTTTAAAAGTATTCCAGAAAAATCCAATAATGCTCTTGACTTAATTCATAATGATCTATGTGGTCCAGCTAGAACTAAAATCTTACAAGGAGATAGATATTTCATGCTAATCATTGATGACTATTCTAGAATGTGTTGGGTTACTTTTCTCAGAGAAAAATCAAAAGCATTTCGAAAGTTCAAACTATTCGAAGCAATAGTAGAAAATGAAACCGGCAAAAAAATCAAATGTCTGAGATCAAATCAAGGAGGTGAATTCACATCCAAGGAATTTAATACATTCTATGAAGTAAATGGAATCAAAAGACATCTATCAGCACCCTAGACACCACAACAAAATGGAGTTGTGGAAAGGAAAAATAGAACTATATTAGAAGCACCTAGAAGTATGTTATTAGAAGAAAATCTACCACATGTATATTGGAGAGAGGCAGAAAGCACAGCGGTCTACACATTCAACAAAGTTCACATTAAAGGTGAAACCAGTAAGACCCCTCATGAACTATGGTTTGGTATTACTCCTACTCTTAAGTATTTCAGAATATTTGGAAGTAAATGTTATATTAGAAGAGATGAGTATATTGGCAAATTTCATCCTAGAAGTGATGAAGGAATATTTCTTGGTTATTCATCTAATAGCAAGGCATATAGATGTTTTAACAAGAGATTGCAAAAAATTGTTGAGAGTACAAATGTGAAAATTGATGAACAGTTTAGAGGAACTTCAACGTATATAGACTCTGAACCGGCAACAAAAATACTGACAAATGAACCTACATTGAACATCCCAATATAGAATAAAGATCCAGTTACACCGGCATCATCTAAAAATTTCATAGTAACTAAGGAAAAGCAGCAAACGAAGACACCCCGGTATGTAAGACTGAATCACTCTAAAGACCAGATAATTGGAAACAAGGAGTTATGACAAGAGGAAAATTGGTAAATGAAGAGGTATGTCTTATTTCTCAAATTGAACCATCATCAATTAATGAGGCATGTGAAGATAAACACTGGATTAAAGCTATGGAAGAAGAATTAGAACAATTGAGAAAAATAATACATGGACATTAGTTCCCCGGCCTAAAGATAAAAATGTAACTGGAACAAAATGGGTATTTAGAAACAAACTTAATGAAGATGGTATGGTAATAAGAAATAAAGCAAGACTAGTGTGTAAGGGATATTCAAAGAAAGAAAGAATTGATTACAATGAAACCTTTGCACCAGTAACTAGAGTTGAGGCAGTCAAATTATTCTTGGCTTTTGCAGCACACAAGAACTACAAAGTATATCTGTAGACACCTAAAATTGTCCAGTCTAATTAAATAAATATTTTATTTATTTAATTACTGTACCTAATTCTTCTATTAATTAAATAAATCTTTATTTATTTAATTAATTCATTTATCCTCTTCTAGCCTTATTTCTAATTTAAATAAATACATTTATTTATTTAAATTATTCTTTTTCCTAAATTAAATAAATATTTTATTTATTTATTTGATCCCACTTCTTCTATTAATTAAATGAATCTTTATTTATTTAATTAATTCATTAGCCTTTTCTACCCATGACACATGCCATTCATCTCTTAATTCATACACTACCTACCCCTTTCATTATATTATTATTTTCTTTACCTACCCTCTAATCATAGCTGACCTCTTTTACACCTCTCAATCTTATCCCTCCATTTCTTATAATGTCCTCTATATAAGGAGATTATTTCTTCATTATCAAACCCTCCCTGACTATGCATCCCCCTCCCGACTACTTGATCAATTGACTACACTACGCTTTGCACCTTCATATGAGATCCTACTTGCAACCACATTTTGTTCTTTGTTGAGCTCTTGTGCACATAAAATCTGAGAGCAACTATATCAAGCAAGATCAATGGAGATAGGAAGAATGGAGATTCAAACCCTATTGGACATGTGATGGTATAATCTTTGTGATTTCATTTGATTTGCATTGTCTTAGGTAATCTTCATATGTTATGGTGGATCTTTGTTGTTGTTAGGCTAGGGTTTTATGGTTGAATTCATTTAGTCTTTCAACATTGTTGTTATCCCTTCCAGACTTGGATCAACAAGAATCACAAAAGCCCTTACTAATTGGGTATCAAAAATCAAGCTATGAAAACAAAAATCTAAAAGTCAAAAATAAAGAAAAGTCCTTCAGTCCAAATCAAAATCAAAAGATATTGGACTCTGCAAAAATCAAATTTAAGGATAAAAATCCTATGAAGAAAAAAGAGAAAGAGTTGATCTCCCCTAATATCAAAATAACTGGGGGCAAAAGCTCTAAAATTTCAAGTCAAAAGGCATACTTGTTGATCCTAAGTCTCCATCATATAATCCTACTTTCACTTCTTTTTCGCAATCACAAGCCTTCATTACTCATCCACATGTTCCACACATCCATTCCCTTCTGGCGATACATCATGGACCTTTAATGGAGCTTCCTTAAAGGACTTTGTTATCAGGGATGCCCAAGCTTCTTTAGGTGACACGCATACGGGCTTATGTTGTCCACACGCTAGTAATTCTATCTCAGTTCCCTTATCAAGGAAGACAGTCACTCGAGCTATACATAATTCAGTCAAGGAACAACACAACTACAATTATAAGGTCAAGCCTCACACATTTGAGGTGGGTGACTTAGTTCTCAAAGAAAACCCTAAAAATCAACAAGATAGAGAGAAGAAGGGCAAATTCAAACCAAATTGGCTTGGTCCTTACATCATTACAACAGCATATGGATCTGGGGCATATAAGCTCTCAACCACAAAGGGTGAACCTTCGGAGGATACTATCAATAGCATGCATCTTCATAGGTTTTACACATAGCTCTTCAGAGTATCCCAATATCAAATAATTCAAAAATACAAAAAAAACTCAAAAAATAAAAAATCATTACTTGGTGAAAACCTGGAAAACAGACGCCTTGTGACACAAAAAAAAAAAATTTGAAAAATCAAAAAAAAGTAAAGAAAAACATTTCGTCCAACGGTGAAAACCACTTCAGTGGTGTCCTAGGCAAGTACAATGGTGAAAACTAGGTCACCAGCACCATGCATAGAGACATTGCTCCTCCCTCTTTCAAGATTCCATTTCATCCTTCACTTTGCACACACTCACAACCTATCCATTCATAATAAACTTACACATTCCCATCATGGCTTGTTATTGATCTACCCAAGATTGGTTCACCATTCATAATAAACCTCCCTTTTCACCCCTTTCCATCCATAATAAATTAGATCCTATCTGTGGCTAAGGCATATCCTACGTCTAGTAATGGGTGTGGAACTGAGAGCATCACATGTTTCAACGAGTACAGTTTCTTCCACTTTTCTTCACTCTATCCACACACAATCCGCAATAAAGCAACATCTGCATCGCAAATCCACAATAAAGTTTTGTCTTCTCCGCAATAAAGTATCAGTGGCATGGATTCAGTCGGTTTCAGAGGAGACACAGCAGCAACAATAGGCTTCAACAAATCAAATCTTTCAGCAGACTTAGACAACATTATGGTTCAGTGCTATCTATCCTTTTGTGAAAGTAAACATTGTGACCACAATCAAATACAACTTATACAAGTGACAAGAGACACTAAACTTGAGGACTACAGTGGATGTTGGTGTTGAGTCTTGGTTTTCTTTTGATTTTATCTGACATGTCTTTTAGCTTTTCCGAGATGTCTTTGACTAGAGATTCTATCTCCAGGATGTCTTTGACTAGAAAGGCGAGGATGGGGTATCGTCACCTATTTGTATTTGTTGTCTATGGATTGTCTTTTAGTAATGCTATGACTTGTCCAAGCATATGAGGACACTATGAGTCTAGTATGAACTGGGGCATTCCTTGTTTGTGACTGTCTTATCTCCATGCAAACAGGTACAATGACTTTCTGGGTTGAACATATGCCTAGATTGTCATAACCTACTTGCCATAATAAAGCTCAATGATGATAACGCACAAGAAGCTCTTTCACTTTCATATCTTCTATCTTCCATCCCCCTTTCTTGATTGACTTCCATCATCCTTCTTGAGTCCGCATAGCCTGCTATCACATGACTGAGTATAATGACACACCAAAAACATTTGCATTTCATGTAGTTTCACCTGCATTACCACATATAAGCATTTCATACATACATATAGATACCACAATTGCATAACATCTTGCACACAACACATATTAGCACATTTTACATTTTTAGCATGTAAATAATTATTTGCATTATCATATTCATTTGCATTTCACACATTCACATTTGCATTGGCATAACATTTAAAAACATAAAAGAACAAAAATATTGCATTGCATCATATACATATTTGCATCCATAACATAAGCATCATATAGAAACATACATCATTAAACATCTCATCACATAGGTACACATGCATATAGCTGCCACAAAGATGAATCATCTCATATATATATATATATAAAGTGTCATGATATAATGATGTCAAAATCATATGGCTACAATCACCCAAAGGTGTCTACATCATCATACAAAAATGGTACAATACTGATACATAGGGAGCCCTCTACGGCTATGATGAACTCCCTCCCTTGGAGCCGCCTAGCCTCGACAGAATCTGAGCCCTAGAAGGACCCGCCCTAGGATCATCCCTCCTGTCCCCTCTATCTGGTGGTGGTGGAGGACCCATAACCCCACCATTGGATACCTATTGCCTTTGGTTCCCTCCCGTAGTCGTCGTTGTCCGTGATGGTCTGTAGAAGCTCCTTGCCCGTAGCTCTGGTGGCACTGCCCCATAGTATAGGTCATGCTAGTAACCTATCTCCTCCCTTGCCCATAGAACATAGGCATGTCCAACCCATGTATCCTCTGTTGCCTGCCTCCCAGCCCTCAATGTTGTCTCGACCTCAGTATAGCGCTAGATAGCCTAATCCCGCTCATGCTCTGTCTACCTCAGTCACCTCTTGAGCCTAGCGATCTCCCTCTCCAAGTCTTGAATCTCATCTGCCTGTCCCTGGAAGATCTCCCTTAGCTCAACTAGCTCATCCTCCTCCACTTTAGCCCCCTATGCCTCTTCCTATGGCTCTGTCTATGGCTCCCCCTATACTGGTGCATGTGCTTGTACCTATACCTACCTCTGCCCCTATCCCTGCACCTATCTAGGACCTTGTGCTATTGGCACCTATAGTGGCAATCCACCCCGACCCCTCACCACCCGAGCTTGTCTCTCCTCCCCACCCTCTCTCCGTGGAATCACCCTCCTCTCTCAATAGCACCCCGCCTCCTCCATCGGCCTCTCCCCCCACCATCTCCATCATCATCCTCATCCCCACTACCATCTTCCTCTAGAAGCTCCCCTGGGTCTATCAGTTGTGGAAAGGGATGCTCAGCCCAATACGCCGTGTACTCAGCATCCATGCCTGCATCCTCAATATCTGACCACATATCCCATGGTATCAACACCATCTCTACTAGCTGCGTCACGTCCTGATCATATGACAACAGTGGCCCAAAGTGTACCTGATCCCTGACTATCCAAGCATACATCCCGAAACCCTGTGGCATCCGCTGAATACGGCCAAACTACCTACATACTCTATCAATCAGCTATCTCTCCCAAACATAGGGCATCCACGTAATCAGATATCTGCTCCAGAAGGTATAAGGTAGATCCACTACGTCCTCCTCCCACTGCTCGCACCCAATGTACGGCCTCCATATCATAGTGTCGATCTCATCCAGGACTCAATGCCAATGCTCCAACCTGCCAATCTGCGGTTGTGAGGTAATCATGTCATACAGATGTACAAAACTGCATCCATCACCCCTGCCCCTGAAGTGTATCGATCGGGTAACCAGCAGATGCTCATAGGCCCATACCTGCAGCAATGTAACTCCGCATCCCTATCTTACGGATCCATGATATACAAACTGATGCAGCTCATAATACAAGTGTACCAGCACACACAGTCCCCAGGCATATCTGGTGTGCTATGTAACCAGTGTCTCCAAGGTGCTCCCCCAGCCCATAGCCAACCCTCGTGTCTCCCTATCTGGACACAGGAACCCACTGATCACTCCCCCTAGCACTACCGGTAGTGCCAGTCCTATCACTGTCATCGTGTCCCATGCCATGTGTCCAGCCCTCATCTCTAGTCTGGGATCCTAAAACACTCATCTCAGGGCCTCCCTATCTCCCTCTCGATCGTAAGGAATCAGCTCCCCATCGATCGGTACCCACAGTATCTGGTAAACATCCTCTAAGGTGACTATCATCTCACCCATCGGCAAATGGAAAGTGCACATCTTTGAGTGTCATCTCTTAGCTAGCGCAGTCAACAAACCCATGTTTTCCTGAAACTTAGGCACATACATAATGTATCACAAACCCATGCCCTCAATGGTAGCTCTATCCTCAAACGTTAACTTTGGTCGCAACCTCTGAGTCGATGGGAATCTCTCTTGTGACTCTAGCATAGGCAAATACCCCTGTAGTCAAGCAAATCAATCATGTCAGTCAAAGTGACACTCACTATTCATCACAAAGTGTTGCTATCTATCCTAGTGACACTCATTGTTCATCACAAAGTGTTGCTTCTATCCTAGTGGTACTCCCTGTTCATCACAAAGTACTATGTATTTTGCACTCCCTGTTCATCACAAAGTGCTGCTCACATTTGCACTCACTATTCATCACAAAGTGTTGCTCACATTTGCACTCATTGTTCATCACAAAGTACTGCTCCTATTGGTACTCCCTATTCATCACAAAGTACTATGTCTTGGTACTCATTGTTCATCACAAAGTGCCTTGATCTATCCTAGTCTTCCCTAAAGGACCTGCTTGAGTGTATCCTCTCAATAGCTTATCCAATCGACAATGTATGTTCATCATAGAATTGCCGATTTGACCTAGAAGACACAAATTCACATTTTTGACACAAACACGCTTTCATGACATAAATGCGCTTAGAGACTGCATAAACGCGCTTGTTCTGCACAGACGCGCCTGAAATACACAGACATGCCTATGCTCTGCATAGACACGCCTGTCTTGCATAAACATGTCTACCTAGCACAAACGCGCCTGCACAACGCAGACGCAATCGCATCCTACACAGACGCCTTTTCCGGCACAGACGCGCCTGGTACAAACATAGATGCGCCTAGCCAGCGTAGACATGCTTGGCACCAACACAGATGCGCCTACACATTTTTGGACATTTTTGACATTTCCTAAACATGCATTTATTGCGCTACCTAGCATGCATTTATGACAACATTTATTGCAACAAAGTACAAGGAGGTTTTGCGGTACTTACCGGCTCTCCTGCATCTGCTGGCCTCTGATATCGATGAACACGATCGAATCTGTGAACCAATCCCATCGCTGCTGATTGTTGCTGCTCTATCTCGCTCTGCACTCTGATCTCGTGGATATGAGGATGTTTTCCCCTCGTGGTCTATTTTATAGACTGCCCCAGCCCTAGCCCTAGCCCTCGTCTCCCGAGTCAGTCTTCTTTATCCCATGACTCTGTCACTCTATCCAGTCAGTCCATTCTAGCCTTTCTTTCTTATCGAGAGATTGTCTATGATCTTTTCAGACATTTTCATCCAATCTCTTGAGGGGGCATATCATTCCCATCTTGGGGCAACTTTGTATCATTTCATATTATCTTCTTTGAAACAACGCAACAAGCCGCATTGTCTCAAAGAGGGGCAAAATGTAGACACCTAAAATTGTCCAGTCTAATTAAATAAATATTTTATTTATTTAATTACTTCAGCCTAATTCTTCTATTAATTAAATAAATCTTTATTTATTTAATTAATTCATTTATCCTCTTCTAGCCTTATTTCTCATTTAAATAAATACATTTATTTATTTAAATTATATTTTTTCCTAAATTAAATAAATATTTTATTTATTTAATTGATCCCACTTGTTCTATTAATTAAATGAATCTTTATTTATTTAATTAATTCATTAGCCTTTTCTACTCATGACACATGTCATTCATCTCTTAATTCATACACTACCTACCCCTTTCATTATTTTATTATTTTCTTTACCTACCCTCTAATCATAGCCGACCTCTTTTACACCTCTCAATCTTATCCCTCAATTTCTTATAGTGTCCTCTATATAAGAAGATGCTTTCTTCATTATCAAACCCTCCTTGACTATGCATCCCCCTCCCGACTACTTGATCAATTGACTACACTATGCTTTGCACCTTCATATGCGATCCTACTTGCAACCACATTCCATTCTTTGTTGAGCTCTTGTGCACATAAAATCTGAGAGCAACTATATCAAGCAAGATCAATGGAGATAGGAAGAATGTAGATTCAAACCCTATTGGACATGTGATGGTATAATATTTGTGATTTCATTTGATTTGCATTGTCTAGGCTAGGGTTTTGAGGTTGAATTCATTTAGTCTTTCAACATTGTTGTTATCCATTTTCACCATATACAATATCAAATGGATATTAAATGTGCATTTCTGAATGGAGATCTTCAAGAAGAAGTTTATATTGAACAACCTGATGGATTTTCTTTGATAGATAACAAAGATATGGTTTGCAGGTTAAGGAAATCTTTGTATGGATTGAAGTAAGCTCCAAGAGCTTGGTATGCTAGATTGGATAAATATCTTTTGAAGATTGGTTTTTCTAAAGGTAATGCTAACAACAATTTATACTACAAAGTAACTAATGATGACATCTTGGTTATAGAAGTTTTTGTTGATGATATAATCTTTGGAGGAGAAGATGGATTACACAAAGACTTTTCTAATGAGATGCAGCAAGAATTTGAAATGTCTATGATTGGAGAGATAAAATTCTTTTTAGGATTGCAGATTTCACAGACTGATAAAGGTATATTCTTGAGTCAATCTAAGTACTTGAAGGAGTTACTAAATAAATTTGGGATGGAGAACTCTAAACCGGTAAGCACACCTATGACTACAACTAACAAATTATCTTTGAAGGATGAATCAGAACCTGTTAATCCAACAAGATATAAATCTATGATAGGAGGACTATTGTATTTGACACAAACGAGACCTGATATTATGAATGCAGTATGTATTGTTTCTAGATTTCAAAGTAATCCTAAAGAAAATCATGAATCAACAGTAAAAAGGATTTTTCAGTACTTGCAAAGTACTAAAAATATTGGCTTATGGTATCCTAGAGATGAAAACTTTGAATTATGTGCATACACAGATGCAAATTGGGCAGAAGATGTGGATGACAGAAAAAGCACCACTGGCAAAGCATTTTTTCTTGGAAATAGGTTAGTTTCTTGGTTGAGTAAGAAACAAAATTGTACATCTTTATCAACAGCTGAATCAGAATATGTTGCAGTAGCAACAAACTGTACACAAATATTATGGCTTAAGAAAATGTTGAAGGACATAAAGGTAAAATGCAAGGAACCTATAACTATCTATTGTGATAATATAGCAGCAATTGATATATCTAAGAATTCGGTACTACATTCTAAAACTAAACATGTTTCTATCAAATTGAATTTTCTAAAAGAGAATGTTGAAGCAAAAGAAGTAAAACTAGTTTATGTAAATACTAAAGAGCAGATTGTAGGTATTTTCACTAAACCTCTGCCTAAGGAAATTTTTGAATATCTTACAGAC
This sequence comes from Cryptomeria japonica, assembly GCF_030272615.1. Lineage (NCBI taxonomy): Eukaryota > Viridiplantae > Streptophyta > Pinopsida > Cupressales > Cupressaceae > Cryptomeria > Cryptomeria japonica. The sequence goes on from NC_081415.1 coordinate 259,658,716, forward strand.
CAGCTTGGGGTCATACCCCCACCAGTAGAGACTTAGACAATTGATGTTTGTCATCAATTAGCAGAATTAATAGAGAAATCTCTTACTCCAGCTTTGATGAGGAAGCTACTTCTCAGGGGGAGAAGTTGGTATAATGGAGAAGTTGGTATTTTGTATTGGAAATTGGTTTTTCTATTTCTTTGGCATTTGATGTCAAAGGGGGAGAGATTGATATGGAAAAACACAAGGAAAACACATGTTACTCTCAGGGGGAGAAATTGTTATTGGGAGAGACTGATTGCTCTTTGTATCTGATTTTGATTTCTGTTTATAATCTCTTTTGGGAGATTGTTGGTTTTTGGTATTTGGCACTTCTGTTTTGGCACTTTGATGATTTTTCCATCCTGTGTTGCCATCAATGCCAAAGGGGGAGATTGTTGGTATTTTGGTATGGTTTTGTCATTGATGTCAACACCTACTAACACTTATCAACTCAGGAAATGTTCATCGGCAAGCAAGTGACTTATGCAAAGTCACCAGTATCTTATCCACCGGCAGGATATATTATTCACAGGCACTTGGAATGACATGAAGAACACTTAGTTATGTTGAATACATCATTTGGACACTTTGTCCTGGAGAATTGTTCATTGGCATATTCGTGTTTGCATATTTGTTGTTACTGGCAAATAGGTCCAGGTTATGCACCGGCAGGCGTGTCTATTCCAAATCAGCATGACATGCTTTGGAGATGATTTAATATTGTTGTAAATGCATTAAGCCGACATGATGAATAGGATATTGCATCGGTCATTGATTTATTTGTAAATTCCTTTCATTGTAGTATCTTTTAGAGCCGACTTACTAAAATTGGTCTTAGGTTATGGTATATATGTAAGATCTTATTTGTAAGATCGATATGCGATTAAGGAAAAGATTTATATGAAAGTATATGCGAGATTAACCAGAGCTATACATGCAGACATCATTTGAAGGTTGAAGGAAGGTTTTGTGAAGGCAATCAGAACTACACCAGTACTGAGTCCAGCATATGAAGATGCTATTTTGTGCAGTACATCATTATTGGATTTAAACATCCAATTGTAGTCAGTGTGACTCCCATTTGTGTTTGAGCAGTGAGCTCTAGGCACCTTGTTTTTCTGCATGTGCAGACCCCATTTGTATACACATACTATTTGTAGTAGTATCATCTGATTGTGGGTAAGGTTTCCCACCGTGGTTTTTCCCTTATAGGGTTTCCACATACAAACATTGGTGTTATGTATTGTGGATGTTCTTGTCTTTTTGTTTCATGCATTAATCTTTATCGGACTGCAATTAATTGATAAACTATCTACCGGCATAAAGTTTGGTTCACTGGTATTAAGCATTAAGTTTGGATAAGTTGCTTTTGGTTTAAATTTATTTGACAACTGATTCACCCCCCCCCTCCTCTCAATTGCCTTTGGGACCTAACATCATCCTGTCTATATCAAAATGATCTAATCCAACTAACCTATATATCCTATACAACTTATCATGCTTTATGTTGGCTTACAAAGATAATTACAATATTAAATTACATGTCGGCTAGATAACATAAATGCATGAATATCAAAAACAATTGCCAATGTCAGATCCAAGAGATGTCGGCCTCCAATACCAATAACCATATTCTAAACCATGTCGGTCTGCATTGTTGATAACCAAAGAAATCCTTCTGTCATGTCAGTGTTGATGTCAATGTAGTGTCTATGAAGTCCTTGTTGATACACAAATGAACCAAAACATGAAGCTAGAACAAAATACCATGTTGCCATAAATGACAACATAGTGAAACCAACCAATTGAGTGTCAATTGCCAACAATCTCCTCCTTTGGCATTGATGGCAACACTCATGTGAAAAATGGTCAAGGTTTCATCCGCTTGTTCCATCCTACCTGCTCTACCTAAGCTAAATATTCATCAATGCAAAATACTCCATACTCCCATATCTCCATATCTCCCCCTAATATATACAACTCCTATTCTTTTTACTTCTCTTTTCTTTTTCACATCTATATCACTCCCCCTTTGACATCAATGCCATCAAATATTCTAAAAAGAATGTCAAAGATTAAAAAAAAACTGTATAATGAATATCCCAAAAATATCTTACCAGAGCTTAACAAATTTCAAAATTTGTAGATAAGCCTTCTCCAATAGCTCAAGATAAGTATCCCAACCAGTTTTGGAAGTGCCAAAAATAGATACAAGTCCATTTAATATATGTGCAAATGACTCTTTCTCACTTACCTCTGTCGGTGTGGGCTTTCCAACCATATCCATACATTCTTTCTTATGTACAATGAGTGAATCCAACCGGGGACTCACCAAGCCTCTCAGACTTTTGGCCCTTCTTATGATTTTGTCTCTTTCCTTTTCAAGAACAAAAATTTGGGCTTCCAAAATTGAAATTTGATCATCAATGGATGTAGTCAATGAAGTCAATCCATCAAAAGAATTAGCTATAGTTACAATTTTCTCCTAAAATTATTTTATCTTCTTATTCACATTAACTGTAAGTATATATGTTACAACATATCCTATAAATATTTTTACACTACTTCAAATAATTATCTATCAGTTTCAAAATTTCATTAATCTTATTTTTCTCAAATTCAATCACCTGATCAAATGCAACTCTTTTAGCCTGAGTGAACCTATCCAGTGCTTGTCAGTTTGAAATATATTGTAAGGAATGAAAATCCTTTGAAATGTGCTTAGTAATTGTCTTAAGCTTGTTAGATGGGCTCGCTTCATTGTCAATCTTGCACTCTAGGACTAGTCTGTGTAAAAAAGTGATTGATTGATCAATAATCCCTTTATCTGTAGATCCCTCCATTAATTTTTATGTTGCTATCATCATGAGTTTAGTAGGACTCATCTCGGTTATGTTTTTCTTTACAACCTACGAGGTGTCAATTGACAACAATGATGGACCAACTACCAGTTCTCTGTTGGTTTCCCCTTTCTTCTCCTCTGATGATTTGTCCTTTATATCTCCCTCGCTTGCACCGGTGGCTTCGCCACTTGGTGAAATCTTTGTAACTGTTGGTTCCTTTGTAGGAACTATAACCTCAACCTGTACATTTGTATCTAGAGGACTATTATCCTCAATATTAGTATCTTGTACATCATCAACCTTTTCACTCTATGTATTATCTGGTATCTCAACATTTGTCTATACACTTGTATCTATTGGGGGCTTTATTTCCACTATCTTATGTTTTTCAAAACTGAGGGTGAAATACCCATAATCCCCTTTCCTTTTCCTTCAATCGGGGTGTTTGTAGTGTCTATTTTTTATTCTGATGAAGTAAAGAAACCTTTGTTCTCTTCAAAGAACTTAACCCATGTATTTTGAGTCTCCTTTATTATCTCAATTACTCTTCTTAGCATCAAACTGGTTATTCTATGTTTGCTATTAAAGACTTTTCTATCTGCCACCTCAAGTGTTCTTTCCATTTCCTTTAGAGAAATAGTAACACAAACTGATAACAAAACTTGAATTTTGATATGCTTATCTTCTTGCATTGCTGACAGTCTTCTAGCATCTAACATATTATTAAATTCTTCCAATATTTGGTTTTCAATTTATATTAAGGTTTTCTTATAAATATCCAAATATATTAACATTGCTTCCTCTACCTCTCTTTGTTCATCAACCTCTAAGCATTCATAATAAAACTGTACATTCTTTAAGATTCCATCCTTAGTGATTTCATCAACTAACTCTGCACAAGTTTTTGGTGGAATGATAGTCACATTACCAGATTGAATTGCCAGATCAATGTCATTCTTCTTCTTCCTTCTTGTAGTACTAGATGGAGCTGAAGTGGCTACTTTTGGTGCTTGCTTTTGTGCTGGTATTTTGAATTTAACCTTCCTAACCATTTTCTTTTTATCCTCTATCTTTGTTTCCTCTTTTTTCTTTCTTACAACCCTCTTGAATGCCAAGGGTGTGTCATCCTCACATTTTGAATCTATTGTATCAGGCTCAATGTGTACTTCTGGATTCTTCCTCTTCCTTCCTTTCTCTAGGACAGCATCAATTAATGCTTTGATGTCCTCTGAGACCTTCTCAACAGATTTTCTATCCTTTCCTTCCTGCTTCTCTCTCTTCTTCTGGTTGAGCTTTGTTTCAACCTCTTGTGATTTTTTTTTTGCAATACCACAAGGCTTCTCTACCTCATCAATAGGTGCATCAATCAACATTTTTGTATATGCCTCAAGGATCTATGCATCCACTTCATAGCCCATTTCCTCAATCCAAATCTTTCAGGGCTTAACCACTTCCATAAGTGTTTCATTCTTCTTCACCATGAAGCATATGTCAGTTGAATAGTTTTCTACAATATACTTAGGAATCCTTTCCCTAGACTTGATATATTTATGGAACCCCTTAAAATATCCCCATACTTTATCATCTCTCTAACGTCCTAAAGTAGAAATTGACTATTTCAATTGTCTCCCTACCGAGATATCAAATGCCCATTGCTTCTTCCCAAAACCAGGATTGTCATTCATGAAAAATAACATTAAGCAGACAATAAAGTTGCCATACTGGAAGGTTCCTTTCTTTTCTTCCTTAATATTTTCTAGGTTTATTAACAGTTCATCTAACATCCAACTGCATAGATCCAACTTCTCATTTTCTCTCATCATTCTATATGTTGCCAAAATGCAGGAACTAGAAACAGAGTTCAGTCGGTTTGACTGAGTTGCCTTATATTTGTTGATCATGCTATTGAATCTAATGTCTATGTCAATAATAGTGTTTATTCTCATAAATCCCCTATAAAATTTCATGTTGTTGATTTTATTCACATAATCATTTGAAACCTTCTTGTCTGGACATTGCCCAACCTCTGGAAAACCAGTGATTGCCCTGATGGCTTCTTTGGTGATCTTGTAAGCTCTATCCAACTAGGTAAAATCCCCATGTACTCTTCTCAAAACATACCTAATTATCTCATCTTTAAATTTTGGGATGTCCAGAATGCTGGTAAACCCTAAGTCTTCAATGTTCTTGTATGTTCGTTTGATCTTTCCAGATTATCCCATCAACTCGCTCATGTACATACCTTTTATTTCAAATGTTCCAAAGCTCTCAATGTGACAATGTATGTATGCCCTAACATCTTCAACATAGACAACTCCCTCTGGAACATAGGAAAATTCTCCAACTAAATCTTCCAGGGTAGCCACATACAAATACCTCTTGAAAATTGACCTGGGGCAGTCCTTGACCTCTACTATAGTCAGATTTGCAAAACAATAGGAATAGATGATGATCCTACTACCATGTTTAAAGATAAATACCTATCGATCGCTTTCAATGAAAACCCTTAACAAATTCTTCTAGTCATTGGTGAAATCGCTCAAGAAGAAATCTGATTGCTCTGAAATGCTTTTGATCGCTCTTAGTTTCTCTTAATCACTCTGAATGCAAGGTGATCAATAATGAAGTGAATTCAACCTTTTAACCTCCTAGAAAAACCCTAATCTTTCATTGACATTAATGACTGCCAGTGAAAGATACCGGATCTTGAACAGAACATATCCATACCAAAAAAGAATCTCCAATGTCTAGAACATCTTCCAGAACCTCTTCCTTGGGCATATGTAGTATCTCCATGAATTTTACCTACCCCTAAGGCATTTGCCTCAATTACCAGATGAGCTACCTGTTGGTGCAGAAGCAACCTCTTCAGTCAGATAAGTAACTGGTGCATTTCCATCTGATGATTGTTCTTCAGTCTTCCTAACGCATCTCTGAGTATGATCTTCATGCCAAATTTCACTAAGCTTGTCTTCCTTTCTCATTTGGCCCTCCATTACCAACCGGTGGATTTCTGCTTCTACAAAATTTAGCAATATGTCCAACCTCATTACACGCATAACATGTAACATTGTTCCTTTGAATTTCTTTTCTAAAACTAGTGAAATTGCTTGACCTGCACTGATTAGCCATAAATCCAAACTTTCCACATGCATAGCATTTAACATTCATTCTGCAAGCTTATGTCTTATGACCATACTTATTGCATTTAGAACATTTATCGGGAGCAGAATCAAGGTTCTGATTTGCTCTGTTTCTACATTGTCTAGCCATGTGACCAAATCTATTGCAAATAAAACATCTACCATTAAAATTATAAGCATTAAATTGCCTTACTGGTGCCTTATGGTTTTGATCTTCATTAGCAGTACCAAAACTCTATCCTTACTCAAATCCAAGTCCATTGGAATCTCCAATCCGCCTTTGTCTCTTCAACAACTCATCTAGTTGTCCTGAGCTAATCTTGAATTTTTTTTTATACTTGTAGTAGTTAGATCTTCTCTCAGAATTGTTATTTGTCTTTCAAGATCTTGTTCATTGCTCTAGGATTGTACTAAATTAGTTCTCAACATATCATTCTCATTAACCAACCTACTACATTCTTCAAATTTGTTCTTCAGGGATACAACAAGATTTTCTTCCTTTTTCTTTCAGTCCTGAATCTCCTTAGACATTCTCATAGTTATAACTTGCATTTTATTTCTCATAACCATGTTCTCCTGACTCAATTTCTAACATTGTTCCTTAAGTGCATCTTTCTCTATAGACTTTGCAAAAGTTCCTTCCTCCTAGCTTGAATAGATGATAGCCTTTCTTGTAGGACAAGAATAAATTCCTTAGTAGAATTCAATTCATCTTGTAACTTTAAGTTCTTCAACCTTTCACTATCATAATCTTTAAGTTCCATCTCAAGTTATTTATCCAAACCCATGTCAATGGATTTCGGATTTAGGATCTTCCTCAAGCTATTAAACTTCCTCTGAGGCACAAGGCTCTGATACAAATTGTTGGAATCCAATAACACTGAGAGGGAGGGGTGAATCAGTGTTATACTGGATGAATTAATTTTTGCCTTATTAAAACATGCATACACCAACCGGTATACTGGTACATATAGATTTGAAAGAAGTAAAGAAACCAATAAGACAATCACATAAATGAGAATCATAACACACAAAATTATACGTGAAAAACCTCAAAGAGGAAAAACCATGATGGGATTTGTGACTGACAATATCAATCCACTGGCCATATGAAGAGATATTACATAATATAAGGGACCTACACTTGCAGGAAGGCTTACAGTCTAGAGCACACTACTCAATCACAAATGGAGCCTCATTGACTACACATAAATCCAGACTACAATCTAGAGAAGTGTTGAACTGCTAAAATAACATCTTCTATGCTAGAATACAGTTATGGTTTAAGCTCTGTCTATTTCGGTCAGAAACCCTAAACCCTTTACCGGAATAACCCTTACATAAATATCCTCACATACATAATATCTCTTATATATTTTGCATTATATCACATTCACATATCCATCACCATATCTATCATCCTATCTATATCAAAATTATCTAATCCAATTGACCTATATATCCTATACAACTTATCATGCCTTATGTTGACTTACAAAGATAATTACAATATCAAATTACATGTCAGCTAGATAACATAAATGCATGAATATCGAAAATAACTTCCGATGTCGGATCCAAGAGATGTCAGCTTGCATTGTCAGTAACCAAAGAAATCCTTATGTCATGTCGGTGTTGATACCGATGTAGTGTTTATGAAGTGCCTGTCGGTACACAAATGACCCAAAACATGAAGCCAGAACAAAATACCATGTTGCCATCAATGACAACATAGTGAAACCAACCAATTGAGTGTCAATTGCCAACATTATTGACAGCATTGGCAGAGAGGTGGCACAGTGATACGAACACCTTTCACTTGGTGAATGGTGAGATGACAGTCACACCAGAGGACTATTATCAGATTATGCGGATTCATGTGGTTGGGGATCTGTTGCCTTATGGGAAGACTGAGGAGGGTGGCATAGAGGCTCTCTGCCGCATCTTCCAGGATGATGATATTAGTGGTTATGAGATCCCATGGTGGGATTTTTTGGATTTAGGTTACGCTCTGTTGCCAACTATATTATCAGGTTTCATTGGTGGGTTCATGTGTCCTGACTATAGATCAAAGGGATTAGTTGTTGGATGGGGATTGGTGCTAGAGGACATGGTGACATAGGTTTGCATGGGGGTCTTGTATATTGGCCCATCTATATGAGAGCTTCAATTGGTGGTATATCTTGGATATACTAGTCTATCAGTCGGGGTGACATTGTTACAGGTGTGGGCTTGGGAACATATACCAGTGTCGAGACTACTTGCAGATAGGGATAGGCCAGTTGGTCAGGCTTATGTTTATTGGTATACAGGTGTAGTTGTCCAATGTAAGTTGGGTAAACTAGAGCATTGGCGAAGAGGATTAGATGATATCGATACGGTCATTTGGAGACCATATATGGATTTTGACATGTGGATAGAGGATAGGTTAGAGATGCCCTATGTATACATGTCGAGGTACCTGATTGGGTGGACACCCTTTATTATTGAGCAATTTTTTTACAACTGTGTTCAGTGGCAGTATGGTAGATAGCAGGGGATGCCACAGGGAGCCTATTTATATACTTGGCGGTGACAAGATGTGTCAGAGTAAGGACCTACTCTAGATAGTGTAGTAATTTTTGAGGAGTATATATCACTAGCAAGATAGATCTAGGATTATGGGGTTGGGGTTATTGATGCTGGGATGATGGAGGAGTTTTCAGCCTGCTTCATGGCACATGCAGTGGCACGTATATCTGATATGGAAAAGTTGTTGCCCGCATTTGATGATGATGAGGATGAGTAGCCATAAAGGCGAGGGGGAGACAAACAAAGAGATGAGGATGGAGAGGGGGTAGGAGAGGGAGGTAGAGATGGTGGAGGAGGTGGAGGAGGTGGCAGTGGAGGAGGAGGATGTGGTGTTGGATTTGGGAGAGGAGGAGGTGGAGATAGAGTAGGATATAGAGGGAGAGGGGGTGGAGATAGATGAGGAGATAGAGGGAGAGGGGGTGGAGGAGGAGGTCTTGTGCTTGGTGCTGGTGGGGGTGGTAGCGTAGGTGTGGTACCAGCTATGGTGGGTAGAATAGAGGATGATAGGAGACCTACCCAGAGGAGGAGATCTAATGTTCTACCTTAACCGGCACCTCAGATAGGATGAGTGTGGGTAGGACTATGACATAAGTACCCATTTAGATTAGGGTGCCCACCCATCGATAAGATTCTCATATCAGAGTGTTATAGGTCTCGATGCAGTGGTTGTAGGCATAGGTGTTATCGCAACAATGCCAGATTACACAGGTTATTGTAGAGCAGGATACGGAGATAGAGCATCGGGTTGGGCAGAGCCCCTTGCTGATAGGTTAGAGAGAGCCATGACTAGTGTCCCAATTCAGGACACACTGGGAGAGATACAGTACTAGGCCAAGGAGGTCGAGTATTATAGGCGTCTATACAAGGAGGTGGTCCCTCATGACCACAGAGCTCCTAGCTATATTTTAGTGGAATCTACTCGATATGGCCATAGTCATACGAGGACAGAGAGTAGAGGTGTTACGGGGTCTACTCAACGTGATCCATCTAGTGGAGATCTAGGAGCTAGGACATCTACTGCCAAACTGTCTGCCTTAGGAGCCAGTCATACTTGAGGGACATGTCTCTGTTGTATTTTGATCACTCTTGTTGTATTTTGATAGACATGATATCCCTTGTATATTTCAACCAATTTTTGAGATATATATATATATATATATATATATATATATATATATATATATATATATATATATATATATTTATGGCACTGATTTTCCTTGATCCACATATGATGTGTTATTGATGATGAGCGATTTATGATATGCATTATGTTTCGAGCGGATGATACTATGAAGATGATTAGATGTTTAGTTAATGATGCTCTTGATTTTTTGATTTTGATTATGATGTAAATGCATGATTCATGATGGAATGAGTGATAATGTGATGACGTATTGTATTGATGACTTTGATATGAGATGTAATTTTATCTAAATGTTATGATTTGTGAGATGTATTTTGAAAATGAGATGCATGATAATGATAATGATGTGAGATATATCTAATGCAAGATTAATATGATATGAAATCTAATGCAATTAAAAATGATATGTAATCTGATGCAATTAAAAATGATATGAAATTTGATGCAATTAAAAATGATATACAACTAAAATGATCACTTTAATTCCATTGTTGTCATTCCCATTAAGTCACTTGCTTGTGCTCTTTTTGTCATCATTGAGCTTTTGATATGTTGAAAGTTTAATACAAGTATTATGGTATAATTTAACTATAGTGACCTGAGTAAAACTTACATGGATGTTGATATTGCAAGGTGGCACAAGCGTCGAGGTATAATTAAACCAAGATGACCTAAGTGTTGCTTGCGTAAAATAGACAAGAGTTAACCATTTGTATGTACAAAGTGGAAAATTTCTTCAATGATATGTTTTCAATCATGTCTCGAGACAAATTTGCATCATACGAATGATCGTCTCATAGACAAAAAACCAAAGAAAAATATCAAATTCCCTCATTGCTTCTCTAGCTCAGTGCATCCTTAAGTAGCTTAGGAGATCTAATGATTCAAAAATCAAGATAAAAAATAGTCAAAACTTCATGTTGAATGTAAACAAATCCTAATTCATAAAAATCATCCATCATGTGTGTGTTAAAGTTGCAGTTGGATAATAATCTTGTTTTCTAGCCTGATGAGTAGTTTTGACATTGGTTTCCTAGTATACCACAATCCTTGTTTGTTGCCTGAATGCCAAAGTGAGATGAATGTTGCCCCTAGTTATGGATATTATTTGATATGGATATATACATTGATCACCAAGCCATGGTGGGATATGATACAGATAATTGTTTCTAGATAATCAAGGATAGTGACTACACTAAGTATGCCTGAGATAATATTGCGTGTATAAGTGTTGGGTGATGGTCATAGCTTAAGACTAGATGAATCAAAGATATGATTAATGATAGATAGAGGAGTTGTTCTCTCATAAATAGCGCCTTTTTCTAGGTTTTCGCCACTTGTTTTTATTGTAATTTTTTATTTGTTTTTTATTTTTTTTGTATTTTTCTTGCTTTATTATTTTTTTTCTTTTTCGCTTGATTCGTGCATTAGATGACTCAAGTGTAGAACTTATTTAGATGGATTTTATTGGTTGGTTCATTGATAACATCCCCTTTTGAAGTTGACAACTAATATGATGACAAAGGGACCCATCCAGTTAGGTTCAAACTTCCCCTTCTTTACTCGATCTTGCTAATTTCTAGGATTTTCCTTTAGGACAAGATCACCGACTTTAAAAGCCCTTGGGATGACTCTATAATTATAGCTTCAGCACATTCATTGCTGATATGTGTTGAGATGATCATAGGCATGTTGTCATTTTTCATCAAGAAGTTCCAATTCATTCAACCTATTTACTCGATATTTCTCATCTAGTATGAGGCCTTTCAAAGATACTCGAAGAGATGGGATTTCTACCTCAAGAGGTAGAATTGCTTCTAATCCATACACCAATGAATATGGTGTAGCCCCTGTAGGTGTCTAGATACTAGTCCTGTAGGCCAAAAGTGGCAGATTGAGTTGTACATGCCAATCCTTGCCAGCATCATTTACTATTTTCTTGAGGATTTTCAGGATTTGTTTTGTTTGATGCTTCTACTTGGCCATTCCCCTGTGGGTAGTATAGTGTGGATAAGTGATGTTGCATTTTGAATCATTCACATATCTCTAACACATCTTTATTCTTGAAAGGATGCTCGTTGTCTGTGATGATGGAATTGGGAATGTCATATCTACAAATGAGATAGTTGAGGATAAATGATGAGATCTGTTTTCTAGTTATAGTGGTCATTGGGACTACTTCAATCCACTTGGTGAAATACTCTAGTACGGTGATAATGAATCTATGTCCATTTTAAGAAGGATGAATTTTCCCTACCAGATCAAGTCCCCATTGACAGAAAGGCCAAGATGTGGTGAATGGCTGCAGGTCTTGTGCTGGTGCATGGATGCCATGAATTTGGCATTTAGGACATTTCTTAGAAAATTGATAGGACTCTCTTTCCATGGTCGGTCAGTAATATTCCATTCTTAGAAGTTTCTTAGTGAGAATAGGACCACTTGAATGCGTACCACAGATACTCTCGTGAAGCTCGTGTAAGGCAGAGTCAGATTTGTTATGATGTAAGAGGTCTTGAGAGGAGATGTAAGAGGCATTAAATGCTTGAGGAGACATGAATGTTACCCTAGGAAGTAAGGGTTAAGGTAAGGTTAGGGTTATCCATTGGATAAAGCTTTAACCCAAGGAGTAAACTCTTGTGCAAGGGTTAATAGGATAACCAAGGCTAAGGCCATGAATGCTTGAAGAGACCCTTTAGTTAGATGGGGGTTAAGTTAGAGAGAAAGTCTCTAACCATGCAAGAAGGTTGAGTTAACCATTAATGGTTAGGAAGACTATGAGGGTTAATTTGTTGAAGACATAAAGCTTTTAATGCATTTTAAAGACTTTGGATGCTTTGAGAAGTGACTTCCCTTTTCTTAGGAATGTGACAATAATTATGAGATGAATTAGGCTAAATTGGAAGTGATTAGAAGAATTTAGAAGGGGTTTAGGAGGGAAGTGGGAGATGTAGGAAAATGCAAGTGGGGGAAAAGGGATTTTAATTAAAATAAAATTACTTGATTTCAACCAAAAAAAAGATGCAACTTGCATAAATACAAGTTGGGGGTTTTAATAAATAAATTAGATTTATTTATTTGCAAGGATCAATTTAATTAAATGTAAAATTAATTAAAAGGGGAGAAAGGGGAATTAATTAAATAAAGTGATTTATTTAATTAAAGAGTAGAAAAGGTTTAGGTGAATTTAATTAAATAAATCCTAATACTGTCACTCTCATCTCTGTCAGCAAATTCCTTCTTCTACTCAATGCATCAATAAATTTGTTTGACTTCCCACTCCTATGCTTCAACACAAAGGTGTAACTCTACAAAAATTCTACCCATCTCACGTATCTCTGATTCAACTTACTCTGACTATTCAAATACTACAAGGCTTGATGATCGACATATAACACAAATTCCTTAGGCAATAGGTAATGTCTCCACTTCTTCAAAGCTTGAACTATGGCATAAAATTCTTGATCATACATTGAATATCTCTTCCTGAAATCATTCCACTTCTCACTGAAATAAGTTATTGCTCTCCCTTCTTGACTTAACATGAATCCAATTGCATTCCCACTTGCATCACGGTCCACTTGAAATACTTTATTGAAATATGGTAAAGCTAACACAAGTTGTTCAATCACTTTCTGCTTCAACAATTCAAAACTTGTATTTGCTCTGGTGGTCTACTTGAATTCCTTCTTGTCTCCCCTCATTGTCTTAGTCATAGGGTTACAAACTAAACTAAAATTCTTGATAAACTTTCGGTAGAAACTAGCCAATCCATGAAATGATCTTACCTCTCCAATGCTTTCAGGTGTAAGCAATTCAACAATTGTTTTTACTTTCTCCGGGTCCATTTTCAATCCATCTATAGATATCACAGATCCCAAATAGACTAACTCTTCCTTCATGAAAGTAAACTTCTTTAGGTTTATCAACAACTTTTCTTCTCTTAACCTCTACAAAATTTATCTTAAATTCAACGAATGCTCCTCTTTTATCTTACTGATAATCAGAATGTCATCCAAATATACAATAACAAACTTATGCAAGAATTTCTTCAATACCTCATTCATCAATCTCATGAAAGTACTGGGTGCATTAGTGAATCCAAAAGGCATCACCAACCATTCATACAATCCTTCATTTGTCTTGAATGTTGTCTCTTATTCTGATCTGATGATATCCATTCTTGAAATCTATCTTTGTGTAGTATCTATCTCCACTCAAGCAATCCATTATGTCATGTATCCTTGGTAAAGGAAACCAATACTTCATTGTGATATTTTTTATTGCTTTGGAATTGGTACACATCCTCCACTCTCCATTCTTCTTAGGTGCTAACACTATTGGTACTGCATAGGGACTGAAACTCTCTCTGATCAAACCTTTCTTCAACAATTCCTCTACTTGTCTATTCAACTCTTTATTCTTTGTTTATGTCATCTAATGTGAAACTTTTTTGGGCAAACTAGCTCCATGAATCATGTCCATGCAATGATTGATACTCCTCACAGGTGGTAATCCATCAGGCACATTATCTGAAATGATGTCTTCATATTATGTTAGCAATTCTTTTATCTCTTATGGTTGTTCTTCATGCTCCATATTCCACATTCTCATGTCTCATTCCATCCAATAATTTCCTTTCATCCACCAAACAGATTATAGCATTCATATAGACTTCACTCTTCAAAGGCTCCTCCAAGGGTAACAAGGTTTGTTTCACCCCATTCGCTACAATAGTGTATATGTTCTTTCTCCCATCATATATTGTATGTCTATCAAACTGCCAAAGTCTACCCAACAAAAGGTGACAAATATCCATAGGCACAATATCACACAAAACTTCATCATGATAATTCACAATTTTTAATTTCACCAAACATTTCTCACTTACTAACAACTTATGATCATCCTAAATCCATGCTATTTGGTAAGGCTTAGGGTGTTTCAATCTTTCCAACTTTAGTTTATTCAACATTTCTTTTGAAACAAGATTATACGAACTACCACTATCAATAACTACTTTACAACACTTACAAGATACCTTACATCTGATCTTGAACAAATTCCTCCTCTACAAGGTCTCCTCATCCTCTTCGGTATGACACAATGCTCTCCTCATCATCAACAGTTCTTTGTCTTCTAGTTTGTTAGCTGATCTGGTAGGGCTTTCTTCTACCAATGTTGCTCTCCTAGTATTCTTTGTCTTCTTGCATTCAAAAGCATGATGTCCTTCTCCTCCACACTTAAAGCAAGTGCCTCTAAACACTCTCTTGTCTTGTCTTCTATCATCTTTTCCAAAACCTTCATTTCGGTAACCATCAGGTTCTCTCCTTCGGTAGAAATTTTTGTCATCCTTTCGATATGAACTGCCATCTTTGCTTACTTCCTTGTCCTTGTTCTGATCTATATAGGTTTCTCTTCCTCCAGAATATCCTCTTCTTCCTTGAAATATTCCTATAGAAAATCTTCCACCTCTACCTCTCTGTCTCTGCTCATGTCTTTTGTCCATCTTTTGTTCTCCTTTTAGGGCATATTGGTAAGCTTCTTCAACACTCTAAAACTTTATCAAACTAAGTTCATCTTGTATAGACATTCGTAATTCAATCAAATATATTGCAACTTGTTCAACCTCATCATCGAGATGTCCAGAACTGATATTCAACTTGTAGAATGCTTTAGTATACTCCTTCACACTAGATTCTTTCTGCTTCAAGTTCTATAACTTTTGGAATAGATTTAATTGGTAATCAGTTGGCATAAACTTTGATTTTAACTTGCAACCATTGGCTCCCATGATTTGATCTTCTCTTTACCTCTTCTCTGTCTATCAACATGCAAATTTTCACACCAAAGAGATGCATGACCTTTCAACTAGGTACATGCATATTTCACCTTTCTTTCTTTTGCAATGTTCTCAAAATCAAATTACTTCTCCATCTTCGAGATCCAATCCATTAATTCATCTAAATCCAACTTTCCATCATACTTTGGTGAGTAAAATGTGGTTTAGTGTTCACCCTACTCAAAACCCTCAAGAACCTCTCTTCTTCTAGATTGATTGTCGATGGATTGGCTACTTGTTTTGCTGGTGTTCCTTATTTTTCATCTTCGCTCACATCTTCAAGATGTCATCCTCTTCTCTGGGTTGTCTCAATGACTTCCAACCATGTTGTAATTCCTCTCAACATTTCCATCACAATAGGGTTTGCATTCCTGCTCGCTCCATTATTCATATTTCCTATTTGTGCCATCTTCACTCTAGATCCACAATCCACCACCCCACAACAAAATCTTTAGGACAACGCAATCTCTAGAATGGAATCTTGCTCTGATAACACTTGGTGCAGTCACCGGTAGGAGGGACCTCAAAGAGAACAATCTGGATAAGGCAACAAGAGTAAAAACAATAGAAACATGAGGATATGATGGAGGCAATGCAGAACTGAATGAATTAGATCATAAAAAATGATTACAGATAACTAGTAACATTAGGATTACAAGTTTTGGCTCAAGGCTTGCCACATACATGCTCAATTATAGAATTGGTCAACTCCGAACCTCTAAATCCTAAGATTTATCTTCTAGGTTCTCTATCACTGATCTCTAATGCTCATTTACAATGATTTATATGGTCCAAGAAGATTCATTCGGTCCAAAAGGGATCAAATACCGAATAACAAGATCACACGTGTAAAACCAATAGGTCGGCCTCCACCAAAGAGATTTCTCCAGAAAATCCAAAGGATGAAGTGAAAATCAAAGGGAAGATCGGTTGCATGCCAAGGAACATTGGAATCCATGAACAGGGGCACTGCAAGCTATGGAAGATTCAACAAAATAGGTCCAAGTGGTTCCAGTGTCAAAGCAAGAAAACTGTCTCAGAATTCAGAACTGATAACTTATCGAAAGATGATCCAAATGCTCTATGGTTTAGGAACAAGGAAGATGATCATGTCCTCAAGCAAAATCCAGCTCCACAAGATCTGGTGGGCCAATGCAATAAAATACATAAAGAAATGTTGAAACTGTAAAATAGAAAACAAACTAAAAAGGAAATATTTTTGGTTGATGCAAGATGGCTAAGAACCCGGAATACTCTTGCATCAACGATTCATGTGGAATGAATAGAACAAAGTCTTCATAGGAAGAATGACTTATAATCATATTGAATGTTATGAAAAATAGTATCTATATTGAACATAAAATTCCACACACACTGTTGGTGTGGATAATGTAAAAGTCATCCATATCTAGACAAGTGATGTGCAATTAAAAAAAAAAAGACATAATACACACTAAAAACTTTCTTTCAATGGTTTGGAAAACACAGTGCATTTTTCTACCTACAACATTCTATTCATATTCAGCTTAACAAGAAGACAATCTAATTATTGAGCATCAATTCCCACATACACAATTTTAGTATTTAATAAAAAACCTATGATGTTTTATAATATGTAAAATATAGACAAGACATCATATGAACATTAAACTTGGTTCGCGCATGTTCTAATACACATTTTGCTAACAATAAATAAATCAATCAATCCATACAAAATAGTCACATTTTTTTTACATGCTTTTGTGAATGTTTAAAAAATTAGAGATTTTGACATGTAAAAAATATAATCGATTGCTTTCTTGAATATTATTTCATAGCCCATAAAAAATTTCCCATTTCACAGCCCAACCCAAAAAATATCATCTCAAACTAAAATTTAAAAATAACAAAGTTAGGGTTTCTCACTCACTATTTTTTATGGTCACAATTCTTTACCAACTCACTATTTCTCCCTCATATGGTAAAAAAAAAACCCTATTTTCTCCTTCAATCAAAGAGGTGACAAAAACCCTTGCATTTTTTCCTTCATGTGGTTGCAAAAATACCTATTTTCTCCTTCATTCAGTCACAAAAACCTTTGTTTTCTCCTTCAATCCAAGAGGTGACAAAAACCCTTTTTTCACTTCACATAGTTGCAAAAATGTCTATTTTCTCCTTCACATGGTTGGAAAAACCCCTGTTTTATTTTCACTATTGAAATGCTTCAAACCCCATGTCTTTTGTGCAAAATGGCACTCACTTGCGTTAAAATCCCCAATATATTCCACACTCGATAATTATCAATGATGAAAATTCCAGTCGATTCTCATTTTTTTGGATGGCAGTATAGTTTCTCATCGCTTCATTGGCTTCAAGTCAACGCTAGCAGATGTGTTCTAACTTACCTTTCTTGGTGGTCAAAGGTCCCCATCATGGTGGCCTTTATGTGTTCCTCGTCACTTTGCACAACCACCAATGCTTACCTTCGTATACCATATTTTCAACCACGTATGTATGACGATGCATGTTTTTTGTACATGCATGTTATTTTGTGTGGAGAATAGCCGATTCCTAAAAACATAAATACAAGTTAGGGATTCCTAAAAACATAAATACATAATCACAAATAGACTTATAAGACCTAAAAAAAAGACAATAAAATAGCATCGCACAAAAAAGTATAAATTCAAGTTGCATTGAACTCAAGGTAAATCCCCCATAATATAAATAAACACATGTTATTTGAATTCCCCAAAGCACAAATATTTAACTATAAGTAAAATATAGGCTTTGACAAAATATAATAAAGGTTATAATATCCATTTGTGTGAGTATGACTCTTACATGTTTACACCACTAAATGGTTAAAATATTTAACTTTCTCCAAAAATGGTAGAGTTATACAACTATTTTTATGCATGAAAGAAAGGACGAGAAACTACTAAATTACTTCAAACATAAAAATATATAATAACTTTCACAACTTTAATCTAGTATAGTTTTAGGACAAACCATTAAGAATGACTACCATTATCTAGTGGGTGATGAAGTCAAACACACAATCTCACACTAATATAACAATAAATTTATAACTAAGAACAAAACATGTATTTAAGAATCACAAGTTAGGCTATATGATCAAACTAGTGCATCCCATCATGCAAATTAGAAGTATTCATAACAAAGCATACTTTATAATTAGCCTTCTGAGAATGAGAAATATTCATTAAAAACTAGATTACTAAATACAGGAGGAAAATGTTGGAAGGAATGGAAAATAAAGGACCATATAAAACTATTAAAAAATTTAAGGAACCATAAAAAAAATTAAAAAATATTAATTTCTATAAATTTTAAATAAATTTACCATTAGTTGTCCTAAAATGTAACACTTTCAATGAACCTAAACTTTATGTTATTATTTTGTTGTCTTTTAATGCATCATATTTTTTAATTTCTCCACCTTATGTTTTAGTGATTTATTATAAACAAAAGAAAATTATATTTTTTCCTCTCTCCTCTTTCTTAATATTTTACATTAAGTTTAGTATTTTGTTGAATGACCAAGGTGACTTATGTTTCTCTGATGGGGAAAAATTAAGGTTTCCACCATAGAAGGAAGAAACCACTAATTTTGTGACTTGGGGACCATTACATTCAAAAGAGGTTTTGAATCCAATAGATTTAGTCACAAACCAGTAAGGATAAGGACTAAAAATGTTGATTGGATTCAAGGTGTGAATTTATTTAACCTATTTTGTAAGTTGAATTGTTGAAATTAGGGTAAAGTATTGGAAATGAGAATAAAAACACAGAAATAGTGAGCTACAGTTGTCAGATTGAGCCACACACTTGGATCTAAGATATATAAGCAGATTTAGATTTTATCCCTGAAGGAGCTCCCGATTTGTTAGGACCATGGTTGTGGTCGCCTTGGTCCTCCAAACTTTTCTCACACCAAAGGGGGATTGATTTGTCACTCTAAATAATGCTTATCCTGAAGACCGCAACTCCTTACCTATTTCCTACACACATAAAGAAGGGGAAATAGGTTGGGAATAGGGGTTTTCCTAATTCAAACCTCACTTTTGGAATTAACCATGAAATAGAGATAAAAGATTATTGGAGTTGAGGAAAAATCAACTCTACAGCTCCTAAAGATCACCTGCATGCAAACCTGTCATAGAAGGAGAGAAGCAAAAAAGCTATGGAGGCCAGAATTCAGAGATCCAGAAAAGAGGAGTCATATTGATTGTGCAACAAGAATGCATTTCAATAATTACAATTTTTATGAAAATACAAAGAGAGAATCCTTATAAAAGGATATTCAAAACCCTAAAGAATTATATGATTCCTAAGTTTAGCTTAAGCATAGAGTATAATAGACTAATAATTAAATAAATAATTATTAGCTAATAAAAGATTACTCTAACATCCCCCCTTAAGATGAACTTAGGGAGTAGCTAAAAAACAACTAAGAACTAAAAAAGCATGTAAAAAATATAGGAAAGCAACAATGGGTCCCAACAACTAGGCTTGATAAGGTACCCAAGTACAATAAAATCTCTATAAAGTGGAGAAAAAGGAGAAAACCCTGTGGGAACAAAACTCCTCTCCAAGAAGAGATGAAAGCTCAAGTGAAGGACTAAGAAGCCTCCAAACAAGAGTGTTCCAGAATATAGGAACAAAAAAAATAGAATGAAGAACACCACTGAAGCATGAAATAGTTGTAAACACTATCAAAGAGTAACTTATGATCTGAAGAACCTCCACTGAAATAGAACATGACCAGGTAGAGAAGACTGTAATCTGTATGAGTGTCCTCAAATGACACTACTCAAATCAGATGGCAAACAAAGGCAAACAATTGAACTTAAAGATACAGATGGCATGAAACACCAAAGCTTGAGGAGCTGATCAATCAAATCAAGGAAGCATTAGAACAATAGGACAAACCTCCCCATAATGTTGAAAAGGGAGAGGGATAGTTACATTGAAAAGAATGGTCAACAAGAACTGCATGACGAAGAACCAGGAACATCGAAGGTGCAGAGAAAGTACATAGTGTCATGGAAGGAACACTCACATGACAAAGGTAGATGGCAAACAAAACGCAAATATCAACCCCCCCCCATGGCACTTTATAAGTAGTGCATGTACAATAAGGCACAAGATGTGCAAGATCCCAAGTATACAGTGCATGATAGCACTTTATCTCAGTGTGTTTGCATAAATAAAATACTACAATGATTAGAAGAGATAGAAGATTGGAAATAGAAAGAACAACCAAAGATGAGACATCCTACTCAAAGAAAGAGATCCCAGGACCTGAAACATCCAAGATATTCACTAGAGTGCTGAAAAGAAAAAAATTGAATAAAATATACCTAGAGAATAATCTAGAAAGAAAAATCATATGAATGAAAAGAACATAGAACAATCTTTCTAATGATATAATTTTTTTGAAAAACAGAGTGCAAATGCTCAAGATATGTCTCCCGGAGTGCAAAAATGAACCTCTGGCTTTGACAGAAAAAAAACACCATCAAAAAATCAAAATCAAAAGACCAAACCTACAAATCTGGATAGAGCTAGGAAAGAGTTTTTCGATGATATAAGGTTTTTCAAAAAATGACTCTGTTTGCCCAAGTTATGGGGAAAAAACCAATAGCCTGCCAAAAAACCCTTCAAGAAAAAAAAAACTCCCTGCTGGTGGCAGGGAGGTGGTGTCTGGGTGGTGGTCGGGTAGCAGTTGAGCGATGGTTGGGTGGAGTAGGTGGAGAGCTGGCAAGTTTCCATGTGGGTTGGTAGGGGCAGCGGGACTGATCGTCTAGGCAAAGCAGGCGGCGATGGTTGAGCTAGGTTGGGCAAGGGTCGAGCAGAGCAGGCGATGGGCTGCAAAGCGGAAACTCTTGACTAGCAGTGGCAGTGGTGGAGTGACAACTCTGAGGTGGTAGTGGCGGAATGACCCAAGTGACAGTGGCAATAGCAATAGATCTCGAGCAGCAGTGACGGCAAGACCCAGGCGGTGGTGGTGGCATACAACTCCCGGTAGGCGGTAGCAGCTGTGATCGCCATGGTAACTAGTAGGTTACAGTGACCACCACGGGAGCCAACGATGTTAAGACTGTCAGGTAAACCATTAGGCTGGCCCCAATGGGTTATAGACTACTAGCAACTCAATCGTGACTGGTTCAGCCTAGGCAAGCCGTAAAACTACCAAAAAAAATTATTTTTTTTCGATTTGCATGCCCGAGGTCGTACAACCTAGGCTTAAATTTTTTTTTGCCTTCCAAAGACTTGACACCAAAATATATCAAAATTTAATATTAAAATTCATGGAAAGGGCCTCCTAAATCCAACCATGAGGTCCTTTTGGCACCAAAATGTACCAAAAAATACCTACCCCCAAAAATACAAAAAAAGAAACTACACAAACCCTCGAATACACATATCTCAAGAACAAGGCCCAAAAAATCTCATGAAGAGAATAGGGGCATGCAGATTTGGAGCTTTGATACCATATTTGAGTTGAGGAAAAATCAACTCTACAACTCCCAAAGATCACCTACATGCAAACCTGTCACAGAAGGAGAGAAGCAAAAAAACTATGGAGGCCAGAATTCAGAGGTCTAGAAAAGAGGAGTCATATTGATTGTGCAACAAGAATGCAATTCAATAATTACATTTGTTATGAAAATACAAAGAGAGAATCCTTATAAAAGGATACTCGAAACCCTAAAGGAGAAAACTCTAAAGAATTATAAGATTCCTAAGTTTAGCTTAAGCATAGAGTATAATAGACTAATAATTAAATAAATAATTATTAACTAATAAAAGATTACTCTAACAAAGATAATTGAATTGTTGTTATGGAAGATTCTCCTTTTGAGGGAGATGTTGAATAATGACTGAAAACTAAATGATATGTCTCCTTGTGAAGTTTTGTTTGTCTCCACACAGGATTAGGGTTTCATGAAGTCTTTAACAAAATAGGATGTGAATGTCCTCTTCAACACTTGAATCTTGACTTCATTGTTGCTCTAAGGCTTGAAGGAAGATTGACTACTTGCTCAATTGCTTGAATGCTTGATTGCTTGATGTCAAATTGAATTGCATGTGTGTGTATATGATTGATTGCTTGCCAAATGAGAGGGGAAAGCCTCCTTTTATACTTGCTAGTCAAAAAACATATTAATTTTCCAACATGGGGCTAGGTTTCCCACCCAATTTTTGAAATGGAAAATGGTTTAAAGGAGGGCCCAAATAGAGAGGACCAAGGTATGGTGCCCTAGTCCTACACATTTTTGGGGCTAGGATAAGGGGCTGAGTTGATGTATGAAGTCAAAATGAGGTCATATTTGCATGGTGCAAGCAGAATCAGGTCCCAATTAGGCCTAGGGGTGCAAATGCTAAGGTAAGGACCCAAATGCAGTCAAAATTGTAAAGGGGTACAATTTTAGGATACTATAGTTTGTTTATAATGATGTAATTGTAGTGATTTTTTTAATTAACAAAAATAATTAATATACCTACAATATACAATCTGGACTTACAAAAGGATATTTTTTAGTTTTTTTTAAATTGTATATGATGTGAAAAATTGAGGTGGGAAGATAGGGTTTTAAATTTTGTTTAATTAATTATATTAATTTTTTAATTAAAATGAATGTGTTAATTGATAGGGTGTTAGTAATGCTTCGCCTACCAGATATGAGCACTCTAATATGAACATGGAAGACGTATCTATTGTTTCTTTCATAAGAGATAGTACCATCAATATTTCTCTATTATTGTGGCTAATATTGTAGCTTCCATCAAAAATCTTAGCACAGATGCAGTCAGCTGTGAGCCAAGGTAAGTGAAAGCAAACCTCATGCACTATGGTTTGTTGAATATTTGGGAAACTAAGAGGGAGGGTTAATTAGTTGATAACTTAAATCAATTTCTTCTATTCTTTTCACATCCAAACTAACTAGCAGATTTAGCTAAGATAGATATAGAATGAAAACAAAAGCATATAACAAAATACACAATGAACACCATATATGACATGGAAAACCCAAGAAGGTAAAAACCACGAAGAATTTTAGTTCTCAATATAAAACACTGGTTAAGGTGACACCTGTTAAGGTGATTTTTACAAAGGGTGGCTCACTGCCAGAATTCTCACTATAGGATAGCTCATTGCCCAGAAAAAGGCTCACTGCTAAAGAAAGAAAGAAAGAAAGAATCCACTACTGAATTACAAAATGCAAACCCAAATTGCTTATGGTGCCTCAATACCAACACACTCTCACATACCACCAACAGTTAGATATTTCCTTTCCAATCTCATATATCTTCAATAATAATGTCACACTTTTTCCATACTAACTTATCTAGATCATTCTCATATATATACTGTCTCTGAGAAGCATAATCTTCTGATTCGGCCAAGATAGAGATCTAAAATAGGTCAACACTAAACATTTCGGTGGTGGGAAGGAATGACAAGTAGACCATACCACAACACACATCAACGATCAAATCAATATGTTACAATCATTACAAATTATGACCCCAAATCATGACTCACATGCTACACCAAAAGCCGCTACACATACTCGAATTCTAGACTTAATTCGGACCCAAGCATCATTGCCCAAAATACCAAAAATAATAATGGAATCAGGATACACATGAATACCAACAATCAACACCATATCTAATAACCAGGGATATTTGAATCACCAACAACACATCATCTATGCTGAAACACATCTTTTGGAGAATCAAAGATTCTGAGAACACATATTCTGGATCATCAACAACACAAACACTGATTAAAACCATTATGTTGACATCAATGACAGCCACTCATAATCATCAACAACATATTTGCAAAAATTTTGGATTAAATTTAGTGATTTTTGTTTAAGATTAGAGTCATCTCAACAATAGGCTAAACATGATAGAATCATGATATTTTCAACTGTGGCAATACAATAATTTTACATTCTTTACACATATTTGTATTGTGGTAGAGACCCATGAAAACCACTATCTAAACAAGCACATAAAAGCTTTGAGACCTAATATGATCATCTATTATGCTACAAATTCATTAGAATTATCATCAACAATTTAAACAAGTAGGTAGAATTTTGAAATCCATTATAAGCATCATGCAAAGAATATGATATAATTTTGTTGCTAGTGGACTTATGACAATGAAACCTAACATGAAGATTGAGACAACTATGAATTTGAATAAGGGTGTCATGTTCATCTGTAATTTGGAAAGGTTTCCTTCTTGATTTCTAGCTCATGATGCCTATTTGGTAATTTAACCATAAATGATGATGAATATGCTATTTAAATTTGATCATCAATAGTCATATATTCAATATCTATTTCTGCTATCTGTTCATGTTCAACATTAATGGTATGAAGCATGTTTGAAATGTCTACATTTGTATCAAGGAGTTGTGCTAGAGAGTCAACATCTATTTGAAAATCTTTGTAATATGGGTCATATTTGATCTTATATTGTAATGCAATCCATACACGACTTTTACTCATATAGCAATCGTAATGATTCCCTTGTGCATGGAATCTTCAAACTATAAGGACATGTAAGTTTGTATTTCTATGTGGGAGATATTTTCTATTTTTTTATATCTTGTGGGAAACTCAGTGTGTGACCACCATATTTTTATTGTCCTCCATGGGCATGGGTTACTTGAACTATAAAATTTACTCGTGTTATGAGCATCTCTTCAACTTGGGTTAGGTTTCTTAACTCGTTTGGTTGTTTCCCTAGGTCCATATTATTAGATGCTCAAAATCAATGTCTACCTTTCTCATGAAAGCATTTAATACAAATTGGGCCATTTTCTATTGAATTTGTATGTATTCCAAAGTAGCATTCACTACATAATATATATGTTTGGAAGTCTGATAATGCATCTATCCTATTGCAAAATCTTTTAGAAGCTATTATAAATTGATTATTTGATTGTGTTTTGGGAAGGTTTGTTGTCTTTTTTTTTTTGCATTGCATATGACGACAAATACTTATTTCTTCTTTATATTGAGCATAATAGTCTTGATTTCTTTTATGAGATTGCAAATTTTGATTTTCAATTTCAAAGGATCTAGTTTGAGAATTTTGAGGGGTGGAGCTCATCATCTGTAAATGAAATAGTAAGTCTCATTATCAATGTTAACAAAAGAATAATATGGACAATTACATAAGATTAATATAAATTGGAAAAATAAGTGCTAATTATATGCATATGTAGTATAAAGAAATAACTTGATGAAAGGTAGTAGAAACATCTTTATATATATAATCTATCTAGTCAACTTTAGTGATTGTTGATTTCAATCGACCTTGAACACCACTTGAATCATATAGAAATGAAATACTGAAGATAAATTACTTTAAAAATCTAGCTTAATTATAGCATCAACATCAACCTCTACTTCCTAGTTGAATAACCCATTTGTTGTCTTAATAGTTCCACCGAATATTGTATATATACCTCTGTAGACACCTAAATTTGATTAATGTAATAAATAGAATTTATCCGGAGTGCACCTTTAATTAAATAATTACACAGTATTTAATTAATTTGTGTTCCCTCCTTCTAGCTAATTAATCTTATTAATTACGCTATAGTCCCCTTTTAATTAATTATTTGACAATCATAAATCATTTAATTAATTAAATTTGACCATTTTCTTCTATTAAATAAATCAAATGCATAATTTGATTATTTAATTCATATTTTTCCTTTCCTCCTAATATTCCCTTATAGAATTAATTAATTAAATTAGTTAATTATATTTCCCCACATGTCTCCTAGCTCCAACCCTTCATCTAGCCTAACCCACCTAACTAACCAAGGTTTTTAGTCAACCTTATCCCTTAACCCTCACCATATATGTGCACATTCCCAAAATATCCCAAATTTTCTAAAATTTGGGAAATGACTTTGAATTTGGGGGGAATTTCCTAAAATTTGGGAAAATATCCCAAATATCTTAAAACATGGAAATATCCTCATTTTAGGAATAGAACCTTCCTATTGGGGTGTCTCACTCCCAAATAGGCATGTGTCCCTAGGGACACATGTCA
The DNA here is from genome assembly GCF_030272615.1 of Cryptomeria japonica. Taxonomy (NCBI): domain Eukaryota; kingdom Viridiplantae; phylum Streptophyta; class Pinopsida; order Cupressales; family Cupressaceae; genus Cryptomeria; species Cryptomeria japonica. The sequence goes on from NC_081415.1 coordinate 259,685,384, forward strand.
TCCTTCTTAATAACACTTGTCCTTCTTAAGGACACATTTCATTTACATCCATGACACACACCCTTCTCATAGACATGTGTCTCATTCTCATGCCTCTCCATCTCTCATTCAAGCCTATTTAATCCCTCCATTTTCCTCTTCAAACCATCCACTTTCATTTTCATACCCTCATAATGCAGAAATGCTTACTCACCTTTTGCACATTCACATCCATCTTTGCATCTCATTTTAACTTAATCCATTTTGCATTCACTATCATGGAGCATAATGGAGTATCTATCATGTAGAAAGCACACATTAAATCAAGGGACTATCAAATCAAAGGAGGAATATATATTTTGCACTTTGATTGCTTTATTTTGTTTATCTAGTTGTCTTCCTAATATTGAGTGTGGTTGAAATATGTGTTTTTTTATTGTTTAGTTTATCTTTTTAGTCTTTTTAGTTTACATTCACAATTTTTTGTATACAAGCTCCAAGTTAAATATTCATGTAATGAAGGTATGCAACTTCATTGAAGAAAATGATATGTACTCACTGTGCTCATAATCTATAATATCAAAAGAGAAGGCATGTCCTTTTCCCTTATGTGTGTTGAATTGGTGCATTTGTTTTTTTCATTATAACATGACCCTTTATAAAACACCTTGTTTGGAATTGTTTTAGACTTCTAATAGGAGTAGATAGGATGTGAGGGATTTCTTCTATAAAGATGGTGATATTCCAAACATTGCCATTTGAGGAGGTATTTTTGGTACTCTATCATTCTCAACCAGATCTATGGATGGGGTATTTGAGCTTGTGGCATGTAGTTGTAGGTCATGTTCTTTGAAAAGGTAGGTGGGTTGGCTAATAATATCATGGTGCAAGCAAGTTATTTCTAGTTCTAAGATGACAATCCACCTATATCAGTATATTAAAAAAAGTGTTAGAGATTGGAATGTATTCTAAATGATGCATTTGAGAATGCCATTTTTTTAAGGAAATAAGTCTTTTTTTAATAAGTTAACTAAACACATTGGCTCACCTTGATTTGCAAATAGTAGGGCAACTATATACTATGAGCAACACTATAGATCCCTTTAGGATTTCTTTTCATGTCACATATTATTTATATTTTTTTGGAAGTATTGCCTTTTCTTTATGAACTCCATCAGAGAGATCCATTTTGTATCGAATTGTTGATTTGAGGCTATCCCCAAACTCAGCAAAGTCTACGACTTGTAGATGTGGTTGTAATTGTGGGTCCCTATCATTGATTATTTTGATTGTATTTTCACTTGGGGGGTTAATTATCTCTATAAAAGATACACCAGTTTCACAAGTATTATGTTGTGAATGTAAGGTATAATATTGGACTTTAAGAAATATGTAATGCAAATATAGTTGAAACCACAAATATATATTGGAAATGAAGTTGAAACCACAAAATATATTGTAAATAGAGTTGAAATGACACAGTCCAATTTATTATATAGATATATATACATTATACATTATCGAAGCACTTCAAAAAGTGAACTTTAGTGTGAGGACTTTTTCTTTTGCCATAGTTTTCATGAATGTGCAACAGTCTAGAAATGTGCAAAAGGATGCATATTTAGTGAACATCATAGTATCATTGTATTATTATATACTATATACATAGGCATACAATAGATCGGTTACATATTATTCAAGTAGTTTTGGAGTGCAAGTTGAAGATGAGGATCATCACCTTGACCATAGCACTCATAATTTTTTTGAGAAAACGAGACATTAATAATAGAAACCAACTTTTTTGAAAGTCATATAATTAACAATTGATAACCAACCAAGAAACATAGTAAATTAAATTTTAAGTTCAAAAAGATGAAACTAAATATATAGTAATATAAATTTTAAGTGTTCAAATAAATGAAACCAACCCTAACTAGAATGAACACCCATTTAGAAATCTAATTTACATTTCTCAACTCTATTTATATTTAAATAATTTATTGCATTATTTGTTTCATTTAATAAGACTGTAGGTATTTACTTATGTACCATGTTGGGTCTAGGCACAATTAGTCAGCACTCGCTATCCAGCCCTTTAAAAAGAGCGGCAACTCCAAGGCATGCCCAACTCCCATAGCATTGTACCTCTTGCATCTTGTGTGCACATAATCTGTTAGGTGTAGTGGGTAAGTTACTATTTTTTTAAGTTTTTCATTTTACTTTTCACCATAATTGATTTTTATTTTTTTTATTTTATGTTTAAAAATTTATTGATATAGTATATTAAAAATATTTATTTTATATATTTATAAATTAGATATGATTATATATATTTTAAATTATATATAATTTTATATTATACTATCGGTAAGATTTTAATTTTTTGTTTTTTAATTTTAATTTTTTTAATATTTTATAAAAATATTTATTTAATATAATCAAAAAACATAAACTTAATTTTATATTATAATATAAAATAAATATTTAACTTTATTATAACTTATAAGTTACTCAGTATTAAAATTATATGGTAAAATATCTTTAAAAAATATTTATTTGTATGATCGAGGAAGAAAAATTATCAATTAAAAATATTTTGAAATAAATAACATTTTTCTTCTAAATTATATGAGTAAATATTTTTTAATAATTTACATATTGTGAGATTTTGCCAAGATCTAGAGGCAATGGAAAGAACAAATAAGAGAGAACAAAAATGTGAGAAGAATAAACTGTATTCCTATCAATGATGCAAAATGTGATCAACTGGATCATCAAGATTTTTGTTACATACAATGTAGATGAGCCTGCTTATAAAGGCAAGGCTAAGAGACAAGAGACAATGATGACATGTGGCTCAATGAGATGCAAGGGTAGGTAGGAGTAGGTAGGAGAAATATTAAAATATTGCACATGAGGTGGATCACCCACCGAAGGTGGAATTATCACTCCACAATAAGTGGATATGATAGAGTAATAACAAGATCACACCATAAAAGGGTGGAAATTCTCCTACATACACACTCCCAGTGTATGCACATCTCCCTAAGTGTCTCATGTGCAAACTACAATGTAATGCATGTACCTAAGTAAACTTAAGCAAAGTGTAATTATATCCAAGATGAATAAATAATTAGACCAAAACCCCCCTTAAGTGAAACTTAGGGGAATGCACTTAAGTCTACAATGCAACTAAGCAATGCAAGATGGGTCCCGACTACTAGGCCACGTTAGGTACCCATGTACAAATGCAAATGAAAACTCCCATAAAGCGGGGAAAGAGAGAAAAACCACATGAGAAAAAACTCCCCCCCAAAAGAGAGATGATGAAAGCACACAATGCTCTCAATGATGAATAAGAGAGAAGAAGAGACCATGAAGCCCCCCCTCAATGTAAAATCTCCTGCAAAGATGGTCCAATGATGTTGACCAAAATACCTTCCCATTAGGAAGAAAGAGAGCCAATGTTGCACCAATAATGTCAAAGTGTGACAAAACCAGGTACCAATGTCGATGACGATGAATCACTCATTGCAACATGATAAAGATCAGGCATGGAGACAACCTAATTTGAGCATCAACTGGATACTCGTAAATGGCAGAAATACTGTACAATCAAAGTCTCACAGAGCCATGCACAAATGTGTACAATCTAAGTGTCAACTAGAGCCATTCACCAAGTCTCACAAGATATTTTCTAATCTACATGTACAAGAGGATTACATCAAATATGTCATCAAAGACAAGATACAAAGAGGTGTGGCACTTTATGATAGTGCAAGTACAACATTGCTCATGCAAGAATATACAACATGATCAAATATGTGCAAAGCTGGAAACATGAAAATGATGCCACCAAAAAGACGCCTTGTTGAATACTACAGATGAAGATGCCTTTGATTGGGATGTCGCCAAGAAAAATATAGGAGCAATAGGCCCCCCTAGCCGTCGATTGGAAGTGTTGCAAGATAGGTATGGTAGACAAGAAAAAAATTTGTTCCCATTTTTGCTTATTAAATGACAATCAAAAGAAAAAACCAATCATGAATTTTTTTGAATTTTTCAAATTTAAAAAAAAAACTTTAATAAAAAATTATTAAAGAAAAAAAACTTTATTTTTTATTATTAAAAATTTAATAAAGAAAAATCATTTTTTTAGGATTTTTTGATTTTTTTGAAAAAAAAAAAATTAAAAAACAAAACATATTTAAAATTTATTAATTAAAAACTTATTAAAAAATATATAACTAAAAAAACATTATTAAAAAAAATTAAAACTTAAAAAAAAAATAAAGCCCTGCAAGGCCATCGCAGAGCCTGCAGTACCACCGCAAGTACTCTGTGGTGATCGCAGAGCCTGCGATATCTGTAGGTACCCTGCAGTAACCGCAGGGCCTGCAAGTTGTAGGACTACGGTGACCGCATCCTACGTCACCCGCAGTACACTGTGGTGACCCCCACCCCCCTTTCAAAATGTTTTAAAAAATGAAAAATGAAAAATAAAAAAAAAAACCCCTCTTTTACAATTCGACTTTTAATTATTTAAAAAAAAAAAATCTACAAAAATAAAATATTTTAAAAAATCAAACCTACAACATGTCCGTACGGCAAGCCTAAGATGGGGAATTTTTCAACTCAAAGGGACGAAAGTTGATTTTGACAAATTGACAATTGATCTTGGGGTTTTTGGGCCTTCTGAGCGCAATGGAGATGACAAATTTGGCCAAATATGCTCTAAAATTGCATATCACTGTCGGGACAAGTCACCACCCTCCACCTTCAAACGGCTCTAGATTTGGCCTCAGATGTCGGATTTGGATTAACAAAAGACAATTCTGACTTTCTCAAACCTTCTCAATCCAATGGTGACCTCATATTTGACCCAACGAGCTCCAAAACACAAAAGTCTAAATTTCTCTCAATTGGCAAACCAATGGCACTCTAATGGCTCTGATGCCATGTGAGATTTTGCCAAGATCTAGAGGCAATGGAAAGCACAATAAGAGAGAACAAAAATGTGACAAGAATAAACTATATTCCTATCAATGATGCAAAATGTGATCAACTGGATCATCAAGATTGTTGTTACATATAATGTAGATGAGCCTGCTTATAAAGGCAAGGCTAAGAGACAAGAGAGCACCCAATGATGACATGTGGCTCAATGAGATGCAAGGGTAGGTAGGGGTAGGTAGGAGAAATAGTAAAATATTCCACATGAGGTGGATCACCCATTGAAGGTGGAATTATCACTCCACAATAAGTGGATATGATAGAGTAATAAAAAGATCACACCATAAAAGGTGGAAATTCTCCTAAATACACACTCCCAATGTATGCACATCTCCCTAAGTGTCTCATATGAAAACTACAATGTAATGCATGTACCTAAGTAAACTTAAGTAAAGTGTAATTATATCCAAGATGAATAAATAATTACACCAACACATATAAATATCGGTACTTTAATATATGAATTTAAGTATTAATAATTTAAGAAAAAAATAAATTAATAAAGATAAAAACATTATCTATTAAAGTTAATATAATTTAGATATTATTATTTTTTATTAAATATAATATAGAATCATTACATAAGGACAACATAGCCAAAGTCGGAAAAAGTAAAGTCAATATCCCCTAGAGCCCACAACTAGATCATATTTTGTATCATAACCCAATGTAAAGGATATACACAAACATACAAACCAATGTCTATACAAAACTTAGAGATATACAAAAAGAAAGGCTCCCCAAATTGAACATATATAACATGAACATTTTAACAGAAAATGATTTCCCCAAACAAGGAGCTAGAGTCTCCCATAGTCTCTACCCATGTTGTCTACCCTTGTGGTCCTTCATTCCTTCTCAACTCTCTACCCCAAAGGATAGGGTCAACATAAGGATGCACCATCAGGACTGCCACAGGTATGTTGTGCATTTGTCCTTGTCCATTTTTGTTTTTTTGCACCTGCAAGTCTCTCATGAAGTTCGCCAATCCTTCCTTGAATGGAGATCTATCCTCAGTAGTCCTAGTCCAAGAGACCCCATGTGCTACCTCCCATGTAAAGACTTTGATGTGACCATCTTGTAGGAACTTTTCAAACTTTCTCCAGGATAATATCATGGTCACTATAACTTGCATACCAATATTATACACAATGGGTCTTCTCAGAGACTCAGTAAGGGATCTATCTCTACCATTAAAAAGATTATCATTCCTAAACTTCCAAATAAGCCATAAAACTTTAAGAGAAAAAATAGACCAGAACAAAATCGCAGACTTTTTAAGGCTTTGAACACAACCAATAACCAACTTAGAAATCAAGATATTAGAATCGGTAGAAATACCAAAGATATTCCAAACTTCCTTGGCAAATAAATAGACAAAAAAAATGTGCTTGATAGTCTCAGGCATCTTGCAACAAGAACATATAGAAACATCACCATTGGGATTTCTAATGGGGAGTTTATGCATCAAAAATAACTACCAAAAGGATTTCTTCTAGGGCTCATTAGTTTTATTCTATAGGTTGACAAAAACTTTTTGCCAAAACTCATGATCTTGTTCTAGACCCCAACAAGACTCGGTATGGGAGAGGATAGAATAATCATTGGTTAGGACAACATAGACAAATTTAGCTTTGACATTAGGCAATAAGATTCCATCAGACCACTGAAAAAAAAAGGAATCTGCACTCATCAAACTGGTAGGTTGTAGGAAGGTCAAGAGGGGAGTAGGCATCTCTAAGGATAGTGTAGGTCTTACGGTGAGAAGGGGGAACATGAAATTTTTCCAATAAATCATTCTAGCTCAAAAGATGCCCACTTTGGAGGATATTAGCCAGCCTATTGATGCCTTTTGAAGCTCAATCCTTTATTGAGCATCCTTGCAGTAGAGCAAGGGGTTTGTCATTGTATTTCAAATTCCACCAAATTGAACATTCACCACATATCTCCCCATTTATTCCAAATAGACCATTATTAGAGATGTGCTTTCTTATGACCTCCCCACCTTCCATATAGATCTAAATATAGTGGATCCTGAAGGCCTAATATCAAATTGTCCTACAATGATGTCACATAGCAAAAGGCCTTTCCACATTGAACTTTTCTTGGGAGTGGCTCTAGAGAGATCATGTCTAATCAGAACCTTCCAAGGCTCATTCCCTTGTAATGATCTAAAGATCCATTTTGTCACCAAGGAAATGCCCTACCATCTCAAATCTTTGAGTCCGAGACCCCCCAAATTGTTTCTTAAGGTACACCATTTCCAATTCACTACATGCTTTTTCTTACCCCCTACCATTAGACCACAAAAATTCCTTGATTTGTTTCTAGATCTGACAAAACTGGTAATTATTAAAAATCCAAGCAGAGGTATAATGGATATTATAAGAGGAAAGAATCTTTTGACATATCTACACTCTCCTAACCAATGATAGGAAGTGTCTATTCCATTTCCCCGGCTTCTTATCAATATTTTCCCTAATCCAATCTCACATTACCTTCAAAGTTGGCTCTATGGAAAAGGGAATCCCTAAATATCTTACCAAGTGATTTGGACCTCCCCAAGAGATAGAGTATTTGTATCACCAAGGAGGCAAGTGTACCTAACAATACTGATTTGGGAAATGAAATCCTACTCCCAGATGCTTCACAGAGCAATTCCAATTTTTCCATAAGAGTCTCCATATTATCATGATCCAACTTAGTAAGGATAACTATATCATCAACAAATTTAATGTTGGAGAGATCTTCTCCATTGGATAAGGTGATACCTTGAACTCTATTAGAAGTCTTGCAGTCCCTCATTAAGTAATACAAGGCATCAACAAAGAACAAATATAGAAGGTGCTAAAGGGCAATGGACCTAGAAAGATCAAAATATTTAGACTTACTGTCATTAATCTCAACACATGCTTTAGCATCCTTCATCAAAATATTCACCATTTTACAAAATTTCTTAGGAAAACCTTGAATTTTCATCATCATACGCACAAAAATCCATTCTATTATGTCATATTTTTTTTCAAAATCTTTAGTAAAAGAGAAATGCTTTGTTTAGACTCCTTTTCCCAATGCATGGTCTCCTAACATGTGAGCAGTTTTTCAAGTATACATATTCCCTTAACAAAACTGGTTTGGGTAGGGTTGATGATTTTAGGAAGAATGCCTTATAGTCTCCTCACAAGCACTTTGGCCAAAAACCTATAGGATACATTCAATAAAGCAATGAGCCTCCAATTCTTAATCTGATATCTATCTCACTCCTTTGGAAACAATCTAATGAGTCTTTTATTAATTTCTTCCCCTAAAGTACCCCCGATGATAGCCTCTTGATAAACACGCAACAGATCTCCCCAAATCCCTTCAATTTGTTGCTTAGGACCTTTATGACATCCTTAATCTCTTTTAGAGAAAGCTCCCTATCCAATAACTTAGCACCCTCTCTACTAGCTTTCCTTGTAATGATTTCTTTAATGTAGTCCCTATCCCTAGCTTTATCCATCTCATTATCCTCTAAAGAGTAGAAATTTTGATAAAATTGAGCAAAATGCTCTCAATATACTTTCTTGATTAGATAAAGTTGTACCATTCTCACAAATACTGTCAATACCAATTATAGCTTCCTTGGCTTTGAGTAACTGGAAAAAATATTTCGATCCTTTATCTCCATGCTCCAACTAGTTAATTCTTGCTCTAGTTCGAGCCCCCTAAATCAATTTATTTTGTATCCTCCTAAGGGAGTCCTTAGCTAGGCAAATTGTATTTTGAGCCTCCACATCATTAGGGTTATTATGAATAGTGTCTTCAGCCTTTTGTAGGATGTAATGAGGAAGAGTCTCCTCTCTCCTTCTATCTTTGGCCATCTTCCTCCCTACTGTTTGAAATAAGGTCTTTCAGCTAAGAACATTTTGGGACTATTCCTAAGTGGGGTTTATATGCTTACTAATATTCTTATTGAACTATCTAATAATGTAGACCATTTGTTTCAATGCTTCCTCATTCAACAAGTTGGAATTGAGGGTGAAATTCTCCTAGGGAGTAGATTACTATGAGAGAGTTGAGCCTGAATAGGATGATCTAAGAGAGTATAGGGGTGAATTTCATGGAAGACCCCTCTTGGCTCTTAATGATTCTAAAAATGTCTTTATTGAAGTAAAACCTGTCAAGCCTATAGTAGATCCTCTTGCTACCTCTTTGATAATTAAACCATATAAACCAAATATTCTATTTTTCTCTATTACAACTTGCTAATAGATCAATTAGCCCAAGTTTCCCCACCATTCTTCTCCAAAAGAACAACTCCTAACCTTTCCATTCAACCTTACTGCCACCTGACTTATCTTTCAGACTTTCCACCATATTGAAGTCTCCCCCTAAAATCCAAGTAATATCTTACAACTAAGACATCCAATTCCATAGTTCTATGATGTCCTTGTAGTCATTAGAAGCATAAACAGATCCAATTCATTGACTTTCAGTATAGCCCACTCTAGTCTATTACATGGAGAATAACCCCATCTAGAAACAAGTTTGGCCCATTTATAACTGAGGAGAATAGTAGAGACACATTTTCCCTTGTTATGTTTGGTGGTAAAATACTCAGCCTCCCTCCAAATGCATTTAAAATTGATATCAAGCCAAAAGTCAACTACCTTGAGCTCTTGGAGGAGAAGAATATCAATGTTCGTATAGAGCTTAAGAATCCTTTTCACCACATACTTCCTATCCAGCATCTCAAACCCCCTTACATTCCATGATGCAATGTTTAGTTCCATAGGAGAATTTAGGGGGTAGATTCCTCAGGGTTCCCAAAAGTGTTGTAACATTTGGGTAGCCACCCTTGGGGGGCTTTTTTCCCTTTTTGTAAAGTAGCAAATCCACTAGGCTTGCCCCTTTTTCTTTTAAATTTCAAAGGTTGATCAATACCCAAATCAAAGGTTTCTTTAGGATTCTTAGTTTTCTTATTTCTCTTAGATCTCTTTTTGCTAGCAACCTTCTTGACTCTAAATTCTTTCATTGCCTCCTCAATAAGGCTTCCATTCAGGTCTCCCTTGAAAGGGACAATAGCCCACTTGGCCCCTTTCTCCTCCTAATTTAATCCTACACTACCCATATCCACCTTAATATTTTCACTAGATACCTCCTCCATTGAAGGACCACTACTCAAAATAGGCACTTACTCACCCTCCAATGGCTCTTAGACCATAACTGAAAGGGGGGGTGCAAGGTGCATTCTAAGGTGTTTCCTTATTATCATCGTTAGGCTTATTTAAAGCCTCTTGTTTACTTGGAAGTTCAGTACCCTTTTTGAAATATTATTCCTTGATGCATCCCTTAAGCTTCAGATTTGCCCCCTCCTTATTGATTTTATAATGGGAGTCACAAGGGATGGGAGAGTCACTCTTAGGGGGATTGACCTTATCACTAGAGGGGGTCTTCTGAGTAGTAGGAGAGCATTCATCCTTATTAACCAATCCAGATTTCACTATCTAGTGAACCCTATTTTGGGTTTCATTAATTTTTATAAAATTTTCCAATGTGATCTATTGATCATTAACCTTCAAATTTTTTGGAGGGCCTGCGACAACAACTGGAGGAGTAGGAGGCAATACAGGATCTCTCTAGAGAAAGTCGCTCTTCTAATATCAACACTTAGTGCATCAAGTTTCTCAAGCAAGGGGGATCCTTCTTTAGAGATAGGGAGGGAAAAAGAGAGAATCATAGACTCAGCCGACAAGGGGGATTTCAAGGAATCGGTCTAAAGTCTAGATGGGGAAATAGTAGGGAAATGCAAACTCGAAGGAAGAGGAGGATCACTTAAATTAGACACAGTGGGAGGCAAGAAGGAGTCAAGAGGCTTGCTATTAGGATAGTCAACTTGGATATTCTTCTTTAAGAGGGGACAATTTTTTCGAAGGCGTCAACTCCCTTCTACAAAGAAACCAGGTGTTAATGCCTCCCAAGAATTCAATAAGATAAGAGATTGTCTCACTAATAAGCTCAATCTTGAGGTCTTTCGGAAGATCATGCCTAGGATTCAAGGCCACCAATATTTGGGCATTCATATGCAGGAGCAGAGAGGAAGTTTCATCAACTCTAATCACCCTCCCAAGGGGCTCCATCGCTTTAGGTATTACATTCCACAAGTAGGGGGGAATATCCTTGATTGTGATCCATATAGGGCTCGACAGAGCTAGAATTAGCATCAGGGTTCCATGAAAGGGCTCTAAAACAACCTGACCTTATAGCCCAATATTGCCTTTTAACCACATGAATATATCTACTAGGGTTATTAAAGAAAATTTAAAAAGCCCCTTTTGAATCATTCTACAAAAATAAAAAGAAAACCCTATTTTCTTCACCCACACATTGTGCAGCCAAGTAATGAAGTAATTCCTAGAGGGTAACTTAGAAATGTCCAAAGCTGCCAAAAAAATTATCGCATCGACCATTTGTGCATTAGAAAAGACAACCAATGAGTTGGCAAAGAGACCCTTACCTCTTCCTCCTTCACCATCCTTGTCTCTGTCTTATTTCTCTTCTCTAGTAAAAACCTAGCGTTTTCGGGAAGAGAATTCTTCCCCTCCACAACATGCTTGAAAGTCTTGGAGCTAGCGTCACCTATACCACACCCAAAATAATGCCATTATTATGAGAGGTCGAGCCCATAAACACTCCTCACGACCAAGCATCCAATACTTCTCATACTAATTGAGTTTGAGCCTACGTGAGGCAAGCCTCCCATGAGCGACCCACCTCCTGGTACCACCCTCAATCCCAATGCATTCAAGTTGCAGAGCTTTTTTTCCGTTCTAAGGGATAAGTTTTAGAAATAAAATTTAAGCTTTTCAAATATATAATTTAGATAAAAAAATGTTATATAGTTTAGATATTGATGAGATAAAATAATAGCTCTTTTATTTCTATGACTGTTAAGTTTTTCCTATGTTTTAAGTTGCATATTGGGACAGTGTTTGAGTCATGTGATGTATTAAAGTTTGACTATATGAATTTTGAATGATAGCTAAAATCATTGAACCCTATAATGTTTTGACTTAATATTTATGTAGCCATGCAGATTTTTATAGGTAATATCATGTGTGGATGTATAAATGTTATGATTAATGGAAATAAATATATTTGTATGCTTGTATGTTTTAACCTTTAATGCAGGAGTAAATAAGTTGTTGCAGAAGCAGTTGTTTTAAGCCAGATGGAGAATCACATCATGAAAGCAGTTGGAGACATTTCAAGGTGGTTAAACATTTAAAAGAGCAGAGAAGATGGTGTGCAAGAGAATCGGCAAAGGAATACGGTGGCGATACCAGATTCATTTATGTTTGTCTCCAGCAAACATCAATCTAGTAACCACCACCATGCTATATTCTTGGGTGCGGTTTAGTTAAGTTCCACATTTTCTGTGGATTAACTTCTTCTCCTTGGAGTCATAAATATGTCCACCTAATTTCATGGGCATGATCTAAGTAGTAGGAAGTTTGTTATAATTTTATTTTAAATAAAGGCCTACACCTCTTCTCAGAGGTTAGACAATGTTTTCCAAAATCAGAAGCATTTCTCTTATTTCATGTATTGTATCAACTTTTGGAATTGATGAATAAAAGCTACGATATTCTGAGTATATAGAATCATCTTTGAAGTCTAGATACACTCATCCAAGGGGGGCCACTTAGTGAGTATTCATGTGTGTTTGTTAGATTAAGTTTCCCTTTTGTTGCAGTAGATGTTCAAGCGACTAACTATTCCTGCAACCACTAGAACTAGATCCTATGATTGTTCCTACAACCAAAGTAGATAGAGTAATTCCTATTTGTTAGCTTTGAACTTAGTTAACAATTATTTAGTTAGAATCTTTTGTTAATGTTAATATTTTCTGTAGCCATTCAGTTGTCATATTTTTTTTTCTTTGTTTTGGATAAATTTAGTTGTTGCAGTAGTGCAGAATGACTATCACGGGAACTTAGTGCATATACAACACATACCCATTTCAAGTAATACATCCCTGGGTTGACAACTAAATAAACCTCAGTCATAGAAATGATAGCTACTTAGGATGGATGACCAATCTTTGGGTTAAAACTTTAGTTCTAGTTATTGTTCTTATTGGCTAAGCAAACATTTTTGGTGTCATTGTCGGGGATGGTGTCAAACTAAGAACCTGCCACAGTTATGAATTTTTAAGTTTTGAGTATAGTTGGTTTTGATAGCTCAATTTGTTTTAAGTAATTCTCATGAATATTCATGCATAGACAAAGAAGAGATGCTCAAGGTAGATTCCTTCCTAACCATCTTGATCATACAAGACTCAATCCATATGAAGCACCAAATGTAAACCCTTTTGTTGTACTTTACCAAGCCCTAGATAATTTGAACCTGCTTGAATTTGAAATTTCTGAGAACAACCTTCATTTCCTCTTTGGACCTCCTAAAGAGGACCCTTGTCTAGTAACTCATCCTCAAAGACCAATGCAAGGAAATCCACCCCCGGTGGGAATAACCCACCTCCACCTATGAACCCAACATTTGAATTCCCCATTTTTGATTTGCATGATAATGTTAATCTAAAAAATATTCTAGCTTCTTCTCTTCCTAAATTTTATGGACTAGTGATAGAGGACCCCAATACTTTCTTGTTTGAATTTGATGTCCTCTATAGGAGTTATGATTACACTACAGATTCTCATAGACTCAAAATATTTCCTGCCACTTTAAAAGAATCAACTTTGAGATGGTTTATGAATCTAGGGAGTACTACAATCACTACATGGGATGAGATGAAACAATTGTTTCTTGTGGAATATAAAGATTATTGTAGAGGGACTGACCACCATGGGGATGATATTTTTAGAATGATACAAAGGGAGGATGAGAGTCTAGAAAATTATCTGGAGAGATTTCTATTCACTGTCAAGAAGATTATTTGGAGAGATTTCTATTCAGTGTCAAGAAGTCCAAGCATATTGCTTTAAATGAAGATTCTCTTAAGTTTATATTTCTTAGGGGAATCAGTGACAAATGCAAGGATTCTTTAGACCTTATGGGAGGTGGTGATATAACTCAAGGAAAATGGAATGACATTGGTCAAATTTGCTAGAAGTATTCTAGATCTTCTTCTAAGAAGAGTACGCGTTTCAAGCCAGGAATGTCTTCATCAACATCCAGTAATGGAGTTTCATGAATAGAGCCCAATCACCTTTTGAAAGATTTTAAAGAGGATATCATAAACAATATGGCTACTCAATTAGACACACTTCAATCTAAGAAGAAGCATGAGGAAGCTGATGTAATGCTCATAGAATTTTGTCCACATTGTAGACATAAGAAAAGAGACTATAGATGTAAGATGGTTGCAAATCTTGAAATTCCTGATTTCAAGATGGTACAAGGAGATAATGAAAAAATCTTCTATGTTTCTCAAAGAAGGCCAAATTTTTCAAGACAAGGTATGCCTCCAGATTCACTTTCTTTTTCTGGTTATAGTGGAAATTCCTATTCACAAAATAATCAATGTCAACCTCCATATGCTCAAAATTTTAAAAATTATCAAAATTGGTATAATCCTCGAGGCCAAGGGAAAATTTTTGACAATCAAACTCCATAGTGGCAATAGCCACAAGGAAATTGATCTCAATCTCAGGGACCATGGCAACCTACTCCTCAATGGAGAGGAAGTCTGAAATGAATGAATCGGTCTTCTGGTTATCAGCAACACCTCAGCAGTCTCAGCAGCCTTCTATAATGTCCCCTCCTGCTACTAATATCATTCCATCTAAACCCACTCGACTGCCCACTCAACCCATGCCAAATCCTAATAGAGAGCCTTAGTAGCAACATCAAGTTTATTCAGCTAATCCTAATCAATACCTAACTTATTCTCTTTCTATAAGTGATATTCAACTTATATATGGGACAACTTTGCCTAACCCATCCCCTCTAGTTATAATTGCAATACAAAAGGAAAATGAAATATCTATCCCAACAACCCAAATTTCTCAGAGTCAGCAAATACCCCCATTTCCTTAAAGGTTGCAAGCTAAAGAGATTCCTCAGCAAGAGGATATAAATTTTAATATCATTGATCAACTGAAACACATATGTGTTAAGATTCCATTATTTTAGGCTATAAAGGATGTTCCTATTTATGGTAAGGCAATTAAAGAGGCATGTTTAAGAAAACCTGGCATGAAGAAAAAGGATCCACAAATAGTGCATGTGATGGGTCAACTGGCTGATATTATGTTGGGAAAAGTTTCAATTCCTAAATATTCTAACCTTGTTAGTCCTATTATGAAAATAGTCATCAATTGCACTCAGATAAAGAATGCCTTAATAGATTTGGGAGTAGCCATCAATGTAATGACAAGAGACATTATGCAAAAACTTAACATAACTAGTCTCGGGCCTACTCCTACGGTCCTGCAGCTTGCTGACAGTTCTACAATTTTTCCTGATGGTATGATTGAAGATGTTATCGTTAATTTAGACTCCTGGGAATATCTGGCAGATTTTATGATCTTGTCTCCTAAGGCTACATTGGGGGGATAGCCAGTTATCTTAGGGAGACCTTGGCTTGCTACAGGTGATGCATATATTGGATGTCAATTAGGGGACATGACTATTTTTTATAGAAATACTACTAAAACTCTAGCTCTGTATTCACCAGCTCAACCCTACCTTGATCAAAAATAAGTTATTTGGCCTAACGTGGGGAAGAATTAGAGGAGGAAGTCAACTTGATGATTAACAAAGAATCATTCATATGACTCTAGGATGATGATTCTATCCTTCCTAAAATTTTGGCAAATCAGTATAATCTGGAGCAATAGTCATAGGAGTTAACATCAAGTATTACAATATCAAATTTTCCTACAGCCACTGACATATTGCATACCTTGTTGCCATAGGAAGTCCACACTTCTTGTCTTTCTGAAGTAGCTCAGGTTGATCTTACTTTCAAGGTGGAAGTTGATCCAAATAAATGTTTGAATATCAACAATCAACTCACAGAGACACAAAGGCTAACACTGGTTGAATTGCTCACATGTCATCAACACGCTTTTGCGTGGGATTACAAAGATATGCAAGGAATTGATCCTATGATTTGTACACACCGTATTTATATCAAAGAAGACTGTAGACCACTCAGACAACCACAAAGAAGAATCAATCTTGCATTAAGGGAGATAGTTAAAGAGGAACTACATAAGTTATTAAATGTTGGATTTATCTATCCTATATCAGATAGACTATGGGTGTCACCTCTAGTCATAGTTCCAAAGAAAGGAGGTAAATGGTGGGTATGTGTAGATTACAGAGCTTTCAACTCAGCAACTAGGAAGGATCATTTTCCATTACCATTTGTGGATTGGGTATTATATTCCTTGGCAAGGAAGCGATACTTTTCATTTTTGGATGGATTCGGTGGCTACAACCAGATTCAAATTGCTCCTGAGGATCAAGAAAAGACTACATTTACTTTCCCTTGGGGAACATATGCATATTATTTTCTTCCCTTTGGGTTGTGTAATGCTCCAACTACTTTTCAAAGAGCAGTGATAAGCATATTTTCAGATATTTCCCAGGACAACATCAAGATCTATATGGATGATTTTAACACTTATGGTTTAAAATTTGAAGAGGCATTGGAGAATTTAAAGAAATTTTTACAAAGGTGTGAAGATTACAATTTATCCTTGAATAGTGAAAAATGCTTTATGGTGATACAGGAAGACATAGTTCTTGGTCATCATATTTCTATAATTGAAATACAGGTTGACCTAGCCAAAATTGAAGTTATTCAAAACCTTCCTGCCCCCACAAAGCAAAAATATGTTCGAAGTTTCCTTGGTCATGTTGGATATTATCAAAGATTTATTAAGGATTTTAGTAAAATTGCAGGACCTTTGTATTGTCTTTTGACTAAAGATATGGAGTTTGATTGGACTCCCACATGCCATGAAGCTTTCTTGAAGCTCAAACATGCCTTGACTTAAGCATTAATGCTCAAGGGTCTAAACTGGTCATTGCCTTTTCATATTCATACAGATGCATCATATTAATCTATAGGAGAAATTTTGGGGCAAAAGATAGACAATTTGGAGAATGCAATTTATTTCATCAACAAAAACATGCAGGGACCTGAGCTTAATTATACTATCACAGAAAAGGAGATGTTGCCAGTAATACATGCACTTAAAAAATTCAGGCATTATATCACATGATATAAATTCTATGTGCATATTGATCATACAACAATTAGATATCTCATGAACAAGCCTTCAATTACATGAAGATTGGTTCGATGGCTACTATTGATGCAAGAATTTGATATTATAGTTGTTGATAAACCAGGTAAAGCTAATGTAGTTGCAAATTATCTTTCTAGGCTTCAATTGCAAGATAATCCTAAAGCTATAGATGATGCTTTCCCAGATGAACATTTGTTCTTGATAAAAGCTCACACTCCCTAGTATGCCAATATTGCAAATTATTTGGCTACTAATAAGATGCATTCTCATTTTTCTCCTAAAGAAAGAAGGTTGTTAGTTGAGAAATTTTTTAGTTTCTCTTGGATTGTTGATTGTTTATTTTATACTGGACCTGACCAAGTCTTAAGAAGGCATGTCAGAGAGGATAAAATATATGATATTATTTATGCATGTCATTATGAGCCATGTGGAGGATATTTTGCTGCTAAAAGAACAACACTTAAGATCTTTAACACAGGATATTATTAGCCAGCTTTGTATAAAGATGCAGCTCAATATACTAGAAAATGTGATAGATGCCAATGAATGGGTGGGCCTACTAGATCTAATGAAATTCCATTGTATCCCCAAATATTGGTTGCACCATCTGACAAATGGGGATTGGATTTTGTTAGACCAATTGATCCTCCTTCCAATGGGAAATCCTATATTCTAGTATGCATTGATTATGTTACAAAATGGGTGGAAGCAAGAGCAATGACACATGCAAGAGATAATAAGGTAGCTAAATTTCTCTATGAGGAAATATTTACCAGATATGGAGTCCTAATAGAGATTGTTTCCGATCCAAGATCACAATTTACTTCCATGTTAATTGCAGCATTGGTTAATGAACATAATATCAAACACGGGAAGTCTAGTCTGTAATGCCCCGCCAGGAACCCTAAAGGAATGCAACACTACAAGGCAACTAAAGGGTGAAATAAATTTTTTTTAAAGATTAAGTGCATTAATTATAACATTGCACGTAGAATAACACAAGCAGAAGTCTAACAATGACATCCTAAAGGGTTACCAACAAAGATTAAATCATAACTAAAAACAACACCATAATGTTAATCCAATTATCCATCTAATTAGAGAACTCAATTGCAATAAAATTACATCATGTTTATAAACTGAATTTCATATTGAAAGATTTAAAGTGATACAATATATTGATTTCAAATGAAGCATTTACATATAGGCATAAAGATAACTTGAAATAAAATACATTCCACTAAATTAAGATTATAATACTCAATAATTACATGGCTTCCAATAGCACAAATGAAATACATAATTACAATGCCAAGGTTACATAGTTACTGATAGAATGATCACATGGGTCTCAAAGGTACAATAATCACGAACAAGAGCTAATACACGAATCATGAACCAAGGCACACCAGTGAAGCCAATCCTCGCGTGAAGGTACGAATCAGAATATTCGATGGGAAGTGGCACTACCACTCGACCATGTGATCAGAAAATAGAACCACCCCACCATGCTAGGAGATAGAAAAAGACCCTCAAGCAAGCAAACAAGACAAGAACAATAGTACATCAAGACTCCACTATACACATGTGGCTCAACTCACAAAATACTTGTTACCCTAAAGAGAGAGTGTCATCACATGGTTTAAGATGGTTACCCTAGGTAGGCCTCCATAGGTCCCGACCCCCATCCTGGGTTATCCTAGTAACCTTTCATGAAGACAAGGTGGTAGGTTTGCCATTCCAGGCCTTCCCACTACACCTTGAGCCTATAAGAGCACTCAACCATGTGCAGGGTGTAATATCTTAATTAAATTTATAAATACCCACCCCCTAATTAATTTTTAGATTATCACTTATTAACTGACTTTCGAGGGGTTATCCTGTCAACCACTTCGGGTGCGGCCCCCACTCGAAAGCCACTCTCTCATAGGACACTATCAGGTATGGTCTCTCTATAAGGATCCTATAGCAAAACTGACAGCCATATCTAAACCTGACCAAATACGGGTGAGGGATGCACAAATCAATAACCCAGGAATGACACCAACAGGATTACACAACAACACCTCACCAAGGGGTATAACAACGACACGACATAACGACAACTCAACCATAATTGCAACGAAATTAAGCTTTGACTACAAATACCATTTATAGTAAGATCCTAATACAGGCAATCTTTTCTTTAAACAGCCAAAAGCATAAAATACTTGCAATTAAAGATATTCCAGAGAATAAGAAAATACAACTATATTAATAAAAGAAATTCAATGTTGCCATTTGTCCAATAAGGCTAAATTAACCACATTAAAATTAACCCCCTAATCATATGTTCATGATTAATTTGCAAATAAACCCAATTAGATGATATCAATAAAATAAATTAAATTAAAAATTAAAAATATATATAATAATATAATACAATTACATGAGTAGATATATTCTTCGAATATAAACCATATAATTATATCATATTTAAAATATATATAATTAAAAGAAGATTTAATTTTCCAATAAAATAAATTTAATACTCCAAAATAACATATTAAACTAAAGAAAAATTATATATATATATATATATATATATAAAATTAAATCTGAAACATAAAGTTACTGGCATGCCAAAAAGGGGAAGGCAAATGTTTTATTTTGCTGCTACCCTATGGTAGCAAGTGCTACCTTATGGTAGCACTGCTACCGTGGGGTAGCAGGTTGCCCCCATACAATTTAAATTTATTTATTTTTAGAACAAATTTCAATATAATTTTTTTTTTTTAAATAATAGAGATTAATAAAATCTTTGCTCACCCCCCCCCCCCACACACTCTGAGACAACAGAGTCTAGAAAAACACAGTCAATTATTTTTTTTTTTAAAGAATAAAACTAGCATAAAAAAACAATTACTGGTAAAGAATTTTACCCAAAAATTCAATCTCTGAGACAAAACAGAGATAGAAAATAGCACCATAAACCAAACAATTTCTTTCACAAAGCCAAATTGGCTAGAAACTAAATAGTTTGACAATCCCCAATTGGATTTTTGGGCCAAAACAAGAATGGAAGAAGAGAAATTAAACTCAGAATTTCCTCCAATTTGAAAACTACCAGGAATAAAATTGAATCAATTGGAGGCACAATGGGGAAATCTTGGTAAAATTTTGCCAACATGACTCTCCCAATATCACAAATTTAAAAACTACAATAAACAGGAAATCAAATTCTTTTCATAAACAAAAATGAAAGAATAGATTTTAAACCAAAAACTTAACATGAAATAAATCAAAAAGAGATTGGAGTTGCATTTTTAATAAAAAAAAAGGACTGAAATTTCTCAATAAACCTCATAACAACTAATTCAATAACACTGCAATCATTTAATCAATTTTTTACAACATCTAGAGGAAGCGGAAGAAATATAGATTTTTTTAAAAACAACAACAAGGTAGTGGCCATCCAACATGTGGAGCTTTCTAGGAAGAAATTTGTTGGAGAGCTTCTATCCTGCAATAGATTTCCAAACCAAAACAAAAACAAAAACCTTCTTCCCAAACAATTTTCCAAAATTTGCCTCCTCCAAAAACATGCATCCCTCTTCCAAAACATTCACAGGGATAAATAGAAAAATATTTTAACCTAAACTTTTAGGTTGAAATATTTTTCTCATCCAAAAATATTTAAATAATCAAATTTACTTTTTCTCTTTTCCTTCAGAAAGGTAAATGAGAATTTCAGTTTTTGGAAAAATTCATTTCTTTCATCATGGAATTTAATTAAATTTTCCAAAAAAGAGAAAAACAATAATTTAACTCTATCTTTTTTAAAAAAAAAAATCTAAAAGCAATAGCAAATAACTTTATTTATTTTACTTTTCCACTTGATTTAAATATAGTTCCTTTTCCAATATAAAGCAATTACTAATTTAAATCTAATAACTTCACTCAATTAGCTAAGTCCATAACACAAAGGCATAATAATAATACATAAATTACTTATACCAACTATGAAATGACGACCTAAACTCAAATAAATAATCGGACTCACTAGGGCACATAAACCGACAAAACCACAAGAAGACTTTGAAAAAGTCAAACGAACAAGACTCGAAGATCGAACAAAAGGAACGGATGACCAACTGACGACACTCACATGAGTAGACTGAGAATAAGAATTAGGGTCAACAACTATCTCCTCCACTCCCATTGGACATATAATGCATGCTCAGACCTGTGAAGCCAGGTGGAGACGATACCCCGTACCTACCCGGTACTTGTACCTACAATATCCTGCATCATTGAACCACACATGCATATATACAAATATAGAATACACGGCACATACACTGATGGAGGAGAATCATGGCGTTCCCTGTCTCACTGAAGTGAGTGAAGGAAAATCATTCCCTTACATCCAATACACTCGCAAACACGCAACATATAATTACACATTACATAAGTAAGGTAAAAGTGTCAGTCCATGACAATAATCCATAAAAATAGTACTAATCACAAGTACTGAAATACTGTAATAAAGCATACATCCCATATCTAGTTAAAGCAAGAAATAATATCAAATACATCTGAGTAATGTTTAGCAGTAATGTATCAACAAAAAAGTAAACTGCAAAAAAATATAAGTCTAATAAGTTCGATCGAGAAGGGGCACTACATTGCCCCCCCCAAAAAAAAAAAAACTAGGCTTACTCCTGGAAGCCTAAAACAAATAAGAATAGAGCTCTCTCATCTTCATTGCATCCTCCCAAGTCAGCGAGGTCTCATCACTTGGGTCCCATAGGACCCTTACCTGATCGATGGTATGACCCTTGAGGGTCAAATCCCAACCCTAAAGAATGCGCATGGGCTCCATGGAAAGTTGCTCGTCCTCGACCTACAAAGGGTTCCAATCAAGAATATGAGTCACATCAGGGTGATAAGGTCGAAGAACTAAAACATGAAAGATATCGTGGATGCAAGATAGACTCGGTGGCAAGACAATACGATAGGAAACAGGTCCTATCCTCTCAAGGATCTCAAAAGGGCCAACAAAATGAGGCACCAACTTAGAACCCTTTAAATAACGGATCAAACTCTTCTGCGGACGCACTCTCAATAACACATGATCGCCAACAGAAAACTGACAATCTACCCTATGAGCATATGCATACTTCTTTTGCCTATCCTGCACAACTACCAAATGCTCACGAATCCACTCAACCTACTGCTCCATCTCTCGAAGGATATCCGGTCCTATACGCACCCTGTCCTCTAACTGATCCCAACTCAAAAGACTATGGCAAGGACGACCATACAATGCCTGGAAAGGAGACATACCTATGGAGCTATGATATCCATTGTTATAAGCAAACTCCACTAGATAAATATAATCCTCCCAGCGCGACTGTTGGTCCATAACATACATGCAAAGCATGTCCTCCAAAACCTGATTCACACACTCAGTCTGACCATTTGTCTCTGGATGATAAGTTAAACTAAAGTTCAACTGATTCCCCAAAGCATGTTGAAGTGAGGTCCACAATGCTGAGGTAAAGATAGGATCTCAATCAGAAATGATCTGCCTTGTAATCCCATGCAATCTCACTACATCTTCCAAGAAAACCTGAGCCACCACTACTGTCGTATAGGAAGCTTGAATAGGAACAAAATGAGCAACCTTGGTCAACCTATCAACAATGAACATGATGGCATCATGATGACACGAAGAAACAGGCAACCCAACAATGAAATCCATGGAAATGATGTCCCATTTCCAATTTGGTACTATATTAGGCTATAAAAGCCTTGTCAGGTGTTGATGCTCCACCTTCACTAGCTGACATTCCAAACACTTCGACACAAAATCAGCAATGTCATGCTTCATGCTAGCCCAATGATAAATCTGCCTAAGATCTATGTGAATCTTCTTGACACCTGGATCTGTCAAATAAGGTGCATGATGGGCCTCGGTCATGATCAAAATGCGAAGACCCTCCAAAGGAGGTACATAGATCCGACCAAGATGATGAAGAAGACCATCTGCCTCAAGACTATAACTAGAAAACCTATGCTCCAATGGCCTTCCAGGCTCCATCACGGCTCTAACCTCTTGATACCAAGTATCTTGAGGAAGAACCCCAACTATTATCTCTGTCATGTCCACTCCAAGGGACAATGTTGAAACTTCATGCCGCCTACGACTCAAAGAATCTACCACTACATTCTTTTTCCCCTGAATATATCAAACCTCAAAATCATACTCGCAGAGGAATTCCATCCATCTTCGTTGTCAAGCATTCAAGTTCAGTTGCGTGAAGATATATTGCAAACTGTGGTGATCACTATGCAGCTCAAACCAATGCCCTAACAGAAAATGTCGCCATCTAACCAATGCATGCACTATAGCTGCCAACTCCAAATCATGAACTAGATAGTTCAACTTGTGGTCCTTGAGTTTGTGAGACTCATAGACAACCACATGTCCATTTTGCATAAGCATTGCACCTATACATTCTAAAGAGGCATTTGTGCATACCATAAAATCTATGGATGGATTAGGGAATGCCAAAATTGGAGCACTGACAAGGAGTTCCTTCAGGGTATGAAATGTTGACTCACATTGCTCTGACCAAACAAACTTATTCCCTTTTCTCTGAAGAGAAGTTATCGGGTGACCTATCCGGGAAAAAACCTGAACAAAGCGATGGTAATATCTGGCCAAACCCATAAAACTCTAAACCTTTGAAACATCGGTCGACGCTGGCCAATCCACTATGGCTTGGATCTTTGAAGGATCGACAAATACACCTTCTCCCGAAACCACATGACCAAGATAGTTTACCTTAGACTGGAAGAAATCATACTTCGCCAAATTGGCATAAAGTTGATTCTCCCTCAAGCACTGCAATACCTATCGTAAGTGACCCTCATGCTCTTCCATAGATCTAGAATAAGTCAAGATGTAATCCAAGAACACAAGGACAAAATTATCAAGGTAGGTGTGAAAAACCCCATTTATGAGGCACATGAAAATTGAAGGCACGTTTGTCAACCCAAATGGCACCACTGTGAACTAATAGTGACCATAACGAGTACAAAACATCATCTTATGAATGTTTGCATCATGAATGCGCAACTGATGATACCCAGATTTCAAATCAATCTTAGAGAATACCTTGGCTCCCTTAACCTGATCGAAAAGATCATCTATACAAGGCAATGGATATCGATTCCAGATAATTACCTTATTCAGCTGTCGGTAATCAATACATAACCGAAGAGAACCATCCTTCTTCTTAACGAAAATAATAGGCGCACCCCAAGGAGAGACACTAGGATGAATGAATCCCTTGACCAACAATTCCTCCATCTGCAACTTCAACTCACTCAACTCCTGAGAAGTCATCCAATATGGATCTCTCGAAATAGGTTCTGCGCTAGGAACCAAGTCAATGCGAAAGTCTATGTCTCACTTCGGAGGCATACTAGGAACATCAATGGAAACACATCGGCATACTCTTGAAGAATAGGGTGACCATCAAGAGAGATTTCTTG
Source organism: Cryptomeria japonica (assembly GCF_030272615.1). Lineage (NCBI taxonomy): Eukaryota > Viridiplantae > Streptophyta > Pinopsida > Cupressales > Cupressaceae > Cryptomeria > Cryptomeria japonica. Next base: position 259,710,187 of record NC_081415.1, read on the forward strand.
ACTCTCTCCCTCATCCATATCCTCAAGAGCAACTACAAAAAGTTGGCATCCTCGATGCATACACCACTTAAGTTGCATAGCGGAAATCATACGTAAGGATATCGATCTCTGAACTCAAACGATCCCCACTTTCCTACCATGGCCATCTAAACACTCTACTATCTTCTGATGATAGTTGACACAAGCACTGTGAGATGATAGCCAATCCATCCCCAACACTAATCCATAGGATCCCAAAGGAATGACTTAAAGGTCAACAGAATTCACAAAGGATCCTAGGTCCAACTCACAACTAGGAACAAAGGCATCTACGAACACGTGCACCCCGATAGCCAACTCTACTTGCAACCTATCCGCCTGCTTAGCAGACACGAGCCCACACCACTCCACAATGGATGAAGAAATGAAAGAATCTGAAGCACCAAAGTCAAAAAGGACAGAGATATGAATACCACACAACACAACTACGGCCTCAATAATTGTCCCTTGATGCTCAACCTGGTAGTCATCAACCACTGAAAACACTCTGTGGGATCTACCTGCATCCCCTATTGTCTGCTCTGATGCTGCTGGCCTTTGACTCCCCGTCTGGTGAGAACAATGAGGGCACTGAGTGGCTATATGACCAAACTTTCCATAAGAGAAGCAAGCTCCCCTACTTGGTCCTCTACCTCTAGTCGGCCCACTAGACTACTGAAAGCTTCCCTTGCTAGGGGCCTGAGATGCACTCTGAGAGGACTACCCTAGAAAACCCTGTCTTCTCCTCTGCCAGTTCCTATTTCTCCTATGTTGAGCGTTGCCACCCTGCTAGCCCCGGAATTGTTTCAGTCTCTGCGGTTATTGTTGTTGCTGCTATCCACCCTTAGCGGGTGTCTGAGGACTCCTGAATGATGTAGTTGGTTGGGACTGGTTCCCACGAGCTCTAGGACCACTAAAAGGAACTTTCCCTATCTGCACCCCCGACTGATCACCATGTGCACGGCTAAGGTTCTACTCAACCAACTTGGCTTTCACCACGGCTACCTCAACTGAAGCTGGCTCAAAAACTCTCACTCCACTGATGCGGTCATTAGGACCCCTCAAGAAGTACTGCACAAGCATTGCCTCATCATTACCAATCCTGGCATATTGTTTAAGATCATAGAACCTATGCTCAAACTGGTCTACTAATGAACCATACTAACGCAAAGCATAGAACTTGCCCAAGAGTGCCTCCACTGGAGTGAAAGAAATCATGCCCTAAATCTCTCTAAAAATATCTCCCATGATATGGTGTTAATACACACATCGATCTTCTCCTCCTCTAATCTCCACCAGATTGAAGCAAAACTATCGAGATGCATGATAGCACATCTCGCTTTGGTGTTGCTATTATATGGGAACATAGCGAAACACCGATCCAAACTAATAAGCTAGGTCTTTGCCTCGAGACCGGTACCTTTACCATCAAAGAAGGGAGGGTTGGTCCTCATCAAGTCCCTAATGTGACCCATAGGAGATGGATCTTGGTCAGCTGGGACCTCCCTCCTTTTGGGGGACCTCTCTCTCTCCTCTAGAACCTGCCGATGTGACTCCCCAACCTGAGCATGGATGGGCTGCTCACCCTCAGGCCCGGGGCCTAGTCTAGCTAGAACCTCCTGAAACATCTGTCTTAGCTCTTCTCTTTCGAGAACCTGCTCTCCTGCATGATGTTCATCCTGATGAAAAGATGGCTCTTGATCCACACTCACATGAATGGGTGGTGGCGAAGGACTATGGCAGTCTGAACCTTGACCCCATCCCCCACCTCTACCTCTATTGCAGCCACCAACACAACCAACTCCCCTAGCTTTCCTAGCCATGACCTAACACTGTAAGGGAGAAAACGGTTCAGATCTACAACAAGCATAAAATAAGGGAAACATGAGCACTAAGACCTACACAAAAGGTCAAGTTGAATGGGCTCACTACAATCCCAGAGTACCCAATGTTGAAACATGGGCTTTGATACCAAATGTAATACCCCGCCAAGAACCCTAAAGGAATGCAACACTACAAGGCAACTAAAGGGTGAAATATTTTTTTTAAAAAGATTTAGTGCATTAATTATAACATTGCACATATAATAACACAAGCGGAAGTCTAACAATGACATCCTAAAGGGTTACCAACGATGATTACTTCGTAACTAAAAACAACACCATAATGTTAATCCAATTATCCATCTAATTAGAGAACTCAATTACAATAAAATTACATCATGTTTATAAACTAAATTTCACATTGAAAGATTTAAAGTGATACAATATATTGATTTCAAATGAAGCATTTACACATAGGCATAAAGATAACTTGAAATAACCTACATTCCACTAAATTAAGATTATAGTACTCGATAATTACATCGCTTCCAATAGCACATATGAAATACATAATTACAATGCCAAGGTTACATATTTACTGATACAATGACCACATGGGTCTCAAAGGTACAATAATCATGAACAAGAGCTGATACATGAATCATGAACGAAGGAAAACAAGCGAAGCCAATCCTCGCATGAAGGTACGAACCAGAATATCCAATGGGACGTGGCACTACCACCCGACCATGTAATCCCAAAATAGAACCACCCCAACATGCTAGGAGATAGCAGAAGACCCTCAAGCAAGCAAACAAGACAAGAACAATAGTACATCAAGACTCCACTATACACATGTGGCTCGACTCACAAAATACTAGTGACCCTAAATAGAGAGTGTCATAACATGGTTTAAGAGGGTTACCCTGCATAGGCCTCCATAGGTCATGGCCCCCATCCTGGGTTATCTTGGTAACCTTTCTCAAAACCCTGGCTCCATCTAAGCATCATGCGGACCCTAAGAACCTTTCATGAAGACAAGGTGGTAGGTTTGCCATTCCAGGCCTTCCCACTACACCTTGAGCCTATATGAGCACTCAACCATGTGCGGGGTGTAATATCTTAATTAAATTTATAACTACGTGCCCCCTAATCAATTCTTAGATTATCACTTATTAACTGACTTTCGAGGGGTTATCCTGCCAACCACTTTGGGTGTGGCCCATGCTCAAAAGCCACTCTCTCATAGGACACTATTAGGTACGATCTCTCTACGAGGACCCTATGGCGAAACTGACAGCCATATCTAAACCTGACAAAATACGGGTGAGGGATGCATAAATCAATAACCATGGGTGGAATTTAACACACAACAACTTACACCAACAGGATTACACAACAACACCTGACCAAGGGGTATAACAACTATATGATATAACGACAACTCAACCAGAATTGCAACGAAATTAAGCTTTGACTACAAATGCCATTTACACTAAGATCCTAATACAGACAATCTTTTCTTTAAACAGCCAAAAGCATAAAATACTTGCAATTAAAGATATTCCAGAGAATAAGAAAATACAACTATATGAATAAAAGAAATTCAATGTTGCCATTTGTCCAATAAGGCTAAATTAACCACATTAAAATTAACCCCCTAATCATATGTTCATGATTAATTTGCAAATAAACCCAATTAGATGATATCAATCAAATAAATTAAATTTCAAATTAAAAATATATATAACAATATAATATAATTACATGAGTATATATATTCTTCGAATATAAACCATATAATTATATCATATTTAAAATATATATAATTAAAAGAAGATTTAATTTTCCAATAAAATAAATTTAATACTCCAAAATAACATATTAAACTAAAGAAAAATACTATATTATTATTATTTTTAACATATATAAAAAAATTAAATCCAAAACATAATGTTACTAACACGCCAAAAAGGGGAAGGCAAATGTTTTATTTTGCTGCTGCCCCTAGCTAACCGCAAGGTAACTTGCTACCATACGGTAGCAAGTGCTACCTTGTGGTAGCATTGCTACCGTGGGGTAGCACTGCTATTGTGGTAGCAGGCTGCCCCCATACAATTTAATTTAATTTTTTTAAAAAAAAATTTCAATATAATTTTTGATAACTCAATGATGAACCACTAGTACCAAACCGGTACTGAGAGGGGGGGATGAATCAGTACAAACACCAATATCATCCGAAACCAGTTTGACAGCAAATTCTCCAAAAGACTAACAAATAGGGATACCGGTAAAACAGAGTGCAACCGGCAACATCCAGTATAGCTCAACCAGTCATGAACCGGTCACTCAATAAGCTTTCCTCTTGGCTCAATACCACGGTATCATTATATTCTTATGCATAAATAAGTAAACTTAGCCATCAGATCTTCACAAGTGTGAGTTCAACATGTTTTATAGACAGACATAAAACATAGAACCTTCATATGCTTAACAGGTAAGACAAAGCATCACAAGACAAAAGCATTTCACATGACACACATATTTTTCACATGGAAACCCAACTAGGAAAAACCACGATGGGGATGAATACCCACAAGCTGATTTTTGAACTCTTTAGAAGTCCTCTCTATTATGAGCCTTGTCTGGTTAAGGACATTACAATAGGTTCTGGTAGGAACCGATCCTGTTAGGGATCACCCAGTTAAGGGCTAAACCTGGTAGGGTCACCTTGTTAGAGGATTTCAAGAACTCAATAGCTAAAAGGATCTCCTAAGCTTCTCAAACTTATCAGAACTCATTAGCCTCGAGTTACTTGGTTAAGGGATTTGAAACAAGCTGATTAAGACCACCTGATTTAAGGGATTTTGAATCAAGCCAGTTAAGGCTACCCTGTTAGGGGATTTTATAGCTATTGAAGTGGTTAGAAATCAACAGGTATTACAATGATCTATTAACAACACTTAATGCTAATGCAGATCCGTTTAGGCTCCTCTTTTCCTTCTGCACATTCACTTTGCAGGTATCTCTTCTCTCCTATGGTCTGGCAAGAATCTCGTATCACTTCCCTTGGATACACACTCACAACTTTTGCCAACAACCTCAGATAGAAACCCAACATCGACCTTATAGGAAACATATAGGTTGGTAGCAAAAACCCTAAACCCTAAACCTGTTAGGTTAAGCAATTCAAATGGTTCGATCTTGACCGTTGAATCATACTGCATTAAATGCAGCAATCTTGAATCAATCTCAAGACATTCTCCATCGTCCATTATCCACCGTTTTCATGGTGGCTGATAACCCATCATGCATTATCACCGTTTGACAGACTTCGCACTTTCCCGAGGTGGATAGGAATAGTCTTCTTCATGCGCATAGAGCTTACATGGCAACACGATCTGTCCATCATCATACTGCTAACTCATCACACGAAGATTACCGATTGAGTCACTTGAGTTGCTCCAACCGGAAACCCTAAAGTGGAGGCTACCTACAACCCGGTAACCATATAGTGCTTCCATGTGTCGGTTCACATAACTACATGCTGGTTAACCTTGAAAAAATGTGCCACTTCACTTGGCATATAAACCGGTTCATACATATGTCGGTTCCTCTCTCTTCACCTATCACATGTGTCGGTTCTTACCATGTCTCATATTGACATCAATGACAACATACAATATCATTATGTCTTCATGCCAGTTTACACAAGGCTCATGTCAGTTCACATAATGCCAACAATCTCCCCCTTTGGCATTGATGGCAATATACAAAAGATATCTTCTCTGCTTCACATCTTCTCCCCATTTGCTACAGATATCTTTTCGCTTTACTCTCACTCCTTCTCCCCCTTTGACAATAATGCCAAAGTGGAGGTACAATCATCTTTGTTTCATCATGTTGCTCCCCCTGAGGAGTAGCATCCATAAACACACCAATCAACAGAAGATTTGTCTTTTCAGTACCTGACTGATGTGGAACAATCACTTTTAGTTCACCTCCTAAAGGGGCAATACCCCTAATTCACCTCTCAAATGCACAAATGTTGTCTTTGGGAGAGGATTGGTGAATATGTCTGCTAACTGCTCCTTACTGGACACATGCTCCAGTGCAATCTCTTTGTTCTGAACCTTTTCCCTTAAGAAATGATACTTAAGCTCAAAATGCTTGGCTCTAGAATGTAAAACTGGATTCTTTGATATATTGATAGCACTTGTGTTATCATAGAATATACTTACCGGTTCAGATACAGGGATCTTGAAGCCTTCCAGTATATGCTTCATCCAGATTGTCTGAGTGCAATTCATGAAAGCTGCAACATACTCTGCTTCCATTGTAGACTAAGAGATGCAACTCTGCTTTTTACTCATCCATGAGACCAGTCTACCACCGAGAAAGAATGCACCACCGATTGTGCTCTTCTGGTCATCCACATTACCGGACCAATCAGCATCTGTGAATACTTTCAGATTGAAATTAGTGTTGTATGGGTACCACAATCCATAATCAATTGTTCCCTTCAGATACCTAAGAATCCGCTTGACTGCACTCAATTGAGATTCTCTTGGACTCTTCTGGAACCTTGCAGTGATGCCAACTGCATGTGCAATATCCAATCTGCTATGCACTACATAATGCAACTTACCAATCATTAACCGGTATTCCTTCTCATCAACTGGTGCAGAATCATCCTCCTTTGTCAATTTGCAACCGGTCACCATTGGTGTACCAACCGGTTTGCTATCTTCCATGCAAAAATTCTTCAACACCTCTTTGACATATTTGGACTAAGTGATGAAGATTCCATCATTCATCTATTGGATCTGCAATTCAATGAGGAACTTAATCTCCCCTATGAGTGACATCTCAAACTCTTTCTTCATTTCATCAACAAACTCATGACTCATCTTGTCATCTCCTCCAAAGATAATATCATCAACAAAAACTTCACAGATCAGGATCTGATCTTCTTCAGACTTCAAGTAGATATTGCTATCTTCACTTGTTCTCTCAAATCCAATCTTCACAAGATGGGAATGTAGGCGCTCATACCATGCCCTAGGTGCTTGCTTTAGACCATATAATGCTTTGTGTAGCCTACATACCATGTCACTGTCTTCAGATAGGGTAAACCCATCCGGTTGCTCAATATACACCTCCTCTTCAAGTACACCATTTAGGAATGCAGATTTTACATCCATTTGACATACCTTGAATCTCTTAAAAGCTGCATATGCAAGAAGCATACGAACTCCTTCCAATCTAGCTACAGGAGCAAAGGTTTCCCCATAGTCTTCACCTTCTTCTTGAGCATATCCTTTGCATACCAGTCTGGCTTTATTCCTAATCACTGTGCCATCCTCATTCAACTTATTTCTGAACACCCATTTGGTGCCAATGACATTTTTATGCTCTGGTCTGGGTACCAAGGACCATGTACCATTTTTCTCTATCTGGTCAAGTTCTTCTTTCATTGCCTTGATCCAGTCTTCATCTTTATGAGCCTCTTTGAATGACTTGGGCTCAAATTCAGAGATCATACATGAGTTTTCTCTGATCTTTCTTCTAGTAAGGATTCTTGCATCCTTATCACCTATGATCTACTTAGGATCATGATTCAGCTTGACATACCAAGGAATGATCTTAACTGGTTCTTCTTGCTTTTCTTCTTCATCCTCATCTTCATCAGTATCAACATTCACCGGTTCAGGAACACTGTTACTGGTACTAGGTTGACTGACAACCGGTTCCCAGAAGGTTGCAACTGGTTCATTTACAACTTGCTCACTGCCAGTTTCCTCAGTCTTCTCAGAGGATTCATCAACTCTTACATTGATGCTTTCCATAATTCTCTGAGTCCTATTGTTGTAGCACTTGAAAGCTTTACTCTTGGTGGAATATCTTAGAAATATTCCTTCATCACATTTAGCTTCAAATTTTTCCTGATGTTCACTCCTCTTGATATAACATTTGCTACCAAATACCTTAAAGTAGTTAACCACAGGTGTCTTACCGGTCCAATACTCATAAGGAGTTTTGTCCTTACCCTTTTTGATGAGTACCCGGTTCATAGTGTAGACTGCAGTGCTCACCGCTTCTCTCCAAAAGGTGTGAGCAACCTTTCCTTGGATCAACATAGTTCTAGCTACTTCAACCATAGTTTGGTTATTCCTCTCTACCAGGCCATTCTGTTGTGGAGTCCGGGGGGCAGACAACTATCTCTTGATGCCAAATTCTTCACAGTACAGTTCTGAGACACTTGATCCTTTTACTGCTTTCCTTCTCCACGAATGCTCTGAAAGCTTTGAATTTCCCAAAAGCTTCAGACTTGTCTTTCAAGAATGTGACCCACATCATTCTTGAGCAGTCATCAATGAGAATCATAAAGTACCTATCACCCTGGACACTTCTAGTTTTCATAGGACCACATAAATCAGTATGCACAAGATCAAGCAAGTTGTCAGTAGTGAAAGATTTACCTTTAAAAGTTGAGGAAGACATTTTCCCCAATTGACATTCTCTACACAAGGTATTATCCGGTTTGCTCAGCACCGGTAGCCCTCTAACTGCCTTGATCTTACTAGCCTTCACAATGTTGTCAAAGTTCACATGACAGAATCTCCTATGCCATATCCAGCTATCATCAAGCTTAGCCATAAGACATGTACTTATATTAGCATTTAGATGAAATAGGTTACCTTTAGTCTGCATGCCGGTGGCTACCAATTTACCATCTTTACCTTTGATTCTGCAAACTCCATTCTTGAATTGCAAAGTGGGTCCACTATCATTTAACTGGGCAACACTTAAAAGGTTGTGTTTGAGACCATCAACCCAATACACATTGTCAGCACTACTCTTTCCATTCAAGGAGATGGACCCTCTGCCTTTGACCATGCATGGTGCATCATTGCCAAAGCAAACCACACCACCATCATACTCTTCTAATGATAGAAACTTGCTCCGGTCACTAGTCATATGGTGAGAGCAGCCACTGTCAATGATCCACTCATTGGAATCATCAAACCGGGAGACAAGAGCCTTCTTGTCTACCACATCTTCCTTTATAGCAACGAACACAATGTCTTCATTCTCTTCATCTTCTAATTCCTCATCTATGACACCTTCATCAACTGCCACAAAACAATTTCTCTGGTTTCCTCCTTTGAATTTCTTGAACCTTTCCAGTTTGTCCTTGTTTTCACTAATAGGACAGTTCATAACAATATGTCCTATCTGGTTACAAGAGAAACATTTCAAAAGAAGCTTACCTATGTATTTACCAGTCCCTTTTGGAAATCTCCTAGCAAGAAGAGCTTCAAATTCCATTAGAATCTCTTCATCCTTCATTTCTCCATTCTGATTGGATTCCCCACTAGTGCTAGCCTCTTTTCCTTTTCTAGATGGTATAGCAGAAGCTTTAAAAGTTGATTCTGACTTTTGAACACTACCATCAAAGCTATTCAACTTATAGGCTGTCAACTTGGCTATGATGGAGTCCAAGGATGCCTTAGACTTGTCTATTGATCTCAGCTCCTGAATAGCAGCAACCCTTATCGCATAGACCGGCAACAGGGATCTCAGGACTTTACTTACCACAGTGGAATCTTCTATTTTGCCACCTGCACTCTTTATTTCTCCAACAATTGTTTTGATTCTTATTCCATACTGTTGAATGGTCTCTCCTTCAACCATTCGCATGTCTTCAAACTTTCCTCTCAGGCTCTCTTCCTTAGCATGTTTTACATGCTCATCACCACCATAGATATTTTCAAGAGCATCCCATACCTCTTTGGGATTTTCCTTGTCTTGAACATCAATGAACTCAATGTCAGAAAGACTACTGATGAGGGCTTCCATGACTTGCCCATTTTCTTGTATCTCTCTCTTTTGGTCATTAGTGAGAGTACCGGTAGGAACAACATATACATTTTCAACATAACTCCAGTGTTAAACACCCATGCTTTTGATGAATATCTTCATCCTGTCCTTCCATATACCAAAGTTTTCCCTGTTGAACTTTGGACCTTCCCTCTTCATCATTTGGCTAGGATCTTTTCCTCAAGCGGTTAAGCTTGCAACACATAGCACCTGGAGTGCTCTGATACCAATTGATAACTCAATGATGAACCACTAGTACCAAACCGGTACTGAGAGGGGGGGGGTGAATTAGTATAAACACCACTATCATTTGAAACTGGTTTGACAAAAAATTCTCCAAAAGACTAACAAACAGGGATACCGATAAAACAGAGTGCAACCAGCAACATCCAGTATAGCTCAACTAGTCATGAACCGGTCACTCAATAAGCTTTCCTCTTGGCTCAATACCATAGTATCATTATATTCTCATGCATAAATAAGTAAACTTAGCCATCAGATCTTCACAACTGTGAGTTCAATGTGTTTTATAGACAAGCATAAAACATAGAACCTTCATATGCTTAACAGTTAAGATAAAGCATCACAAGACAAAAGCATTTCACATGACACACCTATTTTTCACGTGGAAACCCAAGTGGGAAAAACCACGATGGGGATGAATACCCACAAGCTGCTTTTTGAACTCTTTAGAAGTCCACTCTATTACGAGCCTTGTCCGGTTAAGGACATTATAATAGGTTCTGGTAGGAACCTATCCTGTTAGGGATCACCCGGTTAAGGGATACCCGGTAGGGTCACCTTCTTAGAGGATTTCAAGAACTCAATAGCTGAAAGGATCTCCTAAGCTTCTCAAGCTTCTCAGAACTCATTAGCCTCGAGTTACCCGATTAAGGGATTTGAAACAAGTCGGTTAAGACCACCCGATTTAAGGGATTTTGAGTCAAGCCAGTTAAGGCTACCCTGTTAGGGAATTTTACAGCTGTTGAAGTGGTTAGAAATCAATAGGTATTACAATGATCTATTAACAGCACTTAATGCTAATGCAGATCCGTTTAGGCTCCTCTTTTCCTTCTGCACATTCACTTTGCAGGTATCTCTTCTCTCCTATGGTCTGGCAAGAATCTCATATCACTTTCCTTGGATACACACTCACAACTTTTGCCAACAACCTCAGGTAGAAACCCAACATCGACCTTATAGGAAACATACAGGTTGGTAGCAAAAACCCTAAACCCTAAACCTGTTAGGTTAAGCAATTCAAACAGTTCGATCCTGACTGTTGAATCATACTGCATTAAATGCAGCAATCTTGAATCGATCTCAAGACATTCTCCATCGTCCATTATCCACCATTTTCATGGCAACTGATAACCCATCACGCATTATCACCCGTTTGACAGACTTCACACTTTCCCGAGGTGGATAGGAATAGTCTTCTTCATGCAAGATCCTTCATGCGCATAGAGCTTGCGTGGCAACATGATCTGTCCTCCATCATACTACTAACTCATCACACGAAGATTACCAATTAAGTCACTTGAGTTGCTCCAACCGAAAACCCTGAAGTGGAAGCTACCTACAACCCAATAACCATACAGTGCTTCCATGTGCCGGTTCACATAACTACATGCTGGTTCACCTTGAACAAATGTGCCGCTTCACTTGGCATATAAACCAGTTCACACATATGTCGGTTCCTCTCTCTTCACCTATCACATGTGTTGATTCTTACCATGTCTCATATTGACATCAATGACAACATACAATATCATTATGTCTTCATGCCAGTTTACATAAGGCTCATGCCGATTCACATAATGCCAACAATTTTATTTTTTTTAAATCACAAAGATTAATAAAATCTCTGCTTCCCCCCCCCACTCTGAGACAACAGAGTCTAAAAAAACAAAGTCAATTAAATTTTTTTTAAAAGAATAAAACTAGCATAAAAAAATAATTACTGGTAAAGAATTTTACCCAAAAATTCAATCTCTGAGACAAAACAGAGATGGAAAATAGCACCATAAACCAAACAATTTCTTTCACAAAGCCAAATTGGCTAGAAACTAAATAGTTTGACAATCCCCAATTGGATTTTTGGGAATAAACAAGAATGGAAGAAGAGAAATTAAACTCAAAATTTCCTCCAAATTTGAAAACTACCAGGAATAAAATTTAATCAATTAGAGGCACAAGGGGGAAATTTTGGCAAAATTTTGCCAGCATGACTCTCCCAATATCACAAATTTAAAAACTACAATAAATAAGAAATCAAATGCTTTTCATAAACAAAAATGAAAGAATAGATTTTAAACCAAAAACTTAACATGAAATAAATCAAAAAGAGATTGGAGTTGCATTTTTAATTTAAAAAAGGACTGAAATTTCTCAATAAACTTCATAACAACTAATTCAATAACACTACAATCATTTAATCAAATTTTTGCAACATCCTAAATAAGGGGAAGAAATATTGATTTTAAAAAAAACAACAACAAGGTAGAGGCCATCCAACCTATGGAGCTTTCCAAGAAGAAATTTGTTGGAGAGCTTCTATCCTGCAATAAATTTCCAAACCAAAACCAAAACCTTCTTCCCAAAAATTTTTATAGAATTTGCCTCCTCCAAAAACATGCATCCCTCTTCCAAAACATTCACAGGGATAAATAGAAAAACATTTTAACCTAAACTTTTAGGTTGAAATATTTTTCTCATCCAAAAATATTTAAATAATCAATTTTACTTTTTTTATTTTCCTTCAGAAAGGTAAATGGGAATTTCATTTTTTTGAAAAATTTATTTCTTTCATCATGGAATTTAATTAACTTTTCCAAAAAAGAGAAAAACAATAATTTAACTCTATCTTTATTTATTTTTTAAATCTAAAAGTAATAGCAAATAACTTTATTTATTTTATTTTTCCACTTGATTTAAATATAGTTACCTTTCCAATATAAAGCAATTACTAATTTAAATCTAATAACTTCACTCAATTAGCTAAGTCCATAACACAAAGGCATAATAATACATAAATTACTTATACCAACTATGAAATGATGACTTAAACTCAAATAATTAATCGAACCCACTAGGGCACACAAACCGACAAAACCACAAGAAGACTCCGAAAAAGTCAAACGAACAAGGCTCGAAGGCCGAACAAAAGGAACAGACGACCAACTAACGACAATCACATGAGTAGACTGAGGATAAGAATTAGGGTCAATAACTATCTCCTCCACTCCCATTGGACATATAAGGCACGCTCAGACCTGTGAAGCCAGGTGGAGACGATACCCCGTACCTACCCGGTACTTGTACCTACAATATCCTGCATCATCAAACCACACATGCATATATACAAATATAGAATACATGACACATACACTGATGAAGGAGAATCGTGACATTCCCTGCCTCACCGAAGTGAGTGAAGGAAAATCATCCCCTCGCATCCAATACACTCGCAAACATGCAACATATAACTACACATTGCATAAGTAAGGTAAAAGTGTCAATCCATGACAATAATCCATAAAAATAGCACTAATCACAAGTATTGAAATACTGTAATAAAGCATACATCCCATATCTAGTTAAAGTATGAAATAATATCAAATACGTTTGAATAATGTTTAGCAGTAATGTATCAACAAAAAAGTAAACTGCAACAAAATATAAGTCTAATAACTTTGATCGAAAAGGGGTACTACATGCTCCATACCATCCTCAAGCAAATGGTTAGGTAGAGGTTACAAATAGGGATTTAGAAGTTATTCTTACTAGGATAGTAGCTCTTGATAAGAAATATTGGTCAAATAGACTTCCTGAAGCCATTTGGACATATAGAACAACATGAAAGACAACAACTAGTTTTACACCTTTTGAAATGGTGTATGAAAAAACAACCATGATGCCCTTTGAGTTTGAGCATAAAACTCTTAGGACAACTTTGCAGTTGAATATGACTCTCTCTGAAGCACAAAAAGACCACATCATGCAATTGAATGCTCTCAATGAGTTGAGAAAGATGGATGTCCAACATACATAAATTATTCAACATCAACGAGCTAAGTGGCATGATAAATATATCAAGGAGAGAAAATTTAAATCTAGAGATTGGGCATTGTTATATGATTCAAGATATAAGGATACAATGGGGAAGCTACAGACATGCTGGTTGGGCCCATATGAGATTGATGAAGTTTTTCAAAATGGAGTAGTTCAGTTGACAATAATAGACCCAGTCAGATTCAAACTTTGGGTCAATGGTCATCGACTACGCCTTTATCATAAGCCTACAACAAAAGAAAAGTTCCTACAACAATTTGACAGCCAAGTGCAGACCATAGCTCCTGCAGCCTCTGCATGGGACCTTCTTGCCATGGTTCCTGCAGCCTCTGCAGGGGGCCTTCTTGGTTCCAAGTCTTAAAATTTCTCGTGCATGCCTTCATAATAACCATTTCCATACTTAATGTAAATTTCATTCTCTGCTAACAATTTCCTCATCCACCTCATCTGATTTCATTTCTATTTCTGTCACATCATTCACTTCACGTCACCTCATCTTATATTGTGAATAGCTAATCGTTTTATTGCAACATTAATTAGTACGACTCCACGTATGTGTATTATTTTTTTTTTTTTTAATTGTCCATTTATTCTTTCATTATGATTATTACCTGATACAATTCGCATAATTCGCATACCCTTCCCTTTGTCCTTTTTCACATGTTGGACATGTGTCATCTTAAGGTGTGGGGGGGGGGGGTGTTTTATGGTTCTATTTATGACTCCTTAATTATGTGTCCTTGACCATAATGTGTTTTAAATTTTCTTGACATCATTTTTTAATGTGGAAACCTGTAGCTCGAGTGAATATACCTTTCATGCCACCGTAGTTGATCAAAGGTACTAAAGGATAAATAAAAGATTATAGGGCATGAATTTTTAAATTTTGCAGGATATTTCAGTCTTTCAATTTGTTGTGGTGATTGTTTTTGAATGTCTAGTTAGCCATGGGAGGAGCCCCTATTTGTCATGAGCCTATGATTCATGACACCTTACTGCAGGACAACCAATGTGAACACTATTTCCGAACCTATGGATGGATCGACTATATTTTAAAATTGACAGATTTTAATGAGGAGATTGTGCATGAATTTATGTGCACATTCAGTGAAGAAGAGGCTTTTGTCAAAGGGTTACGGGTCATAGCCACAAAGCAGTGAATGGTTGAAGTCATTGGGTTGCCGTAGGATGGAGAACTATTTCCTGAGGCCAAAGATGCAAGAAGTGCAGGGGAAAAGTTTACTCACCCAGCTGATAGACCTCTGAGTGTGGACAATATAGGAACTAAATGGACATCTCTTCCAGGAGAATGGTTGTAGGTTGCATTTTATGTAACAAAATATATAACATGTGATGGTAGGTATGATAGTTCTGATACTTAATGTAAAGAGCTGATGCCAATAGATAACAAGATGAGAGGGGGGGCTGAATCATACAAACTTAAACTTCCATAAAATCAACAGATTCAACCTCGGTAATATAAACTTCAGCAATATTACCAAAAACTGCTAAACATGCAAACTCATAAACATAAAATCATCAAGAAACTCATAACACCAAATTTAACGTGGAAACCCAAATAGGGAAAAACCACTGTGAGATTTCAGACCCACTAAGAAATATACTCTTCTAGAGTATGCTCGGTTAAAAGCAAATCCTGTTAAAGATTACAAACACATTGCTAGATGTGACCCGGTTAAGGGATTTCCCTCAGATCTGTTAGGATCTTCACTTTGTTAGAAGTGACCTTGTGAAAGGATTTCAAACACTCATTTAGAATGTTACCTTGCTAGAGGGTTTACAAATAAGACTGTTAAGTCCACTTGGTTAAGAGATTTCTTTGTTATTCAGAATAAACAACAGTAGTAAATATATCAGCAACTTCACATCTAAAATGCTAAAGTAGATTCTTATTTGCTCAAAACAATCTTGTCATAAGACTTATCTAGTCTTCTGTTGGGCTCCTTACTCTTCAATCTGCATTGTAGATCTTCCTGCTAGTCTTTTATTGCTATAGATCCTTTAACAAACTTCATGTGTGGCATTCCAATCATTTATACATATCCAACTCATCATTGTCCTTCATTAAATAATGCTTGTATTCATCCAATGTGCTCTGTCATAACTCGGTTGCAACTCGGTAAATACTAAACTTTACTCGGTAGACATTCCACCTTCATTAACCGATATCAATAACCTTAGGGTTTACCGACTAGGTTCTTTGCTCGGTGACATAGAATAGTATTAACCTTACAATTAACAACATATGTAGGATATCAAAACAATCTAAATATCATGATCTCATCATTGTCTAACTCAGTAATAGTTGCCCATTGAATAACTTATTCCCCTTATTCATATTCTTTCTGTGTCACTTATCGACCACTTAATTCTCTTCAAATCAATCTCCTCAAGATATGGCAACATCATACTGAATCAGAAAATCAATTTCTTGACATCAATGACAAAATAATGTTATAAAGATAGTTATCATCCTTTTTCAGTTATATCAATAATCTTCAACAACCTTCTCAATATCCTTAATGAATATCAACAATCTATCTTTGTACTGAAAATGCCAACAATATCCCCCTTTGGCATTGATGGAAAAACCAAAAATTAAATGGTAATACCAACAAGATATTCAAATTGATTTGGATTCAGATTGCTGTAAGACTTCTCCTATTATCCGTGAGTTGTAGACTTCTTCTGAAAGTCTTCTCCCCCCTGTCATTATTCTTCTGTTATCTTCTTCATTTAGGATTTTTACCATTTATTCTTCTCCCCCTTTGACAGCAATGCCAAAAAGTAAAAGAACTAAATCATGATTTCTTCCTTTGTGAAGTGATTTGCCTTGCTGTGTATCATCTCAAACTCGGTTAGAGCAACTTGTCTCTATTCATTATTTCCTGCACAACTTTAAGTGACCTCCTAAAGTGTAAATCAACATCAATCCACACATAATATTATATAGATTCATCGAATTGATTCTTTCACCGAACTCGATCAGTGAGTAGAAGATAGGGGTAGGACCCCTAACTTGCTTCTGAGATACTCAAAAGTGTCCCTTGGCAGTGGCTTTGTGAAGATGTCTGCTAATTGCTCCTTAGAACTAATATATTCTAGCACAACTTTCTTCTCTTGGACTTCTTCTCTAAGATAATGATACTTTATAGATATATGCTTTGTCTTAGAGTGCATTACTTGTTTCTTTGAAATGTTAATGGCACTAGTATTATCATAGAATATAGTTACTGGTGCGGTAACTTTTTCATTTATACCTTCCAACAATTGTTTGATCCATGTTATGTTTGTGCAATTCAATGCTACAGCAACATATTCAACTTTTGCTATTGACTGTGAAATACATCCTTGTTTCTTGCTAAGCCAACTTACAAGTCTTTCTCCCAAAAAGAAAGCTCCACCACTTGTGCTTTTCCTGTCATCAATGTTGTCTGCCCAATCAGCATCAGTATAAACTTTTAGATCAAAATCATTTCTCTTTTCATATACTAAGCCATAATCTTTAGTGCCTCTCAAGTATCTAAAAATTATTTTGATTGCTATCATATGGGTTTCCTTGGGATCTGCAGAGAATCTTGCTACAATACCTACTGTATGTGCTATATCCGATCTACTATGCACAACATATTGCAACTTTCCAATCATAGATCGGTAAAGTGTCTCATCAACAGATGCAAATTCATCATTCTTTGATAATTTACAATTAGTAGTCATAGGAGTACTTATTGGTTTAGAATCCTCCATTCCAAATTTCTTCAAGATTTCCTTTATGTACTTGGATTGAGTAATAAAAATCTCATCTTTCATTTGCAATATCTGTAAACCTATAAAATACTTTATCTCACCGATTTATGACATCTCAAATTCTTTGCTCATTTCATTTCCAAAGTTCTTGCATAAGGAGTCATTACCACAAAAAATAATATCATCAACAAATATGGCTAAGATCAGTATATCATTGTTTTCATCATTCTTCATGTACATGTTGTTGTTTTCACTAGTCCTTATAAAACCAATTTTGATCAAATAAGAGTGTAATCTCTCATACCATGCTCTAGGTGCTTGCTTCAGACCATATAAAGCTTAGTTTAGTTTACATACTTGATCTTTACTCTTGTCTTCAACAAATCCTTCAGGTTGTTCAATGTAAACTTCTTCTTCTAGTATACCATTCAAAAATGCAGATTTAACATCCATTTGATATACCTTGAAATTTTTGAAAGAAGCATATGCCAACAATGTTCTTACTCCCTCAAGTCTAGCCACAGGTGCAAAGGTCTCACCATAATCTATTCCTTCTTCTTGAGCATAACCTTTGCAAACTAGTCTTGCTTTGTTGTGAATGACCTCACCTTTTTCATTTAGCTTGTTTCTGAAAATCCACTTTGTAGCGATGACATTTTTGTCCTTCAGTCTTTGAATCAGTGTCCATGTATCATTCTTCTTGATTTGATCAATCTCTTCTGTCATAGCATTTACCCAATCTTCATTGTTAAATGCCTCTTTTACTATTCTTGGTTCAAATTCAAAAATCAGACATGTGTTCTGTCTTAGTTTGTTCCTTGTCATCACTAGATCATCCTTATCTCCTATAATCTGACTTGATGCATGATGTCTTCTAACATATTTGGCTAATATAGGCTCGGTAGGTTCTATATGATCTTCTTCATCACTTAGTAACTAGACATTATCTTCATTTTCTTCAGCAGGTTTCTCGGTAGAACTTCTCGGTTGAACATAAACAAATTCTTCATAATCTTCTGGTCATTTGGATTTTCCTTCATCATTTCTTTCTACAAATTCATCAATTTGCACATTTGCACTTTCTACTATTTTGTTAGATGAATTGATCAGACATTTAAATGCTTTACTTTTAGAAGAATAACCAAGAAATGTTCCTTCTTCACTTTTCTGATCAAACTTTCCATTTTCGTCATCTTTGTGAACATAGCATCTACTTCCAAAGATTTTGAAATAACTTACATTAGGTTTCTTGTCATACCAGATTTCATATGGTGTCTTCATAGTTCCTTTCTTCAGTTGAACTTGGTTCAGGGTGTAAACTACAGTGTTGATTGCTTCTCTCCAAAATGTTTGAGGTACCCTCTTTTCTATCATCAAGGTTCTGGCACAATCCACAATTGATCTGTTTCTTCTCTCGGCTATCCCATTTTGCTGAGGTGTTCTCGGTGCAGACACTTGCCTTTTTATACCATGATCATTGCAGAATAAGTTAAATTCATCAGAAGTGAACTCTCCTCCTCTATCAGATCTGAGACATTTCAGTTGTCTTCCTATTTCATTTTCAACTCTTGCCTTGTACCATTTGAACATTTGAAAATCTTTTGATTTTTCTTTTAAAAACATGACTGACATCATCCTTGAGTAATCATCCACAAATAATATGAAATACTTATCACCATAATAACTTTGAACTTTCATAGGACCACAAAGATCGGTATGTACTAGATCTAAAATTCCTTTAGAAGTGTATGACTTACTTGTAAAGCTTGATCTTGTCATCTTACCCATCTAGCATCCTTGACATATAGCATTCTCAAGTTTTTCCAGACTCAGTAGACCTCTTACTCGGTGATTATTACTTATTTTGATCAAATTATCAAAATTTACATGACAAAACCTTTTATGCCATAACCATGTATCATCTATCTTTGCATAAAGACACTTGTTTCAAGTTGAGTCAAGATGAAATGTATTACCTTTTGTTTGTGTCCCAGTAGCAGCTAACTTTCCATGCTTGTCATGAACTTTGACAATTCCTTTATGAAATTCTATTCGGTAACCTGTATTGTTTAGTTGTGGTACACTCAACAAATTGTATTTCAACCCTTCAACCCAATATACATCATCACATTTAGCTTTGTCAAGAAGTGTTATAGATCCTTTACCTTTTACCAAACATGGTGCATCATTACCAAATCTTACATAGCCTCCATCATAGTCTTCTAAATTAACAAACTTGTGTTTATCACCTGTCATGTGATGTGAGCATCCACTGTCTATGATCCAAGAATCATTATTATTTATGTGAGATATTAAGGCTTTTTCTTCATACCTTTCTTCATCATATCCATCTTTAATAGCCACATAAACAACTTCCTAAGTATCAGTTTCATCAAATTTGTCATCATTGAATTCCTCATCAGCTATTAAGCATGTCTTTCTATCTCTCCTTCTGAAGTCTCGGTGTCCTCTGTATTGGTTGTCTTTCTGTTTGTCTTCTCGATAATCTCTCTTTTCACTAGATTCTCTGTCAAGACAGTTAGAGGCCATATGTCCTATTTTATCACAATTGAAACATTTCAAAGGTAGCTTTCCTTTATACTTGCCTTTGCCTCTCAGTAATCTTCTGGCTAATAATGCTTCAAACTCTTCTTGCTTCTTGATTTCCTCATATAGTTTGTGCACTTTTTCCATGTTATTGCAAAATCTTTCACTTGCTCCACTGTGATCCCCTTTAGAGTACTTACTCATTCTATCATTGTAATCATCAGATTCATCAAGATGAAAAGAACTGAATGCAGATTCAACTTTGTTTACCGAAGACCCACTGTTATCAAAATTACTTAACTCAAATGCATGTAGCTTACCAATAGTAGCATCCAAAGAAACTGGCATGTTAGGTAAAGACCTCAATTCATTGATTGTTGAGACTCGAATAGCATAAGCAGGTAGAAGGGTTCTCAACAACTTAC
Organism: Cryptomeria japonica; assembly: GCF_030272615.1. Lineage (NCBI taxonomy): Eukaryota > Viridiplantae > Streptophyta > Pinopsida > Cupressales > Cupressaceae > Cryptomeria > Cryptomeria japonica. Next base: position 259,730,726 of record NC_081415.1, read on the forward strand.
GTGTTATATCCTTTTCTTCAATAGTTCCTCTTGCTCCTTTAATTTGATTTACAGTTTCCTTTAGCCTTGTACTGTATTGGGTTATGTTCTCACCTTCATTCATTCTCATGGATTCAAGTTGTCATCTTAGACTATCTACTTTTGCTCTTTGAACATGTTCATCACCGCCATAAATAGATATGAGCTTAGTCCACATTTCTTTTGCATCATTACAACCTTCTAAGTCATTAAACTCTCAGTCGGTCAATGTTGATGTTATTTCAATCATTGCTTGAATATGTTCTTGCTTGGCTTTTATCTCTTCCAAGGTTATTGGGTTGGTGCTTGGTGCAATGTAATCATTCTCTAGATAATATGTTGCATATTCTCCAATTCCTGATAGATGCAGCTTCATCCTTTTCTGCCATGTGGAGAAACTTGACTTGTTCAGCTTTGGTGCTTCTCTTTTATACATCTTCGGATCTTTGCCTCAAGTACCTTTAAACTTTTCTTCCAGAGTCCAAAGCTCTAATACCAATTGATAGTTTTGATACTTAATCTAAAGAGTCAATGCCAATAGCTAACAAGATGAGAGGGGGGGGGTGAATCATACAAACTTAAACTTCCATAAAATCAACAGATTCAACCTCGGTAATATATACTTCAGCAATATAACCAAAAACTGCTAAACATGCAAACTCATAAACATACAATCATCATGAAACTCATAACACCAAATTTAACATGGAAACCAAAATAGGGAAAAACCATTGTGGGATTTCAGACCCACTAAGAAATATACTCTTCTAGAGTATGCTCGGTTAAAAGCAAATCCTGTTAAAGATTACAAACACATTGCTAGATGTGACCTGGTTAAGGGATTTCCCTCAGATCTGTTAGGATCTTCACTTTGTTAGAAGTGACCTTGTGAAAGGATTTCAAACACTCATTTAGAATGTTACCTTGCTAGAGGGTTTACAAATAAGACTGTTAAGTCCACTTGGTTAAGAGATTTCTCTGTTATTCAGAATAAACAACAATAGTAAATATATCAACAACTTCACATCTAAAATGCTAAAGCAGATTCTTATTTGCTCAAAACAATCTTGTCATAAGACTTATCTAGTCTTCTGCTGGGCTCCTTACTCTATTTTTCAAAATAGGTCTTCAGGCTTCTGTGCTCGGTAATCACTATGTAGCATCCCTATGCTTACACTTGCCTGCATACATTGTTTACCAACAATTTCTTATTTATAAACGATTCTCACCGCTTAATCTCTTTGATCACATTTCCCATGATCAATCTTAGCCACCAGATCTTCAATCTTGACCAGGTTCAATACATCTTTCAATCTGAAAATGTTTTACCTTGCCTTGGGACTTGCAATCCTTTCTTGGAACTTGCACAAGGTTATTGCGGTTCAATCTGCACTGTAGATCTTCCTGCCGATCTTTTATTGCCATAGATCCTTTAACAAACTTCATGTGCAGCATTCCAATCATTTATACATATCTAGCTCATCATTGTCCTTCATTAAATAATGCTTGTATTCATCCAATGCACTCTATCATAACTCGGTTGCAACTCAATAAATACTAAACTTTACTCGATAGACATTCCGCCTTCATTAACCGATATCGATAACCTTAGGGTTTACCGACTAGGTTCCTTAGGGTTTACCGACTAGGTTCTTTGCTCGGTGACATACTATAGTATTAACCTTACAATTAACATCATATGTAGGATATCAAAACAATCTAAACATCATGATCTCATCATTGTCTAACTCAGTAATAGTTGCCCATTGAATAACTTATTCCCCTTATTCATATTCTTTCTATGTCACTTACCGACCACTTAATTCTCTTCAAATCAATCTCCTCAAGATATGGCAACATCATACTGAATCAGAAAATCAATTTCTTGACATCAATGACAAAATAATGTTATAAAGATAGTTATCATCCTTTTTTAGTTATATCAATAATATTCAACAACCTTCTCAATATCCTTAATGAATATCAACAATCTATCCTTCTACTGAAAATGTCAACTCCAATCTGCATTTTGTTCATTTTAAATTATTGAGTCATTTGAGACATGGCCAAAGGATGAATATTCTGAATTTCGTGTATCATCTTATCTCTATTAATGCAAAGGAAACACAAAGGGGTAGTAACCATTCAGTTAGTCATCATGGATTAATCAAACTTTTGGTAGAACGGTCTCTTAGAGATGTCTCAAAAATGTCATAGGGAGAGTTTGAGGATATCGAGCAATTTGGGGAAGAAGATGATCTTGCTACAGAAGAAATAACATTTCAAGAGGAAAATATGGGAGAATCCTCATCTCCTAGGGTTTCTGCAGTAGTCGAACCTCCTATTGCCGAAGAAGCTTTTCCTGATGCAGAGGCAATAGTAGTTGAGGCAAATATTGAGCAGCCCTCCACTCAAACTCAAAGTGGAGCTGCATCTTCTAAAAGGAAAGGTAAAGAAAAAGAAAAAAGATGATGCAGGGGAAGAAACCGTCGAACAACCTCAAGAAGTGCACGTTTCTCCTGCAACTAAAAAGCAAAAAATGAAGGAGAACTTTCTTGTAGCAGAACCTCCTGCAGCCACTCAAGAAATGCCATTAAGAAGGAGTCATTGGGTTAAACAAAGAACTAAAGCAACATGAGATGTGAGTGAAGTCATTTATGCGGAAATGTCAGAATCAGGGCACAAAACTTAGAAAGAGGGTCAACCGCAAGAAGGGCATGGAGCAGAAAAACTGTCAAATTTGGCACAAGTAGCAGAGCAATTTGAAGAACCAGGTGGTAAAATCTCAAGCCCTAAGGTAACTACTCAAAATATCCCTTCATGTCTCACTAACTTATCCATTGCACTCACATTTTATAAACAAAGGGAAATAGAAAAGGCTAGGCTACAGGGGATAATTGATAAGAAACAAAAGGAAATTGAAAAGAGGGACAACCAAATTAGATATTGTAGCAAACATGGTTCCTGAGTTAATGTAGTGCAGGGCTCCACTGAGAGTTTATGCTTTATATTTGAAGGAACAGTGTCTATGTTTTAAACTCAACCACATTGTTAGGGATCTTAGCCCTTCTTTGAATACTCTGCATGAGTTTTATGATGTTTACCAATACTCTCCTACAACTGTTAAGAATTTTTTATGTGAATTTTATTTGTATAATTAAGTTGTCTCTTCTGACAATGAATGGAATCCCTTACGGTATATTGGTGATATTCAGTTAAAATAATTGATGTCCTAGATATATAATTAAATTAGTATGGGAATACATGCTAGAACACATAGGAACTTGGATCTTGATTGCCCACTGCCACTCAGAGCCGAGGCTAAAAACCCACATCATATGTACTATGATTGGCAAAAGTTGTTGACTAGACCTTATGTCAGAAGCCAAGTTTTACCATTAAGAGAGGAAGTATTTCAGAAATATGAAAGTTTGGTTAGAACTAAGAATCAAGCTGCAATTGAATGTCTGGTTTAGCATTGAAATAGTCTTCCAGAGGACCTAAAGCAAGGTGAAACCCATTCATTTCCCAATTATCATGCAACCACACAAAGAGCTCCCAAGTATATCCACTTGGGCAGGACAAAAAGTAATAATTGGCTACCTTTGATATTTCAGCCACCTATCCTTATGTGGTCATTGATGGGATGCAGGGCTATAGATAAATCATATGATGAGGTCGCGGAGGAAGATAGGTGTGCTAGGCTAGAAAAGATGAAAGGTTTTTATTGGAACTTGGCTACAGGAGGCACATGACAAGGTACTATATGTGATTTACAAGTCAGTGCCCGAGTAAGGAATTTTCCTCTTGTTGGAGGATCAACAAGACATTAAGTTGGGGGACAAATGATGAGATAAAATAATAGCTCTTTTATTTCTATGACTGATAAGTTTTTCCTATGTTTTAAGTTGCATATTGGAAAAATGTTTGAGTCATGTGATGTATTAAAGTTTGACTATGTGCATTCTGAATGATAGCTAAAACAGTTGAACCCTATATTGTTTTGACTTAATATTTCTGTAGCCATGGAGATTATTATAGGTAATATCATGTGTGGATGTATAAATGTTATGATTAATAGAAATGTGTGTGTGTGTGTGTCTGATTGTATGTTTTAACCTTTAATGCAAGAGTAAATAAGTTGTTGCAGAAGTGGTTGTTTTAAGCCAGATGGAGAATCATGTCATGAAAGCAATTGGAGACATTTATGGGCGGTTAAACATTTAAAACAATAGAGAAGATGGTGTGCAAGAGAATCAACAAAGGAATAGCGAGGCGATACCAGATTCATTTATGTTTGTCTCCAACAAACATCAATCTAGTAACCACCACCATGCTATCTTCTTGGGTGCGATTTAGTTAAGTTCCACATTTTTTGTGGATTAACTTCTTCTCCTTGCAGTCATAAATGTTTCTACCTAATTTCATGGGCATGATCTAAGTAGTAGGAAGTTTGTTATAATTTTATTATAAATAAAGACCTGCAACACTTTCTAAAATTAGAAGCATTTCTCTTATTTCATGTATTGTATAAACTTTTGGAAATAATGAATAAAAGCTATGTTATTTTGAGTATATAGAATCATCTTTGAAGTCTGGATATACTCATCCAAGGGGAGCCACTTGGTGATTATTCCTGTGTGTTTGTTAGATTAAGTTTCCTTTTTGCTGCAATAGATGTTCAAGCGACTGACTGTTTCTGCAGCCACTGGAACCAGATCTTGTGACTGTTCTTGCAACCAAAGCAGACAGAGTAATTCATGTTTGTCAGCTCTGAACTTAGTTAAAGTTATTTAGTTAGAATCTTCTGTTAATGCTAAGATTTCCTATAGCCATTCAGTTGTCATATTTTTGTTTGTTTATTTTGGATAAACTTAGTTGCCGCAGTAGTGCAGAATGACTATCACAGGAACTTAGTGCATATACAATGCAGACTCATTTCAATTAATACGTCCTTGGGTTGACAAGTAAATGAACCTCAGTCATGGAAATGATAGCTACTCAAAATGGATGACCAATCTTTGGGTTAAAACTTTAGTTCTAGTTATTGTTCTTATTGGCTAGGCAAACAGATATTAAAAGTCACATTTATAATAAGCTATTTTATATATTTTTAATATCAAATATATTTTATGATTATAATAAATATATTTAAGAATTAATAATTTTATGAAATTTTTTTTTTAATTATTTATATCTTTAAAATAATTAAATATCTAAATTATATAAATACATAAAAAATAAATATTAATTTATAATTAATCATTTTTATATATCAATTATATTATGTAAATTAAATAGTATAAGGAATACATTACCTTTGCTTTGCAACTTGCGTCGAAGCCAAGTTAGGGTTTGCTAGTTTTCGCTCGGCTCGAGGACTAGATAGGCTCATTCATTGTGAACCTATCTCGGCAACATTTCACATGTGTGACATTCTTTTTCCCTCCTGTTGGTTTTCTTGATGGCTTATAATTCACTTGGTGAAGGTCGTGTTCACGGCCCGCGTCGTCCCAACATCCCTAGTGACGCGACTTTCGTTACAATGGGCAACGACTTTGCAGACCTCGATGGCCATAGGAGAGGTAAGGAATCTGACCAGGTTGTTCTCACTCTGAAGCCTAATCTTCTAATGGCCCAGGCAATGGATAATGAATAAGATAGGTTAAAATCTTTTGCAATCTTTTTTACAGCCCTGGATATTCATTCGATGCCCCCTAGAAACTTTATTAATATTTGGTTACAGAATGTTCGATGCAAGAAATTAGGTTTTAATATTTCTTTCTATAGAATGATCCAGGAGGGCTTGTTTATTAGTTTTTTCTCCTCTCCAAAATGTCAATTTGAGGTCACCAAAAAGCAATTTTGGAATATGGGTAAATGTTGTTTCAAGGCTATAAGTTGGTCGCCTAAAACTAAATCAGAGGATGTATTGGTCGTTTCTTGCCCTAGGTGGGTCCTTGTTCAGGATGTACCCCCATATTTTTGGCATTTCTTGCCTAGTTCCCTGCGCAATCTTGGAGATATTCTCTTAATTGACAATTCTCCCATGTTGTTGCCTCACTTCAATGCTAGGATCTTAATTGATATTCATCATGGGAAATATTTTCCTAACTCATTGACTATGGACCTAGACTCAGATTCCTTATCTTGCCCTATTAAATTTCTAGGTGGGTATAATGCATGTTACCTCTGCAAAATGGATGGCCATATTAAGAAGCATTTCTCATTGAATCATAGTCGACAACCCCACCCTGAGACCAAAGAGGCACCCTCTCCCAGTGGTGAAGGCGTGCCCCCTCCTCCCAAAGCCTCTCCCCTGCCCCCTCCACCTCCTCCTCCCAGTGTCCCTTTGATCATGCCCTCCATTCCCCCCCACCCTTGACCCCCCCTTCAAGCTCTGCCTGCTCCCCTGCTTCTCCTGTTTGTCCCCCCTCCCCTCTGCCTCTCTCCTTGGATGATCCTTTTAGTGATTTTGCCCCCTTACTCCCATCAAATTCTCAATAGCTTGCTTTGCGAAAGATTAGGCACATTGCTGCAGTCAAACAAAATTGAAAAATTAATTGCAGATGATAGTAAGAGCCCTAAGGATAAATTTAGTGCAGTCTCCACCCCTATTTTTAGGAGTTTGGGAGGGGCCATGGGAGTCCAGTCATCTTCTCCTACTTGTGATGAGGAATCCCCAGTAGGGGGTGATGTCAAGGTCCTTAGGGAAGATCCTATTGTGACTGAGTCTAATGGTGCTTCTAATCCGGATGAGGCGGATTTCGAAATAAAGAGGGCCCATGATCCCAATGTGCCTATTATTGATATTTTTCTTGCTTCTACTCCCTCCGGTACCCCCCCCTTTGGGTATCGACTCACCTCAAGTAAGAGTGTAGACCTGTGCTCCATTGACAACTCCTAGTCTTCTAACAAAAGGGTTGTTGGAGATAGTGGTTATAAGACTCCTGATGAACACTTGGTTGGCGGAGAGGCCAATGGTAGGAAAAAAATGGGCCATTATCCCATATGTGCCCTTTTTTGCTAAATTTGTTATTGATAAAGTTATGATGGATATTGGTCTTCAAAGATTCTAGGATAACAAGATCTTACATCATAAAAGGCGGAAGAAAGGAAAAACTTCCCCATTGGGTGCTGAGCATGTAGTTGGTCTGAAAAAACCAAGAGGCAGACCCCTAGGATCTACCAATAAGAAGCCCAAGTAGGACAGTTATAAGAAACATTTCCCTAAATGTTACAAGGCGTTTAGGGCCTCAATGGACAGTTCCCCCTAAATAGATTTTAATGACATTCATTTTAGTGTCTTGGAAGTCCCCTGACAGGAAGTATGTTATAAAAAGATTCTTGAGGTTGAGGAAAGATGTTGATTTTGTTTTGCTTCAAGAGATCAAGGCAGTCCAATTTGCTTTAGAAATAAATCTTAAGTGTATATGGAGAGAAGCCTCTCAATTTACCACTAAGCATTCTAAGGGCAAAGGAGGGGCAACTATTCTAGTTGCTAAGAAATGGGCCAATCTAGTTGAGCAGTGGGGGTTCTCTCCTTGTAATAGGGCGGTTTGGATTAAAATTAACTACAAAGACACTATCTTTGGGATCACCTCCATCTATGCCCCAAATGACCACAAGGACATAATTAACTTATGGAAGTGGCTGGACTAGCTAGAAGATATTTCCTGGGTCTTTGGAGGGGACTATAATATGGTGGAACATGTGCAAGACAAACGTGGAGGTAATAAGTTTGATCGGAAGCCGCATGAAAGATTCTTTTGGATGAGATTTATCAGCAAGCATGGACTGATAGATCCTATTGCTAGTAATAATAACAACTATAAGAACATTTGGTACACATGGTGTAACTACCAACAGGGACCAAGGAGGATATATTCTAGGTTAGATAGATTTTATTTCCATAAAGACTCCTTCAAGGAGGTTCTAGACTCAACCAATGTTAGTGTGAGGCCTATTCCTTACTCTCTGTCAGATTACCATCCTATCACTTTGGAAGTATGCTTGCTACCCTCCCTTACATATCTCCCTGGTGCAGAGGGAACTTTGTCCTTAACTCAAAGTTGTTGAAAGATGAGGAGGTAGTATATGCCTCATTTCTCATCCAATAGTATAATGCTTGTTTTTCAGGGTTTGAGAAGGCAGTTGATAGATGGAACCAGAATGTAGATAGCTAGAGGATTTTGTTTCAAATAGTGGGGAAGAAAAAGGCCTTGGAAAACATGAGTATTGAGTTGTAGCTTCACAATCAACTTTTGTTAGATGAGGATTTTATTCAAGATCACCCCAGTGACCTCTATGCAGCCAATAGGATTAGGATTGCCAGAGATGGTTTGAGGGAGTTTCAAAATAAAAAGATAAAGGGTGCTAAAGTTAGAGCTAAAGCCAATTGGTTAGAGAATGGAGACAAGGGCTCCAAGTTCTTCTTTAATTTGTTGAGATCCAAAGAAGCCAGGGAGCATATAGAGGTATCAGAGAGGGAGATGAGTTTATTACTGGGTCGGATGATATCCTATCCACCTTTTTCAAGTTCTACCAAAATCTCTTCTCCTTTGAAAGTGATAATTATGTTGTAGTTTTGTCCAAATTACTTCCTATTATTCTTAAGAAAGTTAGAGAGGAGGATGCCATCCCCCTCAATCAAGATATCTCTGTTGAAGAAATTACAATTGCTATTGTCTCATTAAAGGATGGCAAGGCCCCTGGACCCAATGGGTTAACTATAGAATTCTATAAGGCTAATATAGATTGGATTTGCAAAGACCTGCTCCAACTTTATCAGGAGGCCCTTGTGCAAGGAACCCTAGGCAACAAGATCAATAGTGGGGTTATTAATCTTGTTCCAAAGGAAGGTGATAGAATCCTCATAACATAACACTGTTGAATGTCTCCTACAAAATCCTTGCCAAGATTCTTGCAAGGAGGTTGGAAAAGATCCTTCCTAAGGTTATCTGCAACACTCAAACTGGATTCATTAGGGGAAGGTATATTTTGGAGAATCTCATTACCTGCTGGGAATCTCTTCAGCAGGCACATGAGTCAAATCAGGATGGAGCAATGCTTCTATTAGATTTTTAAAAAGCCTATGATAGAATAGAATAGGGATTTGTGATGAATATGTTACGCAACATGGGCTTCCTTGCTAATTTTTGCCAAATGGTGCAGGTTCTACTTACAAATGCAAATGCCAATGTTGAGGTGAATGGTAGGAGATCAGAGGTTTTCACTCTTTCCATGTCTATAAGATAGGGTTGTCCCCTTCTCTCACCTTGTTTGCCATAGTTGTTGATGCTCTTCATTATCTCCTTAACTCTCTCTCTCCCATAAGGTCTCAAGTATTAACTTACTGGATGGGAGTGAAATTCTCAATGTTCAATTCGCAGATGACATTGCTATTCTATTGAATCTCACTGAAGTTAATTTGGGGGCACTGATGACTAAGTTGGATATCTTTTGTAAAGCCTATGGGAGCAAGATCTCTCTCCCCAAATCTATCCTACTTAGTTGGCATTCGAGGGCTCCTACATGGCTTTCCAAATTCTCAATCTCTTGGGGAGGTCCCAATCACCAAGTGAGATATCTTGGCATCCCTTTTGCCATTGAACCCAACTTCAAGGAAATGTGGGAATGGGTGAAATTAAAAATTGATAAAAAAACTCAGGAAATGGTGTTAGAGTATTCGGGTATTTACTTGATTAATTACACATTATTTGTTTAATTATTTAAGTTCCCTTTATCTCTTTTACACTTAAGCTAACTTTAGGTGCATATAATTAATTATTTTAATTAATTATTATGTGCAAACCTAGGTTTTCCCTTTTAGGGTTTCTTGACCTATTAAAGGTTGAGTTCTTTCTTTTCATTGTATGAAGAAGGATTATTATTGACAATACATTTTGGAGATTGTTGAGCTCTCATCTTTTGGAGCATATTTTTCCTATGTATTCTTTCCTTCTGTGATTTGCTTCATTGCTTCTCCTTGTAACAGGTTTTTCAGCTTGCAGAGATTATTTGGGCTCCTGTGGTGTTGTATTTTCTCAACTCCTACTGACAGGCCTGTCAGACCTGTCAGTCCGGCCTCTGCGGCCCCCGCCGGCGGCCCCTCTGGCCCCCACCGGCGCTGCACTTTCCAGCCCCTGCTGTCTCTGGTTCTCGACGCCTCTCCCCGCCAGCAGCACCTCCTCCGGGGATCGCCCACCGTCGCCTGTCGCCGACCGCTACCGCTGCAGCTCCCGCCATCTGTGGCCCTTCGCTCCCCGCGCCCTTGACCTCCACTCCCTACAACCCCAGCTCCGTCACCGCCTGCAGCCCCCGACTGACTTGCTGCCGCCTACGGCCCCCGCTGCTCAGCCGCCTGGCACGGCCTGGCCCCGCCGTCGCTGCCCCGCCGAGACCTTCGTCGCCGGAAACCCTTGCCACTGGGAAAGCTCCACCCGGCCTAGCCTCCTCTACCACCAGGAAATCTCCGCCCCACCTAGCCAGCCACCCTGGCTCCGCCCAGCCACCAGACCACCACCGAGCCGCCACCCATTGGCCACTAGACCACCAAAGTGCAACCAAACCTTTTTTTTTGGCTTTTTCAGGGGGGGTTTGGTTTTTTGGCCCTATCTTGGGCATACAAAGTCATTTTTTCGAAAACGAATAGGCGTCAGAAAGCTAGTTCTAAGGCCGACCTCATGGTGTTGGTAATTGTTTCCAATTTTGTTGTTTGACTATTTTTTTTGTAGTCAAAGTGATGTCTCTTTTTTGCACTCCGAGAGACGTAGAATGAGCATCCGACCTTCGTTTTTCGAAAACTTTATATTTTCAGAAAGCGTGTTCTGTGTACTTTCTAGAAATATGAGTTTTTTTCCAAATTCTGCTCCATGCATATTTTATTCAATTTTTTGCTTTTCAGCACTCTGGTGGATATCGTGGTTGTTTCAGGTCCTGGGATCTCTTTTCTGAGTAGGGTGTCTCTGTTTTGATTCTCATTTCTATTTCCAGTCTTCTTATCATTGTAGCTTGTAATTATGCAAACGCACTAAAATAAAGTGCCATCATGTATTTTTTACTTGGAATCTTGCATATCTTGTGTCTTGTTGTACATGCACTATTGATCAAGTGCCATGAGGGGGTTGATGTTTGCCTGTTGTTTGCCATCTTCCTTTGTCAAGTGAGTGTTCCTTCCACGACATTCACCTCATGATGATGTGTCTCAGCACCTTTGATGTTCTTGGTTCTTCGTCATGCAGTTGTTTTTGGCTGTCCTTTTCAGTGTTCTTGTCCCTCTCCCACTTCCGCATTATGAGGAGGTTTATCCTATTGGTTCTACTGCTTCCGTGGTTCGATTGATCAGCTCTTCAGGCTTTGGTTTCTCATGCCATCTGTATCTTCGATTTCAGTTGTTTTTGCCTTGTTTGCCTCCTGATTTGAGTAGTGTCATTTGAGGGCACTCATGCAGATTACAATCTTCTCTACCTGGTCATGTTCTAGTTCAATGGATGTTCTTCAGATCAGCAGTTACTCTTCGACAGAGTTTGCAGGTTCTTCATGCTTCAGTGATATTCTTTTTCATCTCTTTTTGGAGTAGAGTTTTGTTCCCACATGGTTTTCTCTATTTCTCCAGTTCATAGAAATTTCATTGTATTTGGGTACCTGATCAAGCCTTGTTGTCGGGACCCATCTTTATTGCTTTCAGTAGCTGTTCTAGGTTTTAGCCTCTCCCTAAGTCTAGCTTAAGGGGGGGTGTTAGAGTATTCGGGTATTTACTTGATTAATTAAACATTATTTGTTTAATTATTTAAGTTCCCTTTATCTCTTTTACACTTAAGCTAACTTTAGGTGCATATAATTAATTATTATGTGCAAACCTAGGTTTTCCCTTTTAGGGTTTCTTGACCTATTAAAGATTGAGTTCTTTCTTTTCATTGTATGAAGAAGGATTATTATTGACAATACATTTTGGAGATTGTTGAGCTCTCATCTTTTGGAGCATATTTTTCCTGTGTATTCTTTCCTTCTGTGATTTACTTCATTGCTTCTCCTTGTAACAGGTTTTTCAGCTTGCAGAGATTATTTGGGCTCCTGTGGTGTTGTATTTTCTCAACTCCTATAAATGAAACACTCAGTTTCTCTCCATGGCGGGCAGATTTCAAGTCTGTCAAAAAGTCCTCTCATCATATAATATTTTTTATTCCTCTGCTTGGCTGTTCAGTAACTATCAATTCTCATTCATTCAGAAACTTGTCAGGGAGCTCTTGTGGTCTAAAGGAAAGGGGGGCAAAAAAAGACATGCGGTTAAGTGGAATTGGTGCACCATTAGTAAAGGTAAGGGGGGGTTAGGGCTAAAAGATTTAAGAATCCAAGGGGTTGCACTTGCAGCCAAATGGATCCTGAAAGCACTCAAAAGGAGTGAGCCTTGGAAAGTTTTGATAAGACATAATATTTCCTCCTCAATACCAAAAAAAGCTCCATCTTGGAAGGGGCTACCTTTCTGTGACTTGGTGGTAAGTAATTTTGCTATTAAACCTTATGGATCAATGGTTTTCAAATCACTCTAGAAAGAATGGGAGTGGATAAAGAAATATATTTCTAACAATGGAGTTCTTAAAGACAATGACAATATTTGGGGTAATAGATCTATCTGGTGAAATTTGACCCATAAGGATAAACCTCTGGCATTATTGCAAGGTTGCTCAGCTAAGGCTTGGGCTAAGAAAGGTATTCAGGTTTTCATTGACATCTTAAACCAAGGTAGACTCCTCTCTTGGCAAGATATCCGTAGTAGATTTGACATCCCCTCCTCGTAGCTCATAACCTTATCTATCCTTCTTTCTGCTTGTTCCACTTTCCCCTCCACTCCTCTTACTTTCTTCTCTATGGACCCTTTTGATTCCCTCACCTAGGCTAATGGATCCTCTCTTGCCTCAAGCAGCTCAAAGTCTATTTACTAGACCCTAACCGACAATGATGTGATCCTTGGGACCCTATCCCAGACTTGGTTCCCCACCCATACTGCTACATCTTGGAGTAAGGTCATCTCCCACCTTTGGTCTTATCCCATTGAGCCAAAAAAAAGTTCTTTATGTGGAGATTGTTGCTTAACAGGATGCCTGTGTGTCATGCTAATGGAGATATTATTATTTGCAGCTGTTGTAGACTCCCTGATTTTGTGTATGACATGTTCTTTGGCTGCCTTTTTGCTAAGAAATTTTGGGCTATGTTTGGGTTTTCTTTGGGAAATGATATTGATGTGGGTGATATTATTTGTGGGCATATTAAAAAGTTAAATAAAGATTGCAATATATTTTGGTCTACTCTTTCAATTATCATTCTTTAGGCCATCTGGAAGAGTAGGAATGATAGTGTGTTCAATAACTGCTCCAGATTTATTACCGAGTCTCCAAGGAGGCTCATTTTTTACAATGTTTCTTGGCAGGTCATTGCGTTTATCAGGAGAAGCAAGAAAAAAATTGAAGATCTCATGGTAGATGGAATCACCAGGCTATTCAGGAGGAAGTCTCACAGGGCTTCACTTGGGGCAAGCAAGTATACACCCATTCATTGTTTGAAACTACCCTCCACAACTTATGAGAAAGCTGTAGACCATCAGGATGGAGGAAAGAGAACAACCGAGAGATATACTAATTGCTCAGCTAGTAGTATATCCCTACCTTGACCACATTCATGATGACAAAATCCTTGTGTGGAAGGAGGGACAGTCAAGGTGGACTGCTTGGGTTAAAGTCAACTGCAATCTGACCTTCATCAATGGAGAACTGTAGTTCCTATGAAAGACTTATATGTTATTCCTATTGTTGTTTTTTGTGTAGTTATTGCTGAACTTTGTATCTATAATTGTCAATGCCCTTTTTTTGTATTGAGTTGCAATGTAAATATCTTTGTTGATATTGTGCATAGTGAGTATATATAGTTGATACTACTCAGATACCTCTTTTGGTATTATGTATGAATTGAATGATCATTAATATTAAAAAAAATTAAATAGTATAAATATCCAAATTACAAAGATATTTAAACATATTTTTAAAATATTAATATTTATATGTTAATCATTAAAAAATATTTACTTATATAATTTTGATATATTTACTCTATGTCCAGACTTATTTGATATATAATTTAGATATTACAATTTATATAATTTTAATGTCAAATATATAATGAATAATTTATATATTATAATAAATTTAAATACTTATTTTATAATATAAAATAAAATCAAGTTTATGTTTTTTGAATATATTAAAATAATATTTTTTAATAAAATATTAAAAAAATTAAAATTTAAAACAAAAAATTAAAATATTGTCAAATAATATAATATAAAATTATATATATAATTTTAAAAATATATATAATTAAATAAATATATAAAATAAATATTTTTAATATACTAGGGGAAAGGATCGTGTAGTTGAGCATGTACCAATTGTTGTGAGGGTTGTTGATACCTTTTGTTCCAAAAATTGAACAAATAAAACTTATTGTTTGAAACAAAAAATATCAATTTTTGTTAGGAAATGTACCAACAATTGTTAGGAAATGTACCAATAGTTGTTAAGAAATGTACTAATATTGTAAAAAGTAACCAATCAGGTGATGCCATGTCAGCTACATAACTATTGGGGTCTCTTTTGCACACCTATTGGTCTCACTTTTTTTTGAGGCTGTTTTGGACACCTTGGCAAAAGCATGCTGATGTGGCATCATATTTGATGATGTGGCCCTGAAACCTTAGTTATAAGCAGGGGACTTGCCAAGTAAGCTGCTGTAAAAAAATCAGAGTGATTTGAAATTTCCAAGTAGAATTTTGAGAAGCGCAAAGTTAGGGTGCACAACTAGTGAGTCCTTTCCCCTATATCAATTACTTTTTGAACATAAAATTAAAAATTAAAAAGCTTAATAACAGTAAAAATAAAATAAAATAAAATGAATCACTTAAAAAAATAATAACTTACCCACAGCACCTGACCGATTCTGTGCGCACGAGCTCTTTTTAAATTGAGGGGTTATTAAGAATATGGTTTTCGTGGGCATTTAGAAATGGTGGGTTATTTCCATGCTGGGAAAGGCCAGGAAACAAATTGTAGGGTTTCATTTTGGTTGAGAAGAAAATCTGAAAGCGTAGATCAGCCTCTCTGCTACCAACATCACCATGAAATGCCCACTCCCAATCTCGAAACAGGTAACCTCTACTACCCACTTCTTTTATTTGTTTTCATTCTCTCTACGCCCTCTGTCTTGCTCTGCAAACAACCACAAACCCTCACATACTGACAAGTCTTTACCAGACATATCTCCTACCTTCAATGTTGTACATTTCACTAAAACTATTTAGGCTCTCTGTAAATCGGGGAACACAAACAAGGCGTGGGATTTCTTCCGCTCAGCCATTGCTAAACGCCTTCCTCTCACTCTTGCAACCTTCAATGTGCTTTTAGATGGTCTTAGGAATGATGGCGACCGCCGTAGAATTTGCTATCTCCTCGTTGAAATGGAAGAGATGGGCATCCCTCAAAATTTACATACTTACAGCATCCTCTTAAAGACTTTGTGTACATGGGGTAAAATTGAGGAGGCACACGAGCTCTTGCACGAAATGAGGAATATCCATTGTTTTCCTGATATTGTTACCTACAACACCTTAATTGACACTCTCTGCAAGAAAGGTAGGGTAGATGAAGCTTTAGTATTGGTGGCTCAAGTGATACAAGGTGGCATTTTTCCAGATATTTTTTTATACAGTGCCCTAATTAATGGTCTTTGCAAGGTGGGTAGGGAAGATGAAGCTATCGGCTTATTCATTGGAATGAGACGTTCCCATTGTTCTCCAAATATTATTACATATAACAGCCTGGTTCATAGTTTCTTAAAAGTAGAAAGAATAAATGAAGCTCTAGCATTAGTATGCAAAATGATACAAAATGGCTATTTCCCTGACACCTACACTTGTAGCAGCTTGATAGATGCCTTTTTCAAGGCTGGAAAAATAGAGGAGGCGTATAATGTGTTTGTACAAATGATACAGTTTGGTCCTTTCCCCAATCAAGTGACATTCAATGCAGTTATTAATGGGCTATGCAAAGATGGACAGATGGACAAGGCGTGGGATTGTTTTCAAATCATGTCGAAAAAGGGTTTACACCCAGATGTTGTTACATACAACTCTGTGATTGCTGCATTCTGTAGAACAGGACACATGGGCATGGCATTTCAAATGTTAGAAAAAATGACAAGAAAGGGTTTGGAACCTGATAAAGTGACTTGCAACACGATCATCTATGGTTTGTGTAAAGCAGGTGATCTTGCTAGCGCTCATATCCTAATGAATAAGATACTTGATGAAGGCAAGGTCCCTGATGTAATGGCTTACAGCTATCTGATTAATGGTCATTGTAAAATTGGCCAAATGGGTGAGGCTTTAAAGCTTTTTAAAAGCATGGAAATGGTTGGCATTGCTCCAGATGTTGTAACCTATACCACACTAATTGCCACGTTATGCAAAGAAGACAAACTTGATGCTGCTTTATCAATGTTAGATGAAATGAGAGCAAAAAGTTTGGTTCCAAATGAGGTCACATACAGCACATTATTTCGGGGTGCTCGCAAGAGATGTGACTGGGAAAAAACCTTTTTTGTAATGGATCAAATGCAAAAGCAAGGCTGTGCTCCAAGTGATAAGACTGTTAAGATACTCTTCTGCTGGCTGATTGATGTTGGTCAAATAGAAAAATTAAAAGACTATGCAAATAGCAAAGCTTTTATTATTTCTAAACGATCATAGTTCTGATACCTTGAGAGTGACAGGTTGTTGAAGTCACTCCTGTATATTTCTTTTCTCATTGTATGAAGTTGCGTTCTCAATTTGAGGATCTTTCTTCAATAGATATGTTATAACTTACTTTCGTTCATTTCTGTGCTAAAAGATTTCATTTTATTCTGGTTGCACTGACCTTCACCTTAACCAAAGCACTTCTAAATAGGATTAAATCTTTTCATACCTTTATATACTATGAATTATATTAAGACAAGTTAACTGAGTATATGTATAGATAATTCTATAGTGTCTGTTACAGCTAGTCTTGCACAATCATAACCATTCTTTTTCAGAACATGAGTAGTGAGAGACTGACTGTCCGAATCTCAACAACTCTCAATCCCACTACAAACATGAGTGATAGACTGGCAATTTAAAACGATAATACCCAAAATATCCATTTTCTCCAATTCTCCCTGCATATTTGAAACTTGACATGATTTTCGTAATCGCTATCCTGCTCCTTCCGCCACAAGCAAACGAGTCTGTCTCAAGACAACTTAATTGATAAATCTTGAAGTTATATTGATTTCAAAGACCATACTGTTTGGCAAATCTGTTTTATAATGTCATGAATATTCAAGAAAGTATCATTCAACATTCTTTTCTTTAGAAAATGGAGATACTTTTAGTACAAGACCAGTTGTGTGCTTTCTTCTATGATGTGAAACAGGATATGTACCATTGAATATTTACAAAGAAAGAATGATTCAGACAAAATATTTTATGTTCCCTATAAACTGTATACAAGAAGGTTGTATAGGTCAAATTCAGTGGCCATTCAAAAGTTTTTTAAAGGTGAAGCTCAATATTATTAATGATTAAAGGAATGCATACACAGGATTTTGCATTGAGGAAAGCTTCAAGGCTAGAAGTTGCCTCCTGATTTGAATACCGGGCATCCGAAGAATACTAATTAGTTAAGACAGAAGTCTGAAGCAATTTCTTTTCGGAAGTTGCAACAGCATGATAGATATACTGGCATATTTGAAACTTGTCATGATTTTTCGTAATTGCTGTCCTGCTCCTTACATGAGTCTGTCTCAAGACAACTTAATTGATAAATCTTGAAGCTTTACCCATTTCAAAGATCATACTGTTTGGCAAATCTTTTATTTTATGTCATGAATATTCAAGAAAGTATCATTCAACATTCTTTTCTTTAGAAATTGCAGGAGATACTTTTAGTACAAGACCAGTTGTGTGCTTTCTTCTATGATGTGAAACAGGATATGTAGGATTGAATATTTACAAGGCAAGAATAATTCAGACAAAATATTTTATGTTCCCTATAAACTGTATACAAGAAGGATTTGTAGGTCAAATTCAGTGGCAATTTAAAAGTTTGTTTAAGGTGAAGCTCAACATTATTAATGATTAACGGAATAGTAATACATATACAGGATTTTGTATTGAGGAAAGCTTGAAGGCTAGAATCTCTTTGGCCAAGTCATTTGCCTCTTGATTTGAATACCGGGCATTCGAAGAATACTAAATAGTTAAGACAGAAGCCTGAGGCAATTTTTTTTTCAGAAGTTGCAACAGCATGATAGATATACGCAATATATTACAGGCACTTCCAGAAATGTCTGGAACAACATTCAGAATAAAATTTAGAACACGGTTGCTAGACATCTATTACTACTTTTCATGGAATTGAAGAAACACAGTTAACATAAGAAGCAAACTTTAACCAGATCTTAAATATTCTAATGCAAATATTCACTTCAATCTCTAATATAATTCATCTCACAATCACCATTAGATTTGCAAAGGTTCCACCTTTGATAGCTGACTTCGGTGAGTTTAGCTTTTGACAATAGATGCAATGTTCTGATTAATATGAAAAACAGGTTTTAAGGACCCGAAACCTTTAACAAAGGAACATAAGATAGTTCATCATAAAGCAACAAGACCAGCAAAAACAGCATGCAAAAGACTGGCAAGAAGGCCAGTGTGCCGAACGGACAGCAAAAGAAAGGAACAACTTATCGAAATGACCAAAAAATGAACAAAACAACAAACAACTACAAGGACTTAATTAGATCAGCCGCCTTAGAAACCAGCAGGTCATAGTTTGCCGACGCAGCTTTGAGTTCTTCAATTTCCTTATTTGTCTTTGTCTCCTTCTTGCCTCTAGTCCTTGTTTTGGGTCCATGCACCTCTCCCATGCCATCTTTGTCAGGTTCCAGCTCCAAGGAATCCTTATCGTTCTCGAGCTTGCTGATAATTATTTTGGTGTTGGCTGCCGAGGCCTTCAAGATGTTAAGGCTTTGATCAGCTATGCTTCTGAGGCAGTTTTCAATTTTGTTGAATTTGCTGTCAGTTTCCACCATTCTCTAGTCAGTTGCATTGTCGTTGCTTTTTATCTCTTCCAAGGCCTTCTCCACATACTCGAACCTAGGGTTGAAGGCATCTCTGATCTCTTCGGCTCTAGCAACAGTTTTACTCAAGTCCTCCACATATTCTGCCATAGATTTGCCTTCTCCAATACTGATCGTTTCCAGAATTTGAACCCTGTGGCTCAACTTCTTATTATCCTCCACAGCTTTCTTGTGACTGTTAATTAACTAATCAATGGTATCCACAAACAACAGTGAGACTTGGGGTCCTTGTTCAGGGAGGGGGCCTGGGTCGTGTACTAGGTAAGTCGTCGCGGGCTCACGAGAGAGTCAGTAGTGCGCCAGGTTGAGTTCCGAAGGAGACAAGGTCTTTGTGGATTTAGAGTCTACATGAGAAGCTACAGCCAGGGGCGAGGTGCAGTGGTATCTGTACCGGTGTTTCAAGAGTGGACGCAGATCCAGGGGCGAGGTGCAGTGGTATCTGTACCGGTGTTTCAAGAGTGGATGCAGATCCAGGGGCGAGAACTTGTAATCGGGTGCTTGGGAAGTACTCGGGGTAGTGACCAACGACATAGTTGGAATTGTTTGTAGACCGGGCTAGGGGCCATTTCTTCAGATCAATAAAGCTATCTTATTGCCCCAACATTGTGTTCATTGTGTAAGGATTCCACTGTGCAAGTTTGTACGTGTTGTGCAAGTGTGTGTGTGCAGGTTCTGGAGCTTGGGATTGCTTACAGGCGTAGTCTGAGTTCTTGGAAGTGCTTGGATCTCACAGACAAGTACCTAAAAGATCATCGGTATTAGTTTCCATTAGATGCAATTATTTTTTAAGTTGACCAATCATGTTATTGAATTTATTGCATTTCTATAGTTTCATTATTTGTACATATTTTGATAATTTTAACAAAATTATTTTTCTCTTTTCTTATTGGCTTATACTTGCTAGATTCATTGCACAGTTTTTTTGTTTTTTTTTTTTTCCTCCTTTGAAACAAACTATTTATTTCTATAGTCCCATGACACAAAACATGGCAAAAGAAAATGTGGAAAAATCTAACAGAATGAGAAATCTTATCTTCTAGAATAGACTGACCCAATAAGATTCAGCCATTGGTTTTAACAATCTCCAGAAATCTGAAAAAATCTCATCACATTGAATGCTAGAAAAGACATGGAATTATTGTTGGGTACAGAGTTTTTGATAACCTTCATTTAGTAGACATTAAGAGTGCTCACAGCGGATTCAAGATTGTGGGTACAGTGCTTTTTGTCTGTTAAATAATGGCTATGAGTTTCCTGCAGGTCCTGCTACTGCGTTAACCCATCTCTGGCCTTCATCGGACCCTCATTCACAAAGCATCATACCTGACTTTTTACATGAGGGGAATTCTGACAAAACTATCACAGGAAGCATTTTACCTCTTAACAGTTTTGTGATAATCTTGTCATCTTTCATCACAGTACAGGTCCTATTTCATTTTCTCATTCTCTTTTTCTAGTTTTTAGTCTTGGCTTACTGTAACATAAACTTCAGTCACATTAATGCAACTCTCTGTTATAACAATTAACTTATTAAGTTCTATCTAAGGTTTGTGAGCATGCAGGGTGAGAATTGAAAAGGTTTCCAGCCCCATTATCTTTGTCAGCACTAGCAGTCACAGCACTTCTTGGCTCCATTGAAACTGTTGACTTGATAATGCCTTTAGATAAGGGTGTTGATTCATCACCATGATCTCTGGATTGGAGTGGGGTTGTGCAGTTAAAAATCTAAGTTGTAAGAACAATTTCTATTTTTTGTCACTGGGGACTTATTTCATTATCTTTAAATTTAGGGATATAAAATTTCACTACTTTTTTTACCATCTCACTAGATTGCCAGATACCAGTTGTCCACCTTTTCTCTAGCTGATGAATTTCTGCCATGATGATGAATTTCTGCCATGAGTGTATTTCTGCTCAACCTCTTGTATGCCATCGAATACTTACCTTAGCTAAGGCAAAGTTCTCCTGGCACAAGGATGAAGGATGCTCTTATCATCTACTTTTCTTTGGTCAAGACATATGATGTTTTCCAATCGTATAGCAATTTTCCGTGTAGTCCTAGTCCATGGAGTCAACGATTTCAGCGAATTTCCAGCAACGGTGATTCTTCAGCTGCTACTAACGGTGATTCTTGTGCCATGTATTCTGAGCTTGTTGCTCCAACTTTAATTTTGTAAAAGCCTAAACTTTCAATTACCAAATCGAAGTCTTATGCAAACAACTGGACATTACATGAGATAAATCAAGCAAACCTGCATCGTAAATTACACATATTATAACTGGAAAAGTTCATTCCATGAGTTATATTATATTGTAATTTCTTTCTTATTTAGGAATTGACATGATTATGAAGACATGGCTACTTGGAATGCTTATGTTCTGTACTTCATTTTCAATTGTAAACAATTTTGCTACACTATTATGTTGGAATTCATTTCACATAGATTCTTATGTTTTCCCACATCTCTTCAAGTTTAAATGCAAATAGTTATCCACTCAGTAAATCCCCGGCGATCAACATTTTCAAACTTAACTCCAAGACAGTGCTCTAATTCCACAGCTCTGGTACATGAGATTTGACAGTATCTGGAAGTACTAAACAAAAACAATAAAAAAGAAAAGAGAGTTTCACGAGCTATGGATTTCTTCGAATTACCGTTTGCATTCCCTTAACTAACAATGTACTAGAATTTGATGTCACATACTAGGTTTAATTTTGTCTAAGAAGCCTCTGAAATTATGCAAAATATTTTTTTCATCACTCTTCTACTTCCCATTTTTATTCTAAAGAATTTGTTTATATTTTAACAAATGTAAGAGGATCCAGATCTTATAAAGTATATTTCAAGCTTGTTCATAATAGATCTGGATCTAGGAGTGTGAGTTTCATGCAATGAGCTGGAAAGATCGTTGTACAGATTAACAAGCTTCAAATTGATGTTGCATTGCTGCATTGGAGGTATTTTTGCAGCTCTGACTTACACTCTTACTCAAATTGCAATTGTTGCAAAATTCACCTCAAAAATCGGAGATGGGACAACTTTGGACCTCTTGTCCCAATTTTTCAATAACTCTTCTGACTTACCCCATCATTTCTCTTAGATCAATCTTCTCCCTTTTCTATTGTTTATACTTTTCCATGATAAATTTTGATTTTAAACTTTTTTAAATTTTTCAAATAGAAAGTTTTCATTAATATTTTTAACTTTATGTTTTACTTCATAAAGTTGAAGAATTTATGTTTTTTTATCTATTTTGTCTCTATTAAATATAGAGAAGTATTCATGTGTATAACTAGATTTCTTAAAAAATAAAGTTCTTTAATAAATTTATACATTTTATTGGGCATTGTTAGCTAGACACAATAAATAGCTTATTAATGAAGTTGTACCCATGAGTGATAGTGATTTTCTTTCATCTTTTCCAAGGAATAGAAAGGAATACTACAAATCCAAAACTAAAACACTTATGATATTAAATCTTTTAACGAATCTAAATCATTACAACAAAGGCTAGTTAATCATTACAACAATGACAAGAACTTGGTGCAATGCGTCTCTTGTTAATAATGTCAAACTAAAATAGATAGAATCAAAATATTATTGATTATTGAATCTTGGCGAAGATGCAATCAGCTGCGAGCCAAGGTAAGTGAAAGCAAAACTGTGATATCCCTGATGTAATTAAATAATAAATCTAATTACTTTGTTGTAAGGCCCAAATTTAATAACAAATATTTCAGGCCCTTTTATTTAATTAGATTAGGCAAGTTTTGGTTGGTCATGTCGGCTCGTTTGTAACCCTTCGGGAAGTTTCTCGGACCCCATATATTTGGCCGTGTTAGTCATTGTTGGGGATATGCAAATTTTTGGTATCTTTTCTCTGTTGTGCGAATCCTTGTTGGAGTTCTGTTTCCGCCATTTCGGAGGTGAAAGATCCTCCCTATTTGGTATTTGCAGTTTCGGTGAGGATCACCGCTCACCCTATTCTGTCATTGTAATCGTTCCGGATCTGGCAAATCTAGAATTTTATCATTGTTTACTTCTACCGCTGCGTCTGTTGATCTGGTTCTCCGAGAAGTCACCACACAAGCTCACCGTACCTCTGCACCACCGAAAGACCTTGTCACCTCCGTACATCCTCCTTTTGGCCACACCACACACCTTCCCCACCACCGTACGACCCTCTTGTGTTCCACCGTACAGTCTGTTTGGCATCACCATACAACCCTTACATCGTACGACCCCTCCCTCACTTCCCCATACGACACTCACACTGTACACTCCCTTCCTCTCCACCGTACGCCCTCCACCCCACACCACCGTACGACTTCCCTTCACCATACGGTCATCCAACCTCACACCACCATACGACCTCTTCACCGTACGGCCTCTCCACCGTACAACAGCCCCCCTCCACTCCACTTCGTGCGACCTTGTTGATGCACCACCATACGACTCGTGTTGAATAGTTTGGGAACATTACAGTGGTATCAGAGCTTGTGATCTTGCCAGCTTGTCATGTAGTGGATGCAAGTGTACACTAGAAGGAGGTACTTTTCAGCTGATCGAATGGGCGAACCACAAGACCCTACAAGAGAAGTCATGGCACTATTAAGGGAGCTAACCAAAAGCCAAGCTCAACTCAACGACACCCTAACCAGAGGAGAGCAACGACAACAAATCATGGAGGAAACCTTACGACAATTGGCTTTGGGAAAAACGAATGGAGAACAAAATGGACAAGGTGATGATTCGGTCACGGGAAGGTCAAACGTCCAATGCTCACATTCACGGCCGCTGATGCCGACTTTTCCTCAAAAATCCGAAGCACCACGGGGGGAGCCAGAACCCACCTTTCAGGAGATGCAAGCACAATTGAGTCAAGATTGGAGGGATGCAAATCTCGAAGGGGACATATCCTTCAAGGATTATGTAGAGCTCCAGATGAAATACTCGGGCGGCAGAAGTTGGGGCCATTATGGACACTATAACAATGACATCAAATAGAAGGTTGGCAAGATCAACCTGTCATCCTTTGATGGGGTCGGAGTGACCTCCACACATGCCTGGGTTCAAAAGGCAGATACTTACGTCCAACTCAACCCGATGTCTGAAGATGAAGCTATCAAGTTTGTAGCACTCCACCTAGAAGGGGTCGCGCATGAATGGTGGCATCATGGAATGGTCACTCTTGGCCATGACCAGATAACTTCCTATGTTGAATTCACAGAGAAGCTCATAGATCGATTTGACGGGAAGGACCCAGAACTCAATTTCAAGGAGTTGGCACAACTAAAGCAGTCGGGATCTGTGGACAGTTACATCACAGAATTCCAGAGACTATCTGTGTTGGTGACCGACGTCTCAGAGTGGAGATTGGTGGTCTTGTTCATAGACGGATTGATGGAACCACTGAAAGGTTGGGTGAAAGGGTTCAACCCCAGCACGCTCACAGAAGCAATAAAAAAGGCCCGCAACATGGCAACATCCTCTTCTTCGAGAAGTTTTGCACCTACCAAACCACCTTTCGTTCCGAAGGAGAAGGATAATAAACTTTATCCGAAGGGGTCATCGCTCGATGAAGCCACAAGACAGGAACTCAGAAGGAAGAAGTTGTGTTTCACCTGCAAAGAACCATGGGAACCAGGCCACCGATGTTTGGGCAAAGGAAAGATTCACTATATTGAAGTAATGTCTGATGGAGAAGAGGAGCAGGAAGAAAGCAAAACCCCAAGGGAAGAATCGGCCGAAGAAACCAGCCTAGCGGAGAGAATCTCCACATTGGTTCGGAGGGGGGGCGTCATCGCCACACTGGCGGGTACCCCAAGGTGCAGTGTATTTAGAGTACGTGGTACACTCCAAGGGCAACGAGTTCTTGTTATGCTCGACAGTGGAGCCTCGCTCAACTTCATAAACTCATCACTCGTCAACCGTAGGGGCTTGTGTACGAAGGAACATGAAGGGTTCGATGTCAAGGTGGCAGGAGGCAATCTCCTATCATGCACTCACCTGGTTCTACAACTGAGTATCACCATGGGAAATTACACGGTGATCGATGATTTCTTTGTTGTGGATCTGGATGACATGGATGTCATATTGGGCATTCAATGGATGGAGACCCTCGACCAGTACACACAGAGCTTCAAACGGATGGAGTTCTCATTTGAGGTTGATGGCAGGAAGGTAGTTCTCAGGGGAATGTCGAATGGCAGCCCAAGGGAGATTTCTGCCAAAAGGATGGAAGCCATCTTCAGACATGATGACGTAGTCTAGGCAACACATTGCTTGATCTCAACAAAACCTATGAAAGGGCAACCGATTCCCTATCAGGATGGGGAACTTTAGCTAGTTCTGGATGGGCATAGTTTGGTCTTCGCTGATATTCCACCTGGTATACCCCCACATAGAGGGTTTGAGCACACCATCGAGTTGGAGGAGGGAGCAAAACCTGTTATCACCACACCCTATCGCCACTCGAAGAAGTTCAAAGATGAGATAGAGAAAACGATCCAGGAACTCCTCGATAAGGGATGGATCAAGCCAAGTTCTAGCCCCTTTGCGTCCTTGGTGGTACTGGTGAAGAAGAAGGACGGGACTCTCAGAATGTGTGTTGATTATGGTGCACTAAACAAGAAGACTATCAAGAATAGGTACCCCATTCCCAGGATCGATGAGCTACTGGACGAACTACATGGCGCAATCTATTTCTCCAGGATTGGTCTCCGTTCCGGCTACCATCAGATCTGTATGAGGGAGCAAGATGTGGAAAAGACGACCTTTCGTTGCCATTACAGTCACTATGAGTTCTTGGTCATGCCGTTTGGATTAACCAATGCTCCGACCACTTTTCAGTCTTGCATGAACCACATCTTCAACAAGCAACTGCGTAAGTTCCTATTGGTATTCTTCGATGACATACTCATCTACAACAAGACCTGGAAGGAACATATGGGGCATTTAGATGAAGTATTGGGGATTATGGAATCACAATCACTGTATGCCAAAAGATCCAAATGTGAATTTGGAATGACCGGGGTCCTATACTTGGGTCACGTCATCAGCGCCCAGGGGGTACAAGTTCACCAGGAAAAGATTCAAGCCATTTTGGATTGGCCTCCACTAAAGACTCTCTCGGAGTTGCGTGGATTTTTTGGTTTGTGCAGTTATTATAGAAGGTTTGTGAAAGGATTTTCACAACTTGGGGCACCACTGACAGATCTGACAAAGAAAAGATCCTTCCATTGGAATGCGCAGGTGCAACAGACCTTTGACAAACTAAAAGAAGTGATGAGCACATGTCCAGTTCTGGCACTACTAGACTTCACTCGCCCTTTCATCTTGGAGTGTGATGCCTCGGGTGAAGGCATTGGAGCAGTGTTGATGCAAGACCATCACCCCATTGCGTTCAAGAGCCGGAAGCTCTCGGGAGTTGAGCGGTTATATTCCATCTACGACAAGGAGATGCTCGCCATCATACACGCACTGACGAAGTTTCGGCAGTACCTCGTCGGAGCAAAGTTTGTTGTGCGAACAGATCACAACAGCTTGCGATACTTATTGGAGTAGAGGGATCTGAATGAACGACAACAGAAATGGGTGAGCAAAGTCCAGGCATTTGATTTCGACATTGAATATGTGAAGGGAAAGAATAATGTGGCCGCTGATGCCCTGTCAAGAAGGCCCACCATATGTTCTTTATCTCAGATTTCGGCGGACTGGAAGGAAAACCTGTTGGTTGAATACTCTAAGAACACTTTTGCCTACGAACTAATGGATGGTCAAGTACAGGATGACCGATACAAGGTGGTTGACGACATCATTTATTACAAGGACATAATTTATCTGGTACTCGAATCCAAGATGAAGGAAAAGGTTCTGAAGGAATTGCACAACTCCCCCTTGGCTGGACACTCGGGATACTTGAAAACCTACAGACAAATCCATGAAAGGTTTTTCTGGAAGGGGCTTAAGGACG
Source organism: Cryptomeria japonica (assembly GCF_030272615.1). Taxonomy (NCBI): domain Eukaryota; kingdom Viridiplantae; phylum Streptophyta; class Pinopsida; order Cupressales; family Cupressaceae; genus Cryptomeria; species Cryptomeria japonica. The sequence goes on from NC_081415.1 coordinate 259,757,936, forward strand.
ACGTTCTGCAGTATGTGCGGGAATGCTCCACCTATCAGTAGAACAAATCTGAGCATAACCTGTCGGCCGGATTGTTGCAACCATTGCCAAAACCCGAGTAGAAATGGGATAGCATCTCGATGGATTTCATTACGTCTCGATGGATTTCATTACGGGACTCCCTAGAGTGCAAGGAAAGGATTGCATTTTTGTCATAGTTGACCGATTGACCAAGTATGCACATTTTTTTGCCATCCCCACAAGATATCAAGCAGTTCAAGTAGCTGAGTTGTTCTTCTGTGAGGTGTTCTGCCTACATGGTTTACCGTGAAACATAGTCAGTGACAGGGATAGCCGTTTCCTGAGTACCTTTTGGATGGAGTTATTTTGGTTGGCTGGAACCAAGCTGTCGCCCAACACGAGCTACCATCTGCAGACAGACAGACAGACAGAGATTGTGAACAAATGGCTGGAGGGTTATCTCAGGAACAACGTCTTAATGCAACAAAGGGCTTGGGTTCGTTGGTTACATTTGGGTGAACACTGTTACAACACCACTTATCACATGTCGATAGGCATGCCACCTTTCAAAGCACTGTACGACTACGTACCTTCTTCATTTGTTGACCTAGCATTGAGAGATAGTCATGCACCAATGGCCAAAGATTGGCTTCAAGAGAGTTTAGACATCCTGAGATCTCTCAAAGAAAGCCTGCAGAGAGCACATAACCAACAAATGATGTATGTTGACCGACATCGGATTGAGCGAAATTTTGAAGTTGGTGATCTGGTTTACCTCCGACTTCAACCGCACAGACAATCCTCCTTGAAGACAAGTGGTAAAGAGAAGCTAAAGCCACGTTTCTATGGACCCAACAGGGTGGTTCGGAGAGTGGGCGAAGTTGCCTACGAATTGGAGCTTCCTGAGGGAAGTCGGATTCACAATGTTTTTCACGTGTCATGTCTGAAGAAAGCCGTCGGGCAGCGCGTCACAGTGTCCAAGGATCTGCCACCCATCGACGAAGAAGGGAAACTAATTTTGGAACCGGTGAAGATCGTCGATGTCAGAGAAAAGAGGTTGAGAACACACACAATCAAAGAGTTCCTTATACGCTGGAAGAATCTACCCATTGAGAATGCCACCTGGGAAGGCGAACAAATTCTGGAGCATCCAAGTCTGCAATTGCTTGAGGGCAATCAATTTTTGGCCCGGGAGGACTGTGATATCCCCAATGTAATTAAATAATAAATCTGATTACTTTGTTGTAAGGCCCAAATTTAATAACAAATATTTTGGGCCCTTTTATTTAATTAGATTAGGCAAGTTTTGGTTGTTCATGTCGGCCTGTTTGTAACCCTTCCGGAAGTTTCCTGGAGCCCATATATTTGGCCGTGTTAGTCATTGTTGGGGATATGCGAATTTTTGGTATCTTTTCTCTATTGTGCGAATTCCTGTTGGAGTTCTGTTTCTGCCATTTCGGAGGTGAAAGATCCTCCCTATTTGGTATTTGCAGTTTCGGTGAGGATCACCGCTCACCCTATTCTGTCATTGTAATCATTCCGGATCTAGCAAATCTAGAATTTTATCATTGTTTACTTCTACCACTGCATCTCTGTTGATCTGGTTCTCCGGGAAGTCACCACACAAGCTCACCATACCTCTGCACCACCGAAATACCTTCTTGTCACCTCTGTACAGCCTCCTTTTGGCCACACCGCACACCTTCCCCACCACCGTACAACCCTCTTGTGTTCCACCGTACGGTCTGTTTGGCATCACCATACAGCCCTTACACCGTACGACCCCTCCCTCACTTCCTTGTACGACACTCACACTATACACTCCCTTCCTCTCCACCGTACGCCCTCCACCCCACACCACCGTACGACTTCCCTTCACCGTACGGTCATCCAACCTCACACCACCGTACGACCTCTCCACCGTATAGCAGCCCCCCTCCACTCCACTTCGTGCGGCCTTGCTGATGCACCACTGTACAGCTCGTGTTGAATAATGTCAAACTAAAATAGATAGAATCAAAATATTATTGATTATTGAATCTTGGCGAAGACGCAGTCAGCTGCGAGCCAAGGTAAGTGAAAGTAAAACTCATGCACTATGATTGGGGTTCCTTTTGCTATTTTGGATTGAATTTAAAAATCTTAAACAATACAAAAAATTATGAATAACTAAGATCCCCATGTAAATTATCACATTTTCCAAACTCTATTGATAGATCTAAGTATCGCTCTACAACAATGGCAAAAAAATGAAACATGGGAAATCCCTTAAGGGAAAAGGAGCTAGATACAAAACATACTTGGATTTTGATTGTTTTCATTTGTTGCTTTTGAAATTTTTTGAAAGAATGTTCGCCCCTTTTTCCCTCACTGTGAAGACTCCTGGTTTGCTACAAAAATGCTTGTCCTTTTGTTTCCTCGCGATGAAGAGTCTTGTGGATTTTTCAGAGTGTTGTTCCATAGTTGCATGAGGGGAACAAATCACATGTAGACATCCTCATGAGTGTTGTTCGACATCACCGAGAAGAAGCAAGAAACCAAGAAGGCTGATAGTTTTCCGATCAGAAAATAAACTTTCTGGTCTTACAAGACCACACTTAAAGGCCTATCGGCTAATTAATACATATTAAGTATTTATGAATTTAATTTGAATTATATAGTATAATACAAATTGTTCTTTCATTTCATCATAATAAAATTGCATTGAATATAATTGTAATTTATTTAAAATTGAAATAAAGCATATTAATTTGAAGTTTGTGAGCTTTATTTCAGCATTCACAGTGGACTATTGAGTGGTGGATAGTTTGATATAGACCACACACTTGGTTTAGATTGTCTGTGGGATAGTAAGTAACCATTAATTACAAGGAAAGTCTTTTTAATCTTTTGGAGAGTCTTTAGACAGTCTTTGCAATATTTTCTGGAGTCTTTAGATTGTCTTTGCAATTTTTCGTAAAGTTTGCAGAAACCGGTGATAAGTGTGGAAAATCAGTGTTTAATGGTCGTAATTTTTTTTGTTGCATCTACTTGCTTTGCTTTATCTGTAATTATGTGTTCCATTGGTTTTTTGTAGTTTGCAGCGTACACAAGCAAATGGGCATTGGGGTTTTGGAGGGCAAGTCGTGGAGATTTTAAGTGTGGGGTGGCATCCTCTTGATAGGTATGTATATTTACCATTATTTTTACCATTTTGCCATGTTAGGGACTGTGGAAGAGGAATTTTCAGTTTTGTAATGTTTCTAGGATTTGTAATAAATTTGGGTAGTGGACTAGGGTTTTCAAAATAGTGTAAAAAATTAGAAGTTTTGAAATCTACCCAGTATGTATGTGTGCTTTGTGTGCACACATTTTTTGACACTTGTTTGGATTGTGAATATTAAAAGACACAAAAGTTTTGCATAGTATACTATCCAGTCTGATTTAGCAAAAATCATGATGGTTTTGCACACATTTGGACTGGCTTGGTAAAAATCACGACTATAAAACACGAGGATTGTTATACTATCTATTTTCTACTCTGTTCTATAATGTAATAATGATGAAATGTAATGATTAATATTGTATCAACTTATTTCCTTAAATGATTATCTAATTAATAAGTAGGTAATATGATTAACAATTTGGCAACTTATTAGATAATTATCTAATTCATAAGTAGACAAATTTTTAATGATAAATCATCACCGTAACGATTAATTCCATAATAATTATTCAACATTATGAATAACAACTCCAGTTTCAACTTGGACATTCTAAAAGTGGTCCCTTTACGTTCTGAAATAAAAAATGGACATCTTGTCATTCAAGTCATCATCATTGCATGTCATGTCATTTTGTGCGGTGGCATCTAGAGTCGATGGGTTGAATTTGAGCCTTAAGCATCATGAATTTTTGTTTATATGCAGAACTTCTTGTCAACTTAAATAAGTGTCGTCACTAGATAAATGTGCATAAATATAAGCATTCCATACATATGATGTTGAAGGAAAGATGTCGTTGAGCACACTACTGAATTGTTAATGTGTAAAGTTGATGCCACTGGTTACTGAATAAAGGAAAAAAATCTATTTTCGACAGAGGGTCTATGTTTTTAAATGGGATCTACTTTTCTACATAAAGGTAAGCTTGCAGAGACCTCTAATCATGTTGAGAATACAACACATTGAAATGAATTTGGTATGTTTATCATTTGTGGGTAGCAAAAATAAACCCATTATAAATGATTGAAACATTTATATGAGCATAATCTATCAGAGATAAATATAGTTTTGACCTCCAAGCAAATGTGGTGAAAATATAAGTTTTGCAAAATTTTATTAATAAAATCATAATGATGAGTCTTGAAAGCTATATAAGATCTGTAGCCATGTATTCAGCAATTTTTTGCTTTATCTCAAGATATGTGCAAATGGGCTTAAGTTAGTACTGGGTTCATTTGCAACCATGTATGTATGTTGATACATATTTTTGTAATTGCATTCTATTTTCTATGGAGAGTACTCGTTTTGTTTTTTTTCTTTTCTTAAAATTCAGTTGGAGAATTTCTTATCCACTTAGTTGAGTCTTTTTAAAGATACCAGGATCCCACATCAATCTTAGAAATAATTTGAATCTCTCTAATGATGTAATGTATTTTGTTAACTGCATATGTGTTGCCAAATCTTGCTGATGTGGTTTGTCAACAACCTTATCTTGCTTGTCTTCAAACAACTTTGCTTCACTATCCATATGTCCTTGCAAAGCTTTTAAATCATACCCAACCCTACTAATTGCTCTGTCTTTGCAACTTCTTTCTTGAGGGTTACTTTTTATAAGAACCATTTCACCATTTAATTTCCATTGCACTACTCTAATATTATCACTACTTGAACTAGGAGATGTCACTACCTCCATTTCAAAAAGTGGATTATCATTGTGGGCAAATCTATTTGCATCCATCTCAAAAAGTAGGTTATTTGCAACCCAGTTGGAAAACTAAAAATTATTCTTATTATCAGATTGGAAATCAATTTCCCATTCACACCATTTACATTGGCCTAATTTTGAACAATGGTCTTCTAAATTCATTATTATTTAATTCTTAATCAATTTGAGCATTCCCAAATTCCTTATCATTAGTTCTTCATCTAATAATTCCAACAAACTCAAAACCAATGATAGTAATTTATAAAACCTCTTCTTTAGCTTGTGGCTCTGGTGTGTTAATTTCCTTGTAGTCCAACTTCTCAATTTTTGATTTTTTCAATAGATTGTGATAAAGTGATTGACCACTTAGTGCAACAGTAGAAGTTCCTCTCCTTGAACAACGTGTACAAAATTATTGTCCATGGTCAAAAATTCACAAATGACTATGTAACATTATATTTAGCAACTTATGTGTTTTACAAATTTTTCAAACTGATTTTTGAGAGGTTTGAAAAACACATGTTATTAAAATGATTTATTGAATGTGATGGGTTTTTCAACAACCGATTTTGGAAAAATATGTGTTTGAATCCTATTGATAAATCATTTTGGAAAAATTAAAAAATAGTAAGTTGCTAGATATAATGTTGCATAGCCATTACCCACAAATTTGCCCCTGTAGGTGATTGCTTCTTTTTGTCAGTAAAATAAATCTTTGTTTCATTAAGTAATATTCAGTTACTTTCTTCTCATTCTATTAAGTAATCGTTATATGAATATGACTTTATAGTTGTGTTTGCATGATGATATGGATAGAAATATTTGATTTGTCTTTGTGAGTTGATGGCATTGACGCTCCGAATCTATCGTATCAATATCCCTATTTTGTAAGGGGAAGTTTCTATAGATGATGCAATTCCTTGAACAAATTTGCATAATTAGTTCAAATGTGATTGTTCTCACGTTCGAGAGTGGATTACAACAATCATTGGCAAGGATATTCTTAGTGCGCAAATGAAATGCATATATCCATCACAATTGGTATCAATTTTCCTATCTTAATGCATGGACTTTCTACAGTCTTATGGCTAGCTTCGACGAATTGCAGTGAATAATATGCAAGAATGATACATTACAGGGAATACCTTGGATGAAGCCATCAAGGCTTAAGACCTGTGTAAAGGGGAGACTGCTATTAGAAGTATTTTTCGTCACAAGATGTTTCAAGAAAATAGACCTATAAGAATTATATTGAAAGCATATATGGAGAGTATAACTTCCACCAAAAAAGAGAAATTGGACAATGTATTGAATATGCATGGGGGGAGAATGCAGGAGGGCATGTTTAATGCATTGGAGGATGCTACAGATGCAATAACATTCCTCTTGTACCACCCAAATCATCCCCCTGACACAACATGCCCAGATGGTTTATAAACATGACAATTTTACATACTTCATTAAGTCATGTGAGGATGTTTAAAAAACACAATGCTTTTACAAACCTTGTCTTAAGTGGTTTGGACAATAAGGAATTTTTGTCTTTCTTGTTTTCTACATTTGTTGTGACTAGTTTGAGTTGTATGGTTGGCTAGAGGGTCAAATTTGTATACTTTTTGGTAGTAGTGGACTTTATAAAGCTTAATATTATATGGCTTTAGTGACAAATATTTTTGTTGGCCACCTTGAAATGCACTGTCTTATGAATGTGATTGACTAGTAGGCATTATGCCATTGATATTTAAAATGTTTTGAAATACATATAATAGAGCTATGAGATTATCAAATAGTAAGTAGTTGTTCTTTGAATGTGAATGTTTTGTAGGCATTATGCCATTTACATTTACAAAATTTTGAAAAGTATACAATGGAGTAACTGGTTGGTAGTTTGAAATTTCATACAATGGAGTTGTGTGAATTGCAAATAGTGGGGGCTATTCTCTATCCTCTAGACAAAATAGCACTATTGGGCATATATGTATATGTATATGTATATGTATATGTGTATTCTTGTGTGTGTGTGTGTGTCTGTATACACACACAATGGATAATAATTGATTTTTTGTGTGTGTAGAACAGTCACTTCCATTAACTATAGATGTCACGTTCCAAGCCACGTATTGTTACCCGCCTTAGCAATTAACTCGTTGATGATGCCTTATGTTGTGAATACCATTCTTATCGCCCAAATATTTTGCTTTCCGTAGTTCTTAAAATCCCTGATCGACTGATAAATGCCTCTAGATTTTAAGTCATGTATATGTTTGAAAATGAGCCCCACCTTATCTTTTGGTCTATCACTTCTCAATGGAAATTAAGCTTGACTTTTATATGTCTTCGCTCATTTGTTTTCTACTCGATAACACATAATGATGGGTCCCTCACGAGTCATGTATCGATCGATCACACGAAAGGCTCTTTTCTGCACACACACTTTTCCTTTTTGTTCTTCTTAAAAGATGTGATCACCTGATGTTCCGATATCAATGGCTTTTGGGTTGGTGATTTGCACAATGATGCTCGTCGAATGCTTTTCTGTAATGGGAAGTTAATGAGGCATTTAATGAAAATGTTATTTCAAATCCCAAGATGGTACTACATCCACCAAAGTCGAGTGACTATTTACTCGAGGTCTTCTTATGCCTGTCAACCTTGTTCATGCATTTGGCATTTGAAAATCCTCAAAGAATTGAAGAGTGTTCTAGCGGAAGCGTCAAACCAGGTTTGGAAACTGAAATCCTTGTGCTAAATTATTAATATTCTAGCTTCTCTTGTTGATATTCTAAGCGAATTACGTCAACTCAGCATTCATGAACACTTGCTTTGATCATTGTTTTGTCTTGTTTTATTTTAATTCAAGCTTTCACCTGCTTTTAGAAACCCTAGCACTTATGCACTCAGTTTTCATGGCGTCTAAAACCCGTCAACCAATGGAAAAGAAACTAGATTATGTCAAAGACACAAAACTCAGCCCATTCACAATACATGATATTAATAAAATGCTGCATAGTTTGAAAAAGTCCCCCATTACACGAAAATTCATTAATTTTGCATTATCTCAAGCTAGCGGCTATCCCTCTACTATTTCATGCCCCGAATTGGTCTTTTCATGTGCATAACACTATCATCCTGACTCCCGAGAAATCTGGGATAAAAAGAAAAAGTAGCCAGGATAGACACATACAACATTTCCCTCACTCTGTGGATTCCAGAGAGAGAAGGCCAGATGAATTTATATTTGCAATTGGGTTGGGAGTATTTTCATCAACGGGTGGATTGGTGTCTAGATACAATTGCTAGAGGATGCTTGAAGGTCGTCCGACCTGGAAAGTCTAAGTTGCCATCTCAGATTAAGACAAAGCTTTTCAAAGATGATATTGCTAATATCATTGTATTGTTATGCTGAGTAGTCAGTTGACTTGGATTAGAATTTTTTGAGGAATGGATGTGTCGCTTTATCCTTACTATTTGTGATGATAAAAACCAAATTAACTGGGCAAAGTTAATATGTGACTCTCTCCATGAACAACTTGTTAAGTTCAATCATAACAAGTGATTTTATTTGTGCTTTGCGTTGTTGCATGTGATAGATGTTGGAAGAGCCTCTTGACCAGGTTTGAGGCAGGTTGGTAGTCTTTCAGAAAACACCCTTGTTTACAATTGTTTTCCTTAGTTGCAAAAAATGAGAAGGCATGAGAAATTTCTCTTGTGTGCATGATGCCTTTCTCATGACTGTCATCAGAGAAATTGAAGGGAACCTGGAAAGAGAATATCAGATGAAGCTATGGCAATAATCTATACGTATGAAGTTCTTGCATACAATTCAAGAGTTTTTCATATTTAAGTGTCGAAGGTTATGAAAAATCCCCATTAAAGCTTCCTAGGTATGCCTCTGACTACCTTGTGTTTTTAGAATTGTTTCGTTAGATGACCTCTGTCAACATCAAGTATGCACAGATGAGGAAGAAAGGGTATTCTTTTCCCCTAAGTTTGTCTCATTTTTCTTGTAAGAACAATGAATCTACAAGGTTTTCTGATAAGCTTTTAGCTGACTTTGGCCTTCATCTTTTACCCTTGAGGGCCAATTTTGATAGTAAAGGATATGTCAGAAAGAATTTTTATGGAGTTGTGCATTATGTTCATGTCCCTAAGTCGTAAGACTTTTGGGAGGATTGTGTCGATGAAGGTGAAGTTTTTAGTAGAGGTTTCATGTGGCTGACTCTAAATCAGATGTTGAATTTTAATATCATTCCTGCAATTCCTGAGAATGTAACAAAGGATAATTCAAATCTGATAGATGATTCATATCAAAATGCCACTCTACCCCCTTTCCAATGGCTTGAAGATGATGAAATGAACGTTAAAGACAAAACTACCCAAGTTCTAGATAGGTCATGGCTTTGGTTGGATCGTGCAATCAAGAGTCACTCTAGTTCTTCTTCCTCACAGAAGGGAAAACCCAAAGAAACTAGCACCGTCTCACAATATTCTCCTAAAGTAATGGGAAAGACTGCAATGGAGACAAGTGTACCTCAAGCAGACTCGCAATCTGACGGAAATAATGATCTTCCTAAGAAAAATCAAAGGCTAAAGTCTATTTGCGAGGAGGTCACTGTTACACCTCCCACAAAGAAAATGATAGCTCAACAGATCAGCTCCAATTAAGAGGATACCCAATTTCTTCATCAGCTGGGAGAACAAAATCCATTAGTTTCTTTGACTGATGACGAGGCCTCCTAGAATCCTCTTCCTGATGTTTCAATGATGATAATTGATAATACTGCCAATGCATTGTCTGTGAAGAGTCCGACTAATACTTCATCAACCCCTTGGCTTAGGAATGCAATTGAGAAGAAGAAAAAACAATACTCACCCACCACCGAAATCAAGATTGATATAGTAACACGTCTACTAGGAGAAACACCCGAGTCCCAAAAGGATAGAAGAATGGCTACAATGATCGTAGATCCTCAAACAAACCATCATGTCCTAGAAATTACTGATTCTAATGTTGATAAAAATGTACAGGAAATCATTGAAGGGGAGTTTGACATGTCGAATTGATATGGAGCCTATGACAACAGAGGGAGACATATATCATGCTAAGCATTATGTCATTGTTTTGTTTAGAAGAACCAAAGTCGTAGAAAAGAAAAATCAAGAGTTGGCATAGTATATAGATGTTCTCACTTCTTTCATTTGATTTGCCTATGCAAATGAGAGTCTCGTTACCAGTTCATCTTTAGGGTTGCCGATTACAAAACTTATCAATTCTAATAAGTTAGAAATTGTTAAATGCTCACAGACCATCACCAAAGTAGTTGACGACTGGGCCAGTCAAGTCATTGCCAAAGGGTCATCATTTATCGAGCATGGTTCAATTAATTACAACACTCTGAACCAAATGATAGATGTTCATCGAGTTGAACTGCAGAGAATAAAAAAAGAAACTTGAAGACTATCTTCATCCTTCATGGAAATGCGAGAGGTTAGCAAGTCGCCTCAGGTCATTTTGGTTTTTGAACACATTATTGGAGACTTTGATATAGAAACTATTGTCACTTGGGTAGAGATGCTAGTGGAAACATCATGTTGCTAGGGAGCTCCTATCACAACTCACCACCTCAGTAGTCCAGAACACAAGTCTTCGACGATATTTAAAAAGTATTTTTGATACTATTGGTATCAACATATTTGGCAATGATGTGAAGGGGTTATTAGAAAATGAATTAGTAAAGAAAACCTTCTGTCAAAAAATAGAAAATAACCTTTCTGCAACTAACGCAGGCCCTAAGTCATTGGAATGTCTAAAGGATGCAATGGTAGTATTTAATTCAGTTCATCAAGAGGTCCATGATGTCATTGGTAAAATTGCAAAAACAAACCAAAGGGTTGACAAGTGGAAAGTTAGGATTGAAGCTACAACATAACCTACAAAAATGAGTATATCTCCTGTTCTATCCAATTATAGAGTTTACAGGAAGAAAGTGGATCTACGAGTAGCACAACAACCATAGGTAGATTCAACGAACACAACAATAGTAGGATATGAAGCAAACGATGAATATGAAGAGGTGGATGGAGGCATTGTTGTTTAATTTCTTGTTTAGTTAATTGTTTTTCTAATCTGGCTCTTGAACTATTGGTCCTAGCAGGTCGTTTATTTATGATTTAAGTTTAAAACTTTCTTGAAATGATTGTCTTCAAGAAGTCGTTATTTTGATCAATTAAGTAAAAACTACATATAGGTAGCTAAAATCATAATATGGGGTTCAAAATTTTGGGAGAAAAGGGGGAAATACATTGAATTAACAGTAATTTTGCATGTTTTGAATTCAAGATTTTGAGTTTGAAAAAGACTTGTTGCGGTTTTCAATTGGAATTCTATTTTAATGAGATTCTATAATCTTATCTATATCTGGCTAGTTCATTTAATGTGTTGAATGGGTTTCTTATTTCAGACTTTGTGTTGTGATGAAAAGCCATTTCATATGTTATTGTGAATTTAAATAAGATATTCTATGAGTTGTTGTTGATAATCTTATATATGAGTATCATTCTTCAGTGGAAATCTTTGCATGGATATTGATGAATGATTTGGATTCGAGATATGTGGTGATTGGTTTTCATACTTTGTTATGGAAGTCATGAATTTTTATTTTTGTTCTTTCGTTTCATTTTTGTGAAATCTTGCCTTTCTTGTTTTCTGGTTAAAAGCATATCCTAGAAAAACTCTAAAATATTATCATAAGAGGGAGCAGTACCTCTAAAATTCATAGGAAAGTTGTAAAGATAATTGCAACTTATCCAACTCTTGATTGATAGTTTGTTCTCTTGTGTAGGCATAGAGTCATGTTGTTTTATTTTTAAAGAGAACAAAATCTATTAACCTACAATATGTATGGCGATATGCATGTTTTGTATGAGCGTGCTATTTTGTGTGGAGAATAACTGCTTCTTCCAAATTTGAATGACTATTTTAAATACATTTTGAAATTGCCAATGGACAAGAATTGATTGGTATTTTGAATGTAACTATTTTGAACACATATTGACATTGATCGCGGCTGGTGGTATCCTTTAGAATGGAATTTCTAGCAGGGTCCCCAGGTGGTAGGTGATTTTAAAAATATAAATAATAATTTTGAAATTCACGAAGGTGCGGAACAAAAGCCATGACCAAAAGGGGAGGGAGAAAAACATGATGCATCATCATTTTTGAATGATTTCCATTTAGTGAGGGTTTTTGAAGCTATATAGCGTCATTGGTGGTTGTCGAGGGCGCCTTACATTTTTGGTGACGAAGTGCAATATTTTGTAGACTCTAGAGAGACGAATGGTAAGTGGAAAATCAATGTTTAATGGCCATAAATTTTTTTGCATCATTTGCTTGATGTGACTATTTTGAACACATTTTGACATTGACAATGGACAAGAATTGATTGGTAGTTTGAATGTGATTGTTTTGAACACATTTTGACATCAAGGAAGTAGCTATTCTCCACACAAAAAATCAATTCATGTCTATTATACACACACACATAGGCATACATATATACATATACATATATGCTCAATAGTGCTATTTTATGTGGAGAATACTTGCTTCCCCCCACTAAGTGGCTATTCTCCACACAAAATAGCATGCCTATAAAAAACATGTGCATAACCATACATATTGTGCTTGAAACGTGGTGTCTGCAATGTAAAAAACACATAGGCATCTGTAATGTCTTGTACTAAGTTTAGGCTTGTTTAACCATAATTAATCTATTTCTATACATTTTAACTACAAAATAACTTGAGTAGGAGGCAAATCTATCTTAACATGAATAATAATCAGTGATAACATAATAATTTTCCTGATATATATGTATATATATGTGTGTGTGTGTGTGTGTGTGTGTGTGTATATATATACACACACACACACACACACACACACACACACACACACACACACAAAAATACACACACACACACACACACACACACACACACACACATATATATTCAAAAAGAATTATATTGTATGTTATTCTCTAGAGTAGTTTCTAAAAGATATTATATTAATTATAATTATTGTACTAATACCTATTACTATATCAATATCTATACTTCTAACCTTTATATTATTCCTTATTCTGATTTGAGTATATAAATATACATAAACATATAAATGAATTAAATAATATTACCTATGGTTTATGTATTTGTCGATAACCTATTATATCAATTATTAATACTACCACTACTAAAACATTATTAGTTATTAATATATTGAATGGCTGGTAATGGTAAACAAAACTGACACATGTCAGATCTGGTCTGCCACTCATGAAATTATGTATTACCATAGTGCCTATTTCAGTCTAGGTTAATATTATTATTCAAATTCTGGATAAAGATATTATCAAACTTCATTAATTAAACATACTTATTAAACACATCCCATGCATACCACCAATAACAAGGAAGTTGTTGTCTATAAACTTTATGACAGTTCCAAATTAATCTTCTTCTCGTTGTTCTTCCCTTGACCCAATAAGGTTGTAAAAGAACCATAAAGTAAATTGATGATGAATAAAGAGATTGTAAATTGATGATGAATAATTAAACTTCCAGTTGTTAATATAACTAGTCCACTTATCAATGAATATAGTTTATGTTTCGACAATATCATGTATCTCTCAAATATGGATAATCTTCTCTTTCTAATTGATATAGCAGTGGATATATTTATTTTTGATGTTTGGCTGGGTATTATCGTGTTTCTTATACCCAACATCATCTGTTATTCTTGTCTTGGTCGATGATATTATTGTATGATCATCGTATATGGATACATTACATCTTACCTTTATTATTCAGTGGACTTTTACTTCCCAATACTTTTCGAAACTCCACCAAACTGCATTTGTTTCTTTGTGCGGGATTTTACTATGACTGAAGGGATTATAATCTTTCCTTTGGCCTAATTTACTTTTGGATATTGCTTACGTGGTTGGCCATATGTCTTTGTTTAGGTTCCATTTGTGCTTTCCTTTATTACTCTCTTTCATTTCTATCCAATTCTTTATGCAAATAGCCACTGATATTTCATAATTTATATTTGATGAATATGAAATTTATATTAATATTTAATAAATATAAATTATATATTAAATCTTGTTTATTATTATTAAGATTTTATTTAGTTCATTCTATTTGTTTATATATATATTAATTGTATTATTAAATTTTATTTTAGAGCGGGCATTATCATGTTTTACTTGTTTAGATGAGGACATCACAGTCTCTCCTCCTTGAATTTGCTTGCCCTCAAGCAAAATAATTTTCTTGATTATTAGATCTGCAATCACATTTGAACAATACATGGATATATACATATATACATCTTATATCTTTCTAGTTATTCATATATCGAGTATGAATCAAACACAGAGTATACACATGGAAACACAAAGTATACACATGAATACACATAGTATACACACTTTCTTAAAACATATGTATGAATATAGGCAAGCACAAAGCATACAAACAAATACACATGTTATCAAACCTTGTTTGAAATCCTACAATACGTTAGGAAACCATTGGAACTAATAATATAAATCCCTAAAGAAAGATAATTAAGCATAAATTAACTTAACTAAAGTATGGTTTGTAAAGACGTAAAACGTTCTAAATTCAATAATAAAACGAAATACTATTTATTCTTAAATAAACTCATAATTCCTTTAATAAGTCTATTTACTTCCACTATTCCATCCTTATCTCTAAATGACCATTCTATTGGTTTCATAATAAACTCGAGATTTCTATAAAGAGATAAAGATTCTTTATTCAAAAAGAAAAATGTAGTAGTATCTCAATCATATCTACATACAATACGTAGGCCTTTCTAATGCCTTCAGTTCAAATAACAAGAAAAAAAACATAAAGTAAAGGATGAGATGCGTCTATTGATCTACAATCCAAAGCCATTTTCAATGCAATCTTTAGAATGAAGACGAGAACAAGATTCAAGTACTTTTTCCTCTGAACCATAAAGCTTACACTTCCCTAGAATTCTTGGTCAATCAAGAATACCCAACCCTGCACGAATTACTTAGCAAAAAGAATTCGATAGATAAGATGGAATCTGTTGTGTGCCTAGAATGATACATGCATTTTCCATTTTCTAATTCCATTAAGGAACAAGCACGACCAATTAAGAAAATGGTAGAGAGCATAAAATATATCCATCTATTTCAATGGTCAATAAGTTACTCGACCGAGTATAATGCCATGCATAGCAATAAAATATAGTTTGAAAAAACAAACTATTCTCTCCGTGATTCCACATTTGGCACCCGTCCCGGAAGGTAACTTTTCAACAAACACAAACATATCTAGCTTTTCTAGTATTCATATGAAATCAGGATAAATACATAAAAGACAATCTTTCTTTTCTCAATTTTAACTTCTCATTTCTCAATTAATAAAATTACAATATTTAAAGAAACAATCTTTCGTTTAAGAGATACAGAAGAAACAATCTTTCGTTTACAACCAATTACATCTAATAAGAAAATAATCTTTTGCTTCTATCTTTTCAAGTATCTCAAGAGCAAGAATAAATAAAAAAAGGTGTAACACATGTATGCATATTTAGCATATAGATATAAGTAATATTCAAAAATAAAAATTATGAGTACGCATTCTTTTATCTTTTCTCATAAAATCCAAATAGCGTAATCATACATCTTACGGTTTCAAATTTTTAAGTTTAGAATGCATAAGTTATCTATCTTTCCACATGTTTTTTGTAGTACCCTTCCTCGTTTGAACTTATTAGACTTATATTTTATTATTGTTTGTTTTCAATAGATACCTTACCATGATGTGTTATTCATATTTTTATGACATTATTTCATGCTTTATCTAGATATGAGATGCATAATTTATTTGCAGTATTTCAGTACTTGTGATTTATAACATTTTATGGATTATTGCTATGTACTGACATTTTACTTTATTTATGCAATGTGAAATTATATGTTGTGTGTTTGCGAGTGTATTGGATGCAAGGGGATGATTTTCCTTCACTCATTTCGGCAAGACAGGGAACATCGCGATTCTCCTTCATCGGTGTGTATGTCGTGTCTTCTATATAGTATATATGCATGTGTGGTTCGGTGATGCAGGATATTGCAGGTACAAGTATCGGGTAGGTACAGGGTATCGTCTCCACCTGGCTTCACAGGTCTGAGCGTGCTTTATATTTCTGATGGAAGTGGAGGAGATAGTAGTTGACCCTATTTTACTCAGTTACACTTGTGTGAGTGCCGTCAGTTGGTCGTCCAGTCAGTTTGTTCGGCCTTCTTATTTTGTCATTTGATTTTTTTATGAGTAATTGCTTGAGATTTATTTAATTTGAGTGCTTTAGTGGATTTAATTAAGTAATTAAATTTATGGAATTATCTCATAGTTGAATTGTTTATGCATTGAGATTATAAATTTAGTTAATTAAAATAAATTATTACATTAAATTGCAAGTTGCATGATATTAGAAATATATTTTTATTTAAATTTTTGTGGAAAAATAAATTAAATTAATTGTATTTATTATTTCCTAGAATTTTGAATAAATAAAAGAATAAAAGAATAAATAATTAAAAGAATAAATAAATAAAAGAATAAAAGAATAAATAAATAAAATAATAAAATAATAAAATAATTTTAAATAAATAAATAAATAAAAGAATAAATGAATAAAGGAATAATTAGAATTAAAGTATTGCTTTAATTCTTTATTTAGAAAATTAATTAATTTGCATGAGAAAAAAAAAAGAAAGAATAATGATTTTTTAATTATTGCATGTTAGCTTATTTTTTGTTATAAAATTAGAAAAGAAAATAAAATTGTTTTTATTCTTAATTTAGGTTTTTGAGAAAAAACTATTCAACCTAGAATTTTAGTTTAAATAGGGGAATAGGTCTTTATTTTAGATACACAACTATAGATTTTTTCCAGGAAAGCTATACCAGGTTGGGTGGCTTCTTTTTATTGTTGTTTTAAGAAAATATTTTATTTCTTTCTTCTTTCTGAATGATGTGTGTGTTAAGATGTTTGTCAAATCTAAAATCTTGTCAGATTATTTCTTGTTCTTGGCTAAAGTTCATTCCTAAAGATTATTTCTTGTTCTTGGCTAAAGTTCATTCCTAAAGTTAATTTCTAATTTGTGGAAAGAAGTTACTACCTGGGTGTTTGTAGATTAAATTTTGAGAAAATTGGGAAAAGTTATTTTGACAAATTTTGCCAAGATTTTTATTGTGCATGGAAATTGCAAGATTTGAGAGGAATGGGATTTACCAGAGAAATCATTCTGTCTTGTTTGATTTTTGTTTCGATATTTGGCTATGGCAGTCTTTTCTAATATTTGTGTATCTCTGTGATATTATTAGTTATTATAGAAATAAATTTAATTATTAATTAAATTTATTGTATTATTAAAAGTTAAGGGAAATTATTTTATTATATTATTTTGGAGATATTATGTATTAATTAATTTCCTTGTAAATAAATTTGATTGGAAATAAATTTTGGGTGAAAATAGAATTTACTTGTTCTAGATTATTGTATTAAAATAAATAAATAAATAAATAATTAATTAAAAAAATAAAAAATAAAAAATAAAAAAATTATTTTACCCTTTAGTTGCCTAGTTGTGTTGTTTTCCTTTAGGGTTCCTGGCGGGGCATTACATTTATGACTATCTACTTTCTTTTATTGAATTTGATACTAAAAGATGTTTTCCATGATCTAAAATAATAATTCTAATTGCACATACTTATATGGCTTTTTCAAACGAAATTTCAATAATCAATTCTCAAGATAATTATGTTCTTATTCTCTAATTATAAAACAAACTATTGCTCGTTTAAGAGCCTACCTCTAAAATTCGAACCAAATCTGATAATCAATGATGATCTTCTCCAATTATGTTTGCAATACGTCTTGATTTCCAATGTTTTTCTTCCTTTATGTTGTTCAATCCTTTGTGTTCTTTCTTCTCTATTCTCTAATCTATCTTCTCTATTTTCTATTCTTTATTCTCACTATTCTGTGCATATTTCTTACTGTCTTTTCAATATCGTCCTTATGTTCTTCTAATGATCTATATTTTTGCTAGTCACATGCTATATTTTTTGCTATGTTTCGGGTACACCCACTACTATTATTGTTTTCCATGCCACCCACAGAGCACGTCTAACAGTTCACTTGGCCATGTAGGGCTTGTTCCAATGGTATACACCACGTAGTGTCCGTGCTTTATGACACAGTCCGTAAAGTTTTCAAACACATCGTGGTTTTTATTCTTTGCATAGTCCGTGTTCAACTTAAACTCTATGTGTTTGTTTTGTTGCATAGTCGATATACTCATCGACTCCTATTTGCAAGGTATATTGTTACGTGGAATAATCCCTGTAGTGCTCATGTTTGTTATAATGCACAGTCGATATTATTCATCGACTCCACTATGCGGTATGCTTAGCTATTAATAACTTGTTATTTAATAATCCACCAAATAGAATGCTAAGTGGAATAGTCAATATCAACATCGATTCCCAATTTGCATTCCTTATTCGGTGTAATAAATGCATATAATTTGTTATATATGTGTGTGTGTGTGTGTGTGTGTGTGTGTGTGTGTGTGTGTGTACTATTATCAAAATACAAAAGTGAACACATAAGTACGATATTTCATCCAATTACACATATTTGCACAAAAAACGTACATCTCTACGATCAATATCTATAATTAATTTTCTTTTAACAATGTCAAAATAAATCGTACTTTTAAAATTAAAAAATATCATTTAATATTAGTTATATGAAATTCATCATTCGAATTTGAACAAACACCCAATTAAAGTTATATAAATCTTCAATCTTTGCAAGATGCAAATACGCATTCTAAAGTAGTGTGTGAGATTTCATCTATTCTAGCGAAGTCCAAGAGCTAAAACAACTCTAACTGAACCATTTTCTCACCTTCTTCCGTGTTCATTTGTTCCTGCATTCACTTGCACTCAATTGCTCATTAGCAATGACGATTCCAATTTCATAATAATAAAAATAATATTGACCATTCATTTCATTGCATTTGAATCTCCTATTTCATTATTATCTTATTTCACTAAAATTTCCATTTCCATTTCATTTTAATTTCATAAATGATAAATAAGCATTATTTTCCTAATAAAATAATTATAGATAAATATGGTTCGTGACATGGTTCAACTCCCATAGGAGCTCAATCATAAGAAAATGGGAGTAAGAGGAATGATGAGGTGTCCAAGAGACCCTCTACCCTAGGCCCAAGGGTGGAATGAAAACCAGAGCCCCATTGGCCTCATGGGACCACTAGTCATACCATGAGGTGGGCTACCTAGTGAGGTATCCTATCACCGTTCCCCTTCATCACTTCCATCTTTATCTCCTTGTAATAGAGACTGGAAAGATACAATAGGGTGTCCTGAATGTCCTTCCCCTCTAAGCCCAAGAGCGGTGGACTCCGTCGTACACCCCCTTGGCCTCATGGGGCCACCGGTCATACCATGAGGTGGGTTACCTAGAGGAGGACCTCATCATCGTTTTCCCATCTTATACTTATATTCATGACAGTTTGCTCCATAGATTCTTTATGGATTTCTTATATATTTCATAGTTGTGTAATTTTAGGATATGGATTCATTAATTCGTGTTTACCCTGCAAGATGGCAAGACCAAAGCTCTGATACCACTTGTAATGTCCCCTACTAAGTTTAGGCCCATTTAACCATAATTAATCTATTTCTATACATTTTGACTTAAAACTAACTTGAGTAGGAGGCAACTCTATCTTAACATGAATAAAAATCAGTGATAACATAATATTTTTCCTGATATTGAATTGATATTTTTTCCTGATATTGAATTGGTTTTAAGATTAAGAAATGGTGAACAAATGTTATTGCTTGGGTTAGAGGAAACTAAGTAATGATGTTGAGATACCCTAGGGAGGTGGAGCAATGTGTATGTAGTTAGTAATTCTGCTTGCGTATTTGATTTAATGATTATGGTTTAATGTTATGATTATATTAATAATAAGTTGATGGTTGATTATTCACATTGCATAAATGATATTTAAGATTACATTAGTTGTTAAACAAAACAAAACAAAAAAAATTGTTCCATTACATGTTAGTTCGCTTATTTTCTCTAGGATATTTTGGCGGCCATTACAGGGGAGTCTCAACTACATCAACTCTTATTATAAAGACTAAAGGTACACAAATTTGAATTTAAGCTTTTGTAAAAAAAAAATCACAACCCTCTATTTAGATTACACTCTTGAACTTATTAAGATTTTAAGAGATTATAATGTTTTAATTCTATAATAAGTTTAATTTTTTCAAAGTTATATTTATATATATAAATTGTTCACACGATAAAATACATATACTAATAATATTCAAACCTAATTACAAATTTTTTCCTCGAATTTTATCAGTCCACAAATTTTTCTTTGATGAACATGAACACAAATGCTCATGCCTCTGCATCATCCCTAGGAGCTATAGCTTTTGTCGGATGGGTGAAGAGTGTATAATTTTCGTGTTAGGTTCCATTATCATAATTCCACTAACAACAAAAATATATCTTCTTCTTTGAACGATGCTTATAATGGGTTTCAAAATTCTACCTACTTGTCTAAACTTTTGATGACGATTCTAATGAATCCTGTGCATGTATTCCTTTAATCATTAATAAAATTGAGCTTCACCTTAAACAAACTTTTGAATAGCCACGGATTTGACCTACACAACATTCTTGTATACAGTTTATAGGGAACATAAAATATTTTGTCTGAATCATTCTTTCCTTGTAAATATTCAATGCTACATATCCTGTTTCACATCATAGAAGAAAGCACACAACTGGTCTTGTACTAAAAGCATCTCCTCCAGTTTCTAAAGAAAAGAATGTTGAATGATACTTTCTTCAATATTCATGACATTATATAGCAGATTTGCCAAACAGTATGGTCTTTGGAATGAATAAAGCTTCAAGATTTATCAATTAAGTTGTCTTGAGACAGACTCATTTGCTTGCGGTGGAAGGAGCAGGACAGCGATTACGAAAATCATGTCAAGTTTCAAATATGCAGGGAGAATTGGAGAAAATGGATACTTTGGGTATAATCACTCCTCATGTTTGCACTTTGCAGTGGGATTGAGAGTTGTTGAGATTCGGACAGTGAGTCTCTCACTACTCAGCTTTTGAAAACGAATGGTTATGAATGTGCAGGACTAGGTGTAACAGACACTATAGAATCATCTATACATTTACTCATTTAACTTGTCTTAATATACTTCATAGTATATAAAGGCATGAAAAGATTTAATCCTATTTAGAAGTGCAATGGTTAAGGTGAAGGTCAGTGCAACCAGAATAAAATGAAATCGTTAAGCACAGAAATGAACGAAAGTAAGTTATAACATATCTATTGTAGAAAGATCCTCAAATTGAGGACGCAACTTCATACAATGAGAAAAGAAATATACAGGAGTGACATCAACAACCTGTCACTCTCAAGGTATCAGAACCATGATCGCTTAGAAATAATAAAAGCTTTGCCATTTGCATAGTCTTTTAATTTTTCTATTTGACCAACATCAATCAGCCAGCAGGAGAGTGTCTTAAGAGCCTTATCACTTGGAGCACAGCCTTGCTTTTGCATTTGATTCATTAAAAAAAAGGTTTTTTTCGCAGTCACCTCTCTTGCGAGCACCCCAAAATAATGTGTTGTATGTGACCTCATTTGGAACCAAACCTTTTGCTCTCATTTCATCTAACATTAATAAAGCAGCATTAAGTTTGTCTTCTTTGCATAACGTGGCAATTAGTGTGGTATAAGTTACAACATCTGCAGCAATGCCAACCATTTCCATACTTTTAAAAAGCTTTAAAGCCTCATCCATTTGACCAATTTTACAATGACCATTAATCAGAGAGCTGTAAGCCATTACATCAGGAACCTTGCCTTCATCAAGTATCTTATTCATTAGGAGATGTGCGCTAGCGAGATCACCTGCTTTACATAAGCCATCAATGATTGTGTTGCATGTCACTTTATCAGGTTCCAAACCCTTTCTTGTCATTTTTTCTAACATTTGAAATGCCATGCTCATGTGTCTTGTTCTACAGTATGCAGCAATCACAGAGTTGTATGTAACAACATCTGGGTGTAAACCCTTTTTCGACATGATTTGAAAACAATCCCACGCCTTGTCCATCTGTCCATCTTTGCATAGCCCATTAATAACTCCATTGAATGTCACTTGATCAGTGAAAGGGCCAGACTCTATCATTTGTATAAACACATCATACGCTTCCTCTGTTTTTCCAGCCTTGAATAAGCCATTTATCAAGCTACTACAAGTGTAGGCGTCAGGGGAAAAGCCATCTTGTATCATTTTGCATACTAATGCTAAAGCTTCATTTACCCATCCTACTTTGAAGAAACCATAAGTCAGGCTGTTATATGTAATAATACTTGGAGAACAATGAGAACGCCTCATTCCAATTAATAAGCCGAGAGCTTCATCTTCCTTATCCAACTTGCAAAGACCACTGATTAGGGTATTGTATAAAAAAGTATTTGGACAAAGGCCATCTTGTATCATTTGAGCCACCAATACTAAAGCTTCATCTACCCTACCTTTCTTGCAGAGAGCGTCAATTAAGGTGCTATAGGTAACAATATTAGGAAGACAATGGTTATTCCTCATTTCGTGCAAAAGCTCATGTGCTTCGTCAATTTTACCCCATCTACACAAAGACTTTATGAGGATGCTGTAAGTGATGACATTTGGAGGGATGCCCATCTCTTCCATTTCAGCGAGGAGAGGGTAAATTCTACGGAGGTCGCTGTCATTCCTAAGAACATCCAAAAGCACATTGAAGGTTACAAGAGTGAGAGGAATGCGTTAGTAATGGCTGAGTGGAAGAGATCCCACGCCTTGTTTGCGTTGCCCGATTTACAGAGGGCCTTAATGGATTTAGTGAATTGTACAACATTGAAGGTAGGAGATATGTCTGGTAAAGACTTTTCAGTATGTGAGGGTTTGTGGTTGTTTGCAGAGCAAGATAGAGGGCGTAGAGAGAATGAAAACAAATAAAAGAAGTGGGTAGTAGAGGTTACCTGTTTCAAGATTGGGAGTCGGCATTTCATGGTGATGTTGGTAGCAGAGAGGCTGATCTACGCCTTCAATTTTTCTTCTCAACCAAACTTAAATCCTAACATTTGTCTCCTGGACTTTTCCGGTATGGAAATGACCCACAATTTCTAAATGTTAATAATCCCTCCCTCTACTTGAAACAACAGAATTGGCCTAAATCCGTATTGACTAATTGGGCAATGCCTATCCAGCCCTTTAAAAAGAGGGGGAACTCCCAGGCATGCCCATGCCCAACTCCCATAGCACCGTAATTATAATTAATCAAGAATTAATCAAATTTAAATCTTTTTGAAAAGTTTAAATTTAATAGAACTTTTTTAATCTAAATTATATAAGTAAACATTTTTTAATGATTTATATATAAATATTAATATTTAATTAAAAAATATATTATTAAATATCTTTACAATTTACATATTTAATTCTTTTAAAGATATAAATAATTAAAAGTTTTTTTTCATAAAATTATTAATTCTTAAATATATTTATTATAATCATAAAATATATTTGATATTAAAATTATATAAAATAACTCTCTACGAAGAGTGGCACAATGATTGTTGGGGTAAATTGAAGCAGTTAGAGCTTTGTCTTTGGCCCATCGTGAGGGTTGATCGGTTTCTCGTTCGCATCTTGTGTCCACCTAGTAACAGACTTGACGACTCGTAATCAGTCTTGTTCCCGATTGTTCCTGGAAGTAATCTTCAGAACTCTTGGATTCGACCTATCACTTGAACTCTCCTCTTTTGAGGATGCTTGTGTTTTCTTGTGCCATTTCCTTGGCGATATTAACGAGATATCAAAGTGTTGAGTGAGCGCCTTGCCCAACTATGTTTGGGGCTCTCACTCCCTTTCCCAGTTTGCAACTGCCATGCATGTAGGTCCTAGAGCATCGCAACTCTTTCGATGTTTGGCAGTTTTCTTTCGATGATGCGTTGGTCCCACAATGCACATTACTAGCATTTGTGCCATTGTTCTCGATCTTCGACACGTTCCTTCATTGCAATTGGATATCTCTGTTTATACGTGCAAGCTCCTTGTGTCGATTCAGCATCGTCCCACTCTTGTGGTATCCTTGGCTTCTCTCTCCTGCGAGATCTCTCCTCGAGTCTTTTCCATGTCCCTGGAGGTTGCCTTTCGAAACTCAATCACACAAACATGCCCCAATAACAACAAAATTGCATATGAGGAGAATCTCACCTTGGGAAGCAAAAATGTCAAGTGTTTCAACAGAGGGTAGAGAAGCGTTGTTTGGGCAGTTGCGTAAAAGTGCAATACAATTGTACTGATGGTTTCTTCTTCATCTCCAACAATGAGGCGGTCCCTCTTCGAGGCAAAGCTTGTTTACAAGGTCAAGACGGGATTGTTTGTGTGAGGTGTGCCACCAAAAGTGCATAAGGGGCATATATCTGGGAAATGGATGTCTCTAAGTGGTCTTACTCGGTCGCATGCATGGTGCATTCTCTCATGACATGACTATCATGAGCATGTGTGATTTGGAGGTTTTCGAGCAAAGGATTCTATATGGGATGTTCTTCCCAGGCTCCTATGAACCGAGACTCTGCATCGCCATGTTTTGGCCCTCGTGGGAGCTTCATGCCTGTCGAGTTGCTTGTCGTGGATGATCAAGGCCGAGGCCTTCCTTTGAGAGGGGAATTGTTCAGACTGGTCGAGGTGGGATTGTTTGTGCAGGGGGTACACCACCCAAATTGCATAGGGGGCATATACCTAGGAAATGGATGTCTTTGAGTGGCCTTACTCGGTTGTGTGCACGGTGCACTCTCTCATGGCATGACTATCGTGAGCATCAACAATTCGATGGTTTTTGAGTAAAGGGTTTCGTACAGGATGTTCTTCCTAGGCTCCTATGAACTGATGCCCCTTGTCGTCATGCTTCAGCCTGTGCAGGGTCTCATTCCCTCTTTGGGAGGGTCACAATGGTCAAGATGTGCTCGTCTTTGTGGGTTGCACCACAACATGTGTGTAGGGGGCATATACCTGGGAAATGGATGTCTTTGAGTGGCTTTACAATTGAGGTGGTCGTGTGGACGGTGTTTCCTATTCAGATGACACGTCGTGAGAAGGGTTGACTTGGAGTTTTCGGGTAAAGGGTTACGCACAGGATGTTCTTTCCAGGGGCCTGTGAACCAAAGCTCCTTGAAGCCACGTTTTGACTTGCACACATCTTTTCCGTCCCACATGATGCTCTCTATTGGCACTTGGCAATAGAACTTGGTGACAAAATTGTTTTGTGTGGTTGAGATTGGCTTGTTTGTGCGGGGCGCACCACTCCAAGTGTGTAGGGGGCATATGCTTGGGAAATGAATGTCTTTGAGTGGCCTTACAATTGAGGTGGTCGCGTGCACGACACATTCTATACAAACCTACCATTCAAGAGTTGGGTCGGCTCTGAGACCGAGGGTAAAGGGCTCTGTACGGGATGTTCTTCCCAAGTGTTTGTGAACCAAATCTCCCTGTCATCCCTCTCCTACTTGTGTTCACATTTTCCTCATGCAAGGTCTTAAGGAGCACATTACCTGGTTCCTGCATCTTCATCCTTAGTCCACTTCAGGATGTGGGTGGGATTTATTTGATTGCGAGGAGGGGCACATGCATTCTAATTTTGGTTTCCCATGAGGGTGGGTCTACCTCGCGACCTCCAACGGGCCTCGAGTGGCCTACGCATGGCTAGAAGCTACCTAGTGGATCTTGCCAGTAATCATATGCTTGTCTCCAAAATTAATCCATGCATGTCTAAGTATGAACTTGTAATGGTGGGAAAAATGGTGAATGATAAATCAAGAAGGAAAACTACCCTTTCCCTCAAAGAGAGATGAGAGTTTCGCTATCAATTACCATTCAATAACTTTTCACCATTACATTAGGAAGGGGGAGAATATAATTCACTAGATTCAATCTCTCCACACAAAGATGGTAGATTGAATTCTGAATGAATTGAGAATTCTAAGTTGATCCCCTCTTCCTTGTTTGATTTAGAAAGGAATTTGATTGAATTATGTAGTGCAAAAGTGACAAATAATTGATTATAACTTGAGATCAGAATATGGGATGAAGCTGTGCACCTGGACCTGGCAGTAAAATGTCAAGACGTCGTTGCCTTGCGAATTTGAGGAAAAGTTGCCTGGACCATGGTGGGAATGTACATGGTCCTCCAAAAAATCCTCAAAACAAAAAGGGTTTTTCCGCCTCTGCAAATGAAGCCTGAATCTGAAAGTACAGTTCCGCACTTGCAACCTACACAAAGAAAAGAGAGGAAAATGGGTTGGGATTGGGAGTTTGCCTTTAGGTCAAACCCCAATTTTGGAATTAACCAAGTAATGAAAGAAAGTACTTGCAAGTAGATGTAAATCAAAGACTGAATTGTAAATCACCTCAAGGGAGGTTGTAGTAGCAATGTTGATAGAAGTGGTTGTGAATGTTGGAATCAATCTCCTCCTCAATGGTTGAAACCTTGACTTGAATGCAACACCAAGCCTTGAATGGAGACTTGAGAATGCTCAATGCTGAAAAAGAATGCTTGAATGCTCTTGAATGCTTGATCGCTTGATCGCTTGTACACACTCCAATATTATCCAACTTCCACTTATGCAAATGAGAGGACGAATGCCCCTTAAATATATGTTTGGTGGATTTGAATTTCATCACGAGATGACATCAAGGGAGTTTCCCGCTCGAGGCATAACCCATAATGCATGATTTAGGAAGGGTCTTGCCCCAAAATAGGGCAGGGACAAGGGCGCCACGCCCCTGTCACGGGAAGACAAGGATGCCACGCCCCTGTCCAAGGGGGGACAATGGCGCCACACCCTTGTCCTACCCCTTTCTCTAGGGCAGAATGCAGTCGGGGTGCTGCAGAAGCCAATCAAGAAGTTGTTTTTGCAAGCCAAACACTCTCCAGTCTCCAATTAGGCTAGAGGATTCGAGTTCGCATGCATGACGACCCTAATGCAGTTAAAAATTGCTAGGGTCCTAATTTTATGACATTACATTTAGCCCCCACTTTAGGGGGACTATAAGCGCACACCAATACTGTCAGTAAAGTACAATGAAACAAGATTGAAAGACTTTTACTATGTCAAGGAGGCAAGATGCGCCAAGCCCCCAGTGGACTTAGAATCTTACGACTTCGATTGACAAAGTAAAAGGGAAGATAAAGAAGGGGAGAACCATGACTGCAAGTAGCAAAGTTCCCTTCACTATGAGTCATGAAAGCAAGGATACTAAATATTACAAAGGAAAACAAAGTTCACTAAGTAATTCTAAGTATCACAAGAAGGAAAGTATAAGCGGAATATATGCCCCCACGTTAAAGCGATTGTGCACGCCTTATCAGGAGTGATGACTTTAAGTTAGGATACACCCAAGAGAGAGAGAAGAGAGGGAGCACATTATCGCATGGATCTAGCCCCCAATCGAGGTATAAATCAAAGGATAATGAACACAAAACACGAGGTAGTGTCTCTTTCCTCAAGATCAGTATGCTATATGATAACTCATGTATATCATGTATGTATATGCATATAATAATCTTCATTCCCCAAAGAAGGACACTACCTTAGAAGAAAGGGAAGAGAGGATGTCTTTTGAGTCAACATGAAAGAGACCAAGAAAAGATCTCAATACTTTGCATCGTCCCCAAGTAGACATTAAGGGAACAATAGAAGAACAAGGATACACTTAGAAGAATAGTCACAAAAGAGAAAAAAGGAAGAGAGAGAGAGAGAGAGAGAGAGAGAGAGAGAGAGATCTACAATGCTAGTTAGCTAATCTAGCACGACATTCACCTCCCGATCTTGTTGATCACTATTTTGGGAAGGCAAGCAACATGCCAGAGGAGCGATATCAAGCACAATAAGTGGAGCTATCACAAGATCCAAACAAAGACTATGCTCATGTTGTAAGTCACTTTGTTCGATTCAAGGAGCTAGGATTAGGGTTTGTGAAAACTCATCCGATAAATGTTTGTCCACATCAACATACTCATACTCACTATTAGAAGCAAAAGGAGTTGTATTGCCATTATGAATAACATTTTCACCCATTTCTTTATCAAAGTTTAAAGAAAGAGGAGAAAGAACACGAACAGGAGTAAAACCATCACATGTTTTATTCAACCTAAGATTTGGAGATGTTGGTTGAATATCCTTCTTACGAGAAAAGGGAATCATGTCAATTGTTGAAGTCTGAGGAGATTGAGTATTTTGAGGGATAGCTTCACGATCTCGAACACACCGTCTTCGTCAGCACTCTCTCACACAACAATTCCAACGAGTCTTAGTGGAAGACTAAGAAGGAGGAGGAACATTTGAACAAGTAGGAATGTTTCTCTCCTTGATAGTTGAAGGTTTAGGTTGAAAAAGAGGAGAAGCGGGCCTCTTCTCTCGATAAGAGGAAGGAGCTGGAACTGTGCCATAGAAAAGAGGAATGTTAGGTGTAGGAAGGAGACTAGGTCCATCATGAGGAGGAGGTATAGGTCTAACCTTAGGAATAATATTGGTGTTCTCCTTAAGAGAAGGTAAAGTTGCATCCAGAGGGGTTGGTGAACGATCTTCCTTAGGAGGGAGATTAGTTTTATCCGCGAGAGGAAGAACGTCTTCTTGAAGAATAATAGGGATGTCAAGTGTTGGGGATCTAGGTTGACTTAAGGATAAGATAATATCATTCTTCCATTTTTTATAAGATTGAAAAAGAGCATTGCTCCTTGATGGAAGAGATTGAAATTGTTTAGGCCAAAAGAGATCAATAGGAACACCGAGGTTTCTTTCAGATGGACGAAATAAGCTATGGTTCATAGTTATAATTTCTCCATTTTGAGGAAATTTAAGATACTTGTGGATTGGAGAAGCAATAGCCTTTATGGAAGATAGCCAAGGATAGCCCAACTTCACATGGAATTGCTAAGAAGATGGTATGATAACAAAGTCAACATCCATGGATTTAACATAAACTTCAACAAGAAGGGTGATAGAGCCAATGGTAGGACAAGAGAAAACATCAAATAACTTCACAACCACATTAGAAGCATCATAAAGTGGTTTATGCAATCGTAAAGTGAAAAGATACTCTTCAGTTATGACATTAACCATGCAAGAAGGATCAATCAAGGCACCATGGCAAGGGATATCCTTAACCTTTGCAACTATGTATAAAGGGCCATTGGGTGCTCTAATGGTCTCACTAGGGTCAAATGTAATACAAGGATCCTTAGGCAAATCTTGTGTCTCTACCATATTAACCAAGTTTGGAGCCATAGAGGTGAATTCTTCAGAAGTGGGAGAATTAGGCACAATCTCATGAACGTTAGGGGTATGAGATGGCAAGGGATCAATGAAAATATTAATATTTTGATTAGGAGGAGCCACTGATGTATTCCCTTTATCATTCACACCTGCCATAGATATAGTATTATCATCAATCAAGTCTTGAACCTTATTTTTCAGTGCAAAACATTTCTCAGTATCATGACCAGGTTGAAGATCAAATTGGCAAAAGGAATTGTTATCAAAATAAGGAGATGCAAGTTTGGAAGGATCAATTTGTTTTATAGGAGGAAGTTTGATAACATTTATGTACAACAACTGAGACATAATACTATGTAAAGATTCATTCAAAGCAGTAAACTGCCTTTCTCTTTGGAAAAATTTAGAAATAGAAGACACACCTGTTGTAGCATTCACATGGTTGTTGTTGATTGGATCATTGAACTTGATGAACATTTTTGTTGGTTTGAACTTCACAAATGGTTGTTGAACACTCTCCCCCTTATCACTTGGATCCATAAGAGTGGATTTCTCCATTTGACTCACAACCAGTTGATAATTGTGGAGTGTTGTGCACAACTGCGGAAAGGAAGTAAACTCAGACAAAAGAAGCTTTTCCCTGATATCTTTTTGTAAATTAGAAATGAAAATTCTTTGAATATCATTATCAGGTACATGAAAAGAAATTTGAGCACACAAATGCTTATATCTACCAATGAAATCAATCACTTTTTCTTTATTACCTTGTTTACAATGCATTAAATCAGTCAAAGTGATTTTAGGACCAATGTTGTTTTGAAATTGTTGGATGAAAGCATTTGCTAGTTGTTGAAAGGAAGTGATAGAACAAGAAGGCAGAGAGCAATACCATCGTAAGATATTATCTCTTAGTGTTCTTGTAAACAATTTTGCAAGCAATTGTTGATCATAAGAAAAATTAGT
Organism: Cryptomeria japonica; assembly: GCF_030272615.1. Taxonomy (NCBI): domain Eukaryota; kingdom Viridiplantae; phylum Streptophyta; class Pinopsida; order Cupressales; family Cupressaceae; genus Cryptomeria; species Cryptomeria japonica. The sequence goes on from NC_081415.1 coordinate 259,788,343, forward strand.
ACACAAGGTTTGAAATGTTTTGACATGCATAAGAGGATCACCTTTTTCATTATAGAGTTCCAATTGAGGGATCTCAACATGTTTAGGTGGCACGACTTTAACAATATCAAGAGAAAGTGGGCTCACAACATCAAAGGTGGGCACACTAAACTTGGATTGACTCATAGAAGCAATTTGTTGTTGTAAGGAAGACACGGTTTGAGCAAGATTGTTAATTGTCATTTCAGTAGAAGAATTGATGTTAGACATAGGTGATTGAGAAGGTGGTGTGATGTTATTGAAAGAAGGCATGGACTGAGAATAAGGTGGTGGGACATTATGATAAGTAGGCATTGATGATGATTGGGTAGGAAAAGGGACACTTAAAGGAGGAATAAAGTTGTTGAAGAAATTGCCCCCTTGTGTCACACTGATTGGTTGAGGAATAGTAGGAACACTCATGGAAGACATAGGTAAAGATGGAGAATTAAATAAAGAAGAGGGATTACCCCCATGACCTATGGTTGTAGGAATGACATTTTGAGTTGAAGTAGCCATGATGTTAGATGTGAAAGTAGGTATACTAGTCATAGGATTAGTCAAAGGAATAGATGAATTGATTTGTGTTGAAGGTTGTGAATAACCTAGGGTTTCAACACAACTCTTGATAAGCATGACATTAGAATCAACAATATGTGAAATGCCACGCAATATATCAATTCCATTCTTATCACTTTGAAGCATGCACTTAAGACCTTCAATTAATTGAAGAGCTTCACTATTAGGGTATTCTTGGGACATCCATTATTGAAAGTTATCAAATTGATTGTCCAATGTAGAAAGTTGATCTAAAGAAACCCTAGTTAAAGATTCTTCTTCATCATGGGATCCATCAACGGGGTGAATAGGCACATGATTAGGATGGGAAGAATTACCATGATCCTCATTAAAGAAGTCACCCAAATTAGGCTCCATCTCCTCGGTAATTAAACCTTGGGAAGCCTTAATTCTAATACTTCGTCTAACGGGGATAGGATAGGTAGGAATAATAGTGGTAAAACTCATGCACTAGAGGGAATTTTGAATTTTGAATTGTAGAACAAAGCTTACAAAATTGAGTAATGCATAATTCAAGAAAATAATGATTACACAATTTGAGCTTTGTTGGGGGAAGAGGATGAGACAATTTCCAAAAAAGAAAAGAAATTGAAAATTTAAAAAATCAGGGCCAAGGGAATACCACTTAATTTTAAAATTAGATTTTTCTAAAATCAGGGCAGACTATCATTAACCTCTTAATTTTAAAAAATTTCTCGAAAATTGAAATGTTGAATTTTGAAGGTATTTCCAATTCTAGAGGGATCAAAAATCAATAAAATCAACCAATCTTACAAATTTGAGCTATTAAATACAGTCATAACAGTCTCCCAAAATTTTGGGGAAAAAGCCGAGGATTGTGGCGGGAACGCACATGGCTTGACCAACTTTTTTCAAAATTTGTAGGGATGGATATTATGATGATTTTAAAGCTAACCCCAAAAAATTGGCGAATTTTACGATCTCTAGATGGGTGATTTGAAGGCGCAAATGTGAAAATAGGACCCTATTAGGGTTTTGAAGAAAAAGAGGAATTGAAGTGGAATTTTGAAAAGGGTCAAACCTAATGGATAGGGACACCTTGGAAAATATTTTAGAAATTTGAATGTAAATGAAATTGATTTGAAATTCACACAAAATCCAATTAATTTTAAAAATTAGGGTTTGATGACCTAACAACTTAATTTTGAAATTTGAATTTTGGGAAAAATGGGGGAAACTGAAAATTTGAATTGTAGGATTGAAGACAAATCTGAGAACAGTCAGAAATCTGAAAATTAAATGGAAATCTAACTTTTGCACAAGTTCAAGATGATTTTTTAAAATTAGGGTTTTAACAAGTAACCTCTTAATTTTGTAAATTTTAATTGCAAATTGAAGAAAACAATGAGGAAATTGAATTTTGACAAACAAAGCAATTTTCAGATCTAAGAAAACCATAAGCAATTTTTACAAATCACAAGTTCAATTTTAATTTTAAAAACTAGGGTTTTTAATGATTTAACCACTAAGTTTGCGAAAAAATGAAACTTGTAAATGAAAAATATGCAATTTTGTTCAAAGGAAAGCATGCTTCATGTCGGGTTCACCAAAATGTAATGGTGGGAAAATGGTGAATGATAAATCAAGAAGGAAAACTACCCTTTCCGTCAAAGAGAGATGAGAGTTTCGCTATCGATTACCGTTCAAGCACTTTTCACCATTACATTAGGAAGGTGGAGAAGATAATTCACTAGATTCAATCTCTCCACAGAAAGATGGTAGATTAAATTCTGAATGAATTTGGAATGCTAAGTTGATCCCCTCTTCCTTGTTTGATTTAGAAAGGAATTTAATTGAATTATGTAGTGCAAAAGTGACAAAGAATTTATTATAACTTGAGATTGGAATATGGGATGAAGTTGTGCACTTGGATCTGGCAGTAAAATGTCGAGACGCTGATAGGGAGGGCTACTCAAAGAGAGTCAATCCTATTCCACAAGGTAGTTGGATGAAGTTTTAGTGGTCTCTCTTCACTCTCCACTAGTCTAACAACCAGTCAAAACTTGCAAACTCTCTAGGAGTGCTCCCAATTAGAATGTGCTCACTGGTTGCTCAAGCATGGTTGAGATTCACAAGGGTAAATCCAACCTTACACTATCAAACTCCGAATAGATGCTTGCAGTGTATGTAGTAAATGTTCATGGGGTTTTCCAATGCCAATCAACTATTTTTGAGTTTGGGTTTCATTCATTTCTCCATTGCTTCTTCCTTTCCTATTTTCTAGGTCTATTAGCCCTAGAGCCCCAATTAACTCTGCCTAACCGGTTTCTGTGGATTTATTCAACATTTTCCCAAAAACTTAGGATAAACCGTTAATGATCTGAGTACCATTTTGGGAGAACTTCAAGATTCATGGAGTGAGGAAATTTAGTCTGACCGTATAGGTATGGAACCCAAAAATGACTTGTTTTGAGGGGTTTTAGGGTCTTTCTAGTCTTCTTTCAAGGTTTTAATGCCTTTCCCGATCTGCTACACCTCCAAACTCTCACATATGATCTTCAATACCCCCACTTACCCATGCCAAACACTTGACACCTCCAACCCTGCTCATCCCTACAAGCACTTGCATAATCTCATTCATTTCCTAACCGAGCTATGATTGAGCTCGCCTAGGAAATGATGCTCAATGGGCTTTCCATGACCTCAAAATGAAAACAAGGAGTATGTACACTACAAAAAGGCTCCATGTCTTGGGTCCCAAGGGTTATTGAGAAGAACTCAAAGGACTTCAAGCTACAACCATGTTTGGGCCTCTTAAACCCTTGCTAAGGCCAAGAGCTTACAAATTCAACAACTCAATTCAAACCTGCAACAAAACTAACCAAAATGCTTCCTGAGTAATACAAGAATATGTACAAAACAATTATCAAGGAACAGTAATGCAATCAATCCATTTAGTACGGACTGGTGCTCCAAATTAGAGAAAACACAAGGCAAAAACTTCGAAATGGCCTTCAAAATGTATTCAGATCTGCTCTAGGCGTTCACCAACCTTCCTACATTCATACTCAAGGAATTTATATTCCATTGTGTTCCTAACTAACTCCCCATTGGTTGCTTAACCAACCCTTTTCTCAAAGTTGCTCAACGTTGCAAAATGTTGTTAAGCAACTTTGACAACTTTTGCCAAAAAGTGCATTTTTACATTTCATGCTTTGTTTCTCTTTTTAAACCACCTAGGATGATTAAAAAAAACTAATATGACATGTCTCAATGCCAAAAAAATCTTTTCAAGAATTTTTACACCAAAATGCATGGTTATGCCATTTTAGGCTTACAAGGGCTTACAAGCCAAAACTAAGCAAATGCATGATCTCATTGACAACCAACCTACCAATGCATAACACAAACATATGAGGACCTACAAGAAGTACCTTATTCACAATCCAAAACCAAACTAAGGACCAACACACCAAAATGAATAATTTGCACTCAAAACTAGGTGCTCCTACACCAGACGCATTCACCCTGCGAATTTGAGGAAAAGTTGCCCAAACTGTGGCGGGAATGTACACGGTCCTCCGAAAAATCCATGAAATGAAAAGAGTTTTTCCGTCTCTGCAAATGAAGCCCGAATCCAAAAGTATAGTTGCACACTTGCAACCTACATAGAGAAAAGAGAGGAAAATGGGTTGGGATTGGGGGTTTGCCTTTAGGTCAAACCCCAGTTTTAGAATTAACCAAGTAATGAAAGAAAATACTTGCAAAGTAGATGCAAATGAAAGACTGAATTGCAAATCACCTCAAGGGAGGTTGTAGTAGCAATGTTGATAGAAGTTCTTGTGTGGAATTGAATGTCAGAATCAATCTCTTCTTCAATGGTTGAATCCTTGACTTGAATGCAACACCTAGCCTTGAATGGAGACTTGAGAATGCTCAATGCGGGAAAATAATGCTTGAATGCTTGATCGCTTGATCGCTTGTACAGACTCCAATCTTATCCAATTTACACTTATGCAGATGAGAAGATGAATGCCCCTTAAATACATTTTTGGTAGATTTGAATTTCGTCATGGGCCGACATCGGGGGAGTTTCCTGCCCAAGGCACAACCCACAATGCATTCTTTGGGAAGGGTCATGCCCCAAAATAGGGTAGGGATAGGGGTGCCACGCCCCTTTCCTGGGAGGACAAGGGTGCCACGCCCCTGTCCAAGGGGGGGCAGTGACACCATGCCCCTGTCCCACCCCTTTCTCCAGGGCAGAATGTGGTCGGGGTGATGCAAAGGCCAAGGAAGAAGTTGTTTTCGCAAGTCGAGCACTCTTTGGTCTCCGATCAGGCTAGAGGATTCGAGTTCGCATGCGTGTGGACCTTAATGCAGTCGAAAATTGCCAGGGTCACAATTTTATGACACTACAAAACTATTTCACACTATGAAACTGCAGATGGCTCATTAAATCAATTATAGTTTCTTTGATGGTACTTTGCTACTTGGATAACCATAGTAATTCTAGAGCAAATGTAATGGCTCAGTTGTCCTAACCCTAGTTTAACCACCATAGTAACCCATAATTACAGTAAACTTAAATTTCCATTAATGCACATGCAAATTTTGAGATAACTGACGTGCAATTAATAAATGAATGAAATTAACATCCATGCAATTCATGTCTAACATGTAAAATTTATCATGCAAGGAGAAAAAGTGAAACAAAAGTAAAGTGTGCATGATGGTAGAATAATATGCATAAACTGTAATTATCAACGATTTCAAGTTAAAGTGCACACATGCATTCATGAAAGAAAATAGAAGTAACATTTGCATGAGTTCTTACGAATTAAATTAACATTCAAAATGCATAATTAAGTTAACTAACTAAAAATATGAACATGCATGCATGTGGAAAGGAACATTAATCTACGGAAGTAAATCATGCATGTTAGTGGGTTAGTATGTTAGTAGTTTGGCTCTTCTTTCTGTTAGTACATATTACATGGCGACTTTTCATCGCATTACATCATGAGACCTTATAGGTCTTTTACATGCTACCGTTCTGGTCAATTTACAATAAGATACAAATACATCATATAATTATTACATAAAATTTATCTGAATTCTTTGTCTCTGGATGTGTCGTCTTTGTTGCCCTAGACAAACTTCTACCTACAAACTGGATGACATACATATGACCCAGGTGTTTTATTCACCCAAACGAAGCTTACGCTTCCTGGTGCTTATGATAAGCTCTCGTTCCTCATGATGGAGTATCCTAAGCCGGTACCAACTAGCGGGAATGGAAACTGTGCATGCATATACAACTAACAACCCATATGTTGAACTAACTACATGTGTTATGGTAGGGAGAAAAATTAATAATTTAATGACCATTATTACCCTATTGGGGTAGGTGAAAGAAAAATCACCCTTCCCTGATTAATCCCATAATCAAGCACACTTTTCCAAATCATCTATCATAGACATAAAATAAATTAACCCCTCCCGGATTAATTAATTTAATATAATTTTTCCTTATTTCTCATTTATAAAAATAAACATTATAAAATTTTAATTTCTTTTCTATATATATATATATATATATATATATATATATATATATATATATATATATATATATATATATATATATATATAGATTTATTATTTTCTAATCATAAGCTAATCTAAAATCCTCTCATAGTTAGATTTCACAATCATTATAAATTTCAATAAATTTCCCGTTTACCATATTTGATATTGATAAATAAGAAATTACAACCCCAAATATGAATTACAGACTACAACTGAAACTACAATCAAATAATGCAAATAAATTATGAAAAAGAATAAAGACCAGCCAAAATCTCTGAGAAGGCGTGATTTGGGTAATTTAGAGTCCAAAATAAATAAAATAGAAAAATAACTACCAATCTCCTGCAGAACAGAGACAGGCGTGGTTGGAGGAAGGCGTAGAAGGCGGCGTGGGGAGATGTAGAACAAGAGGGCAGTAGAAGGAGGGCTGAATCACATTGCCCTCCCTCCCTTCACCACTCAACACGATTTGGGCATTGTAGCTTCTAAATCACCCCATATCGTAGACATGTTATATTATTATTATTTTTTAGTTTGCAAAAACAAATAAAACAGACAGTGACCTAAGTAGAGATGGCGTGGGAGGATGGGTAGAAGGCATGGTAGAAGATGGAGGAGAGGCGTGAGAAGGACAAACCCTCCATCTACATTGCACCCTCCCCAAATTCAGCTTTAACTCAGCTAGGCATGGGGAAGATAAAGTGGAGGGGGCGTGAAAGGGGCAATGTCTATCCAGTTCTTACAATGTATTGGCAGGGAGGGATGCAGTTATATATATGTAACATGTAATGTATGGGTAATATGTATTGTATGTATAGAATATGGTAGACATTACCATGCAGTTATATGCATGTGTAACATGTAATGTACGTATAACATGTATTGTATGCATAAGATGTTGGGTAGACATTGTCCGTGAAAGATGGGTGAAGATGTTTGTAAGCAAAACAATTACTACTCCTATCACCCCCTCTTATATTCTCCATGCAAGTTGATGAATTGACAGGTCTATGGAAGATAAGTGAATATAAGAGATGGAGGTGTTGTTCTAGGAAGAATTCAACTCGAAAAGCAAAAACAACAATCAAAACATCATAACCATCAAGCAAAAGAATTGATTAAACCAAAGCTTCCCAATCAAACAACTTGATAATGGATAAAATATATAGAAAGACAAATGATAATGTTGACAATGTATATATAAACCCATTACCTTGCAGAAATCAAAACAATTACCACTTAGTCGATTTTTAGAAGGAGTCTGGTTGTGAGGAAGAGAAGCAAGCCTCTCCTAAGTTCGACTTGTAGATGATTCCCTTCAGCTATCTTGCAGACTAAGAGCAATCACAAAAGAATCAAGAAGCTCAGAAGAATTGGGTGATAAATTAGAATATTGGACCCTATATTTATAAATGATAAAGGTTGAGTTGAATTAATGCATGAAAGATGCATGGATTAAAAATAATTTAATAATGAGTTCTAAATATAAAACATAGCTAATTTCAAATACAAATGCATGAATTTATAAAATTAGATAACAATAAGTTTATTAATTTAAAATTTTAGATAACTAATTGTAGTAATTATTTTTCGAATGTATGACTATGCATTCATGCTCAATTTGGTTTTCGAAAATCAATTGCTCTTTTATCTTTTTTTTTAATAATTTTTTCTTATTTAAAATCAAAACTACGCATGAATTTTTTTATTATATCCTCTTTAATATTCATGCACATCGTTTCCTATTTTGATTTTATTAAATTTTTAGCGATCTTTAATAATATCTTATGCATGCCATTTATAAATTTTAATAATTTATCTTTTAATCATATCTTAATTTGTTCATGTCAATTATAATTTTCAAATCTTAAAATTAATTTTTATATTTTAATAATTCACTTTCGAATAAACTACTCATTAGATTTTATTTATTTAATTTAAATTCTAAGATTAATTTATTTAATTATTTATTTTATGTTTGCACAGGGTCCCATTCCGTAGGTCACTATCGGCAAGCTAGAAAACCCCTCCTCAGTCATATGTTCGCCTTCTACGGTCAAACCTGCAACCACCTCATTCTTGACAAAAGGACATCAAATCATGATAAACATACATTATATACATCATCACATTAAAAATCTAATAAAATTATTAATAACATTAAACATCATCATTAATCACTTTAATATCAAAATAATGTCATTAAGCCTAATTATTAGTATAATAGTGTCAACAGTTTCAGTATCTGGCATATAAAAGTAATCTAATTGGTGGTCTAAATCGGGTCGTGGAAGCTAATACGTGCACCGAATCCTGACTCTTGGAAGGGATGCATTTATTAGATAAAAGATTGACATGGGCTTGCTCGCTACTCTATTTATTCATGATAACTCGACGGATTGCATGGCCTTTGTGTCGGTGATGCTTCATTCAAATTTTTGTCCTATCAACTTTCAATGGTAGGATAGAGGCCTACCATGGTGGTGATGGGTGACGGAGAATTAGGGTTTGATTTAGTATAGGGAGCTTAAGAAATGGCTACCACATCCAAGGAAGGAATCAAGCGCGCAAATTAACAAATCCTAACTTGGGAAGGTAGTAACAATAAATAACAGTACTGGGCTCATCAAGTCTGGTGATTGGAATGAGTACAATCTAAATCCCTTAACGAGGATCCATTGGAGGGAAAGTTTGGTGCGGTAATTCTAGCTCCAATAGCGTATATTTAAGTTGGTGTACTTAAAAAGCTCGTAGTTGGACCTTGGGTCATCACAGTTAGTCTTCCTACTTGGTGTGCACTAGCCCTCATGTCCCTTCTGTAGGTGGCGTGTTCCTGGCCTTAATTGGTTGGGTTGCAGTTCCGATGTCGTTACTTTGTAAAAATTAGAGTGCTCAAAGCAAGCCTACGCTTTGAATACATTAGCATGGACGATATGAGTCTAGTCCTGTTCCATTGGCCTTCGAGACTAGAGTAATGATTAATAGAGACTGTTGGGGGTATTCGTATTTTATTGTCAGAGGTGAAATTCTTGAATTTATGGAAGATGAACCATTGTGAAAGCATTTTCCAAGGATGTTTTCATTAATCAAGAATGAAAGTTGGGGGCTTGAAGAAGATCAGATACCGTCCTAGTATCAACCATAAACGATGTTGACTAGGGATCGATGGATGTTTCTCTAAGGACTCTGCCAACACCTTCTTAGAAATCAAAGTGTTTGGATTTCGAGGGGAGTATGTTTTGAATCTCCTCATGCATCCTCTTCCCAAGGAATTTTTAGTTCCTTTTCTCATTTAGTCTTCCCACACATCTCTTATTTTGGAATTTTTAATTCTTCCTCCCTTCCCCCTAAGGAATTTTATATTCCTTTTTCTCTTCCCAATGTACTTGAGGAACTCTTCCCCATATACCTTCAAAAATGTGGAGACAAGAAAGGCCTTTATGGAAAATCTCTTGGTTCTCCCATTTTTTCCTCTCAATCCTCTCCCACTCTTTCTTTCAATCCTAACCCTTCATTTAAAAATCAATCTTGGCCCTCCATTTTGGCCTCCTCCAATCTATAAATTGGAGTCTCATTTCCTCACAATACATCCACTTTTCATGCATTGTCATGCCGTCCATTTTAGCTCCAAATAACATCATCATAATGCCCAAATATTCCCTCATCTAAGCCAAATACCTCTTATCCAACATCATCATTCAAATCCAATCCAAATCCAATTTTGTTGTTTAGTGGAGAGCAATTCACAAATCCCTCATCCAAAGAGAAAACAAGTGGAGCAACAAGGGTGCCTCTACTTCATCAAACTCAATCGGAGGAAGAAGTGAAGAACTAAGGTATAATGGTTGATTTGTGCCTTTGAATGTCTTTATTTATGTTTTATCTTGGTTTATGCACCAACCATTAGACCCAAATTTTTTACCCTCTTCATTCTAGCATGCCCGATGGGACCCACGTCCCTAATTTCTAATTTGGTTTTTTTAGTGTTTGGTGAGTTTTTAGCTTGCAGGTTTTGCTTCAATGTCTGTGTCTAAAAATCAACATTTGCACATCATTGGATCAACGTTTGCGTTGTGCATCAACGTCTACACCTGAAATTGAAATTTTCTAATCGCATTTTTTGCAAGTGTTTGTACTTCAATGTCTCTGCATTGATTCAACGTCTTCACACAGTGTCCTTTACCACTTGGGTTTACAGCTTTATTTTTCAGTTTTTACAATCTAAAAGAACCAAAAACATTTAAAAAATTACTTAAAAAGAACAAAAACAATTTTAGGTTAGCTTTTTACTTTCTATTTTCACAGATTAGTAAATCTTTTATGCAACTTAGTTTTTCGGGCTTTTTGGTGCACCAGCATCTGCGCAGACGGTCGACGTTTGCACTCTAGTTCAATGTTTGCATCAAACCCGAAAAAGCCCACCCAAATTCAAGTTTCAAATTTCAAAATTTTAAATTTCTGGCTAACTATTTTCGGCATTTACTTTTTAATTTGATGTTTGCATAGATGCTTAACGTCTGCGCTTTTAGTAGTTTAAATTCAAAATTCATTTTTTTTTGTTTTTCTCACTTTCTGTTTTGGCTGTGTATGCAGACTTGCTTCGACATCTAAGTAGATGCTTCAACTTTGCATAGGCATTTCGTCGTATGCATTTGTGGTTCAACATCTATGCTATAACCTAAGAAGCTTTTTGTTATTAATCGCAATTTTTATTTTTGCAAGTGTTTCTCATTAGTTGAAGACCATATTCTGTGACTACTAACTATTTTTGCAACCTCTCTGGTCAAAGAACATGTTTTTCCACTAGCTTAGTTTAATTTTTTGCAATTTAGCTTAGAAAACCTTGTATGTGGGACTAAAATTAACAAGAAGGTCCAAATTCTTCAAGCTCAAAAGAAAATAATTTGGGTTCATTTTTTTTAAATATGTGGGTTCAAATATCTTCCCCATCAATACTTGGATCTTATATGGAGTAGATCAAATATTTTAATGAGAGACTTTATAAGAATATTGTACTTGAGTAAGAATAGTCTCTTGTGTGTGATAGATTGGATAATTGACATTTTTTATCCTTTATGTATTTATTATTGAGGTTTGTAGTTGACCTGTTGTGCTTAAATATAAAATGATATTATTCATTGGTTGTACCTCTTTATGTATTTGTGATGTTTTTTCATTTACTTCACTTTATGATCACTTTTGTATATTTGTATTTATATTTATAATTATGGGATATGATTATTATTATTAAAATTAAAGAGAAATTTTGAGTTGTGATTTTGAATATGTTATAAAGGATGTTATTTTTTGTAGGTAAACAAAAACATTAAGGTATCATTTGAAGATCTAATATCATATCTTTTTGTTTTTGTTTTTTCATTTTTTAATACATATTTTTCTCTAGCATTAATGACTTATGTAGATTCACGCATACAAACACATCAAAGTTTAGGAAAAGGTAAGAGATAAAATTTGATAATCTACATTATTACACCTTCATTTTATACCACTTTGAGCAATTAAAGTAAAAATATTATTGAATGGTCCTCAATTCACTATGTGGCATACAAACTAACACTAAATCTAGAATCCACTTCCAATCACCACTATACATCCCTTGTTCCAAACAAAATATTAGTCCTAACACTTCCCCACCTATGACTAGTTAATAAGGTAGAAACTAGTCCACCTCATCTAAAACTTAAACATCTTGTTCTTGATGCAACCCTTTTAGAATATATTTTTTATCCCATCATTTCACATGCTAGAAATAATAATTTGAGTATTTAAGGTTATATAAAGTTATAGACAATTCTATAATACTATTAATCAAGGAGAAAAAATAAAGCAATAATGAGAATCATTCCAAAGACCTAATTATAAATCATATAAAGATATACCTTTGCATCACATATCATCCCATTTGGTCAACATCTTAAATAATGTTGTGGCATCTATGTGATAATGTACCTCACTATCTAGGGGCTCGAATTGAAACCAAGATAGTCCTATGTCATCAAATTATTCCTTGAAAGAAATCCTAATTGTTCTTTTTACCACAATCCACTTCAACAATGTGTCAAAAGATAAAGGAATAGGGAATTCTACAAGTCACTTATTAACGAAAAAACAAACTACACAAGGATTGTATCACATGATTTGTCATATCCATATTACATGTAGTACCCCTGCCCTAATCATTCTAATCTCGGTTTAACCTTGGTTAGTTTACCATGTTATAATGTTATAGTCAGATGTTTTGATTATTGTGTGTACCTGTTAATGTGGTTTTCGTATCAAATCTTATGTAAGTTTATATGTTCTCCCGATTCGTGTTATTAATCTCGGGCTAACACTTTCATTATATGTATATATGCATGCATGTATGACTCTTGGTTGCAAGAGATTGCAGGTACAGTACCGCATAGGTACGAGGTTCATCTCCACCTGGATTCGCAGGTTTGAGTGTACCTCTTTGGTCCTTAGAAATTGGATTAGGTGGTCGTAAGACCCTCATTTTACCCTAGTCATGCTAAAGTGAGTGCCATCAATCGTCCGTCAGTATTCCCTTTGGTTGGGTATGCAGGTCGTCTGTTTGTTTGGCTTTCTTGGGTTGCATGTTTTGTTTGTAGTCAAATTGAGTATTTAATCCTTAGTATTTAATTTGATTAAATGTGTGTTTACACATTAGTATTTTAGGGACTAAATTAAATAGGTCCCCATTGTGCGATTAATCATTAATTAGATTTGCTCAATTTATTATATAAGCAAGTTTGATTAATGGTAATTTTCAAAATTGTAAATTAAAACATTTGAATGCATTTTGGGAGAAAGGTTAAATAGAATTAGAAAATTGAAAATAATTTTGCCCTCATTAACATTTTGAAATATAAATGTTAGTTTTAGTTAGAATTGAGAAATTAAAATTAAATGACGGAGATAAGCATTTTGATTTTTAATTAGAAATGAATTTTTAATTGTGTAAACATAATTTTACCCTAAAATGAGTTTTGGTCAAAAAAATGGTTTTTAACCTATTTTCTTCATGAGATTTGGGGAGTTATTTTTGGATGGAAGAATTTGGGGCATTTTTGTGGAAGGATTTTGGGTATTTTATAGGTGGAGCTCATCTTCAACACCTCTAGGATAGCATTCAAGGTTGGCATTTTGGTTAACCCCTTTTTTTTGTTGAAATTTGTTTGAATTTAAAGGAGCTTCCTATGTGTGTGTGGTTGCCTTTTTTCTTTAAGAAAACTCCTTCATTTTGGATATGAATTGAGCAATTAATTTAGAATTTAATCCTTTGTTTCATGGATGCAAATCCATTTCTTCATTTTGGGAAAGAAATGAATTTAAAATTCTATGTGTATATGGGAGTTGGGAAGAAATATGAAATTCCTTTATGAATCTTGCAATTTGGTTTGTAGATTGTTAAGTTAGTTGGATTTCATTCTATTAGATTGAGTAAATTTGCTAATTTTATCCTTGAGAGGGGTTATGCTGGCAAAATTTAGCCAGAATGGGTTGCCTAGGAATGAAAATGTTTTTTTTTTTTAATTGACTAGATCCATTCTCTGTTTTGTCTCAGAAAATTTCTGAGTCTATTTTACATTGGGAGTTTTGTTTGAGATTATTAAAAATACATATATATGTCTGAGGATTTGAAAATGAAATTTATTTCTCAGAGATTGACTGGGAAATTCTCTGTGACTGCTTATTCGGGGGGGCAGATTTGTTTTAAATTTTAAAATAATAATAATAATAGTAAAATATATTTTTTACGTGAGATGGGGGAGCCAAGGCTCGAACCCATCCTCATGCCCTGGGCTGCCAAGGTGAGTAGCCAGGTTGTGAGGCCATGGCGTGGCCTCCACAAAGCCATGGTTGTGTGGAGTCCACGACATGGACTCCACAACCTTTCCCTTTGGAAGGGAGCCCACATGAGTGGCTATTGTTTGTAAACCAAAAATATATATAAATAAATAAAGTTTTTTTATTTTATTCAAAAGTTTTAAATAGTTTTTTTTTAATTATTAATTATTATTAATATATATTTTATTAATTGACAACTAATATATATATATATATATTAATACTTAATTTGTAATGTTATTATTAATTGTTAATTAGTATATATTTAATTAATGGTGGATTAATATATATATATATATATATATATATATATATATATATATATATATATATATATATATATATATATATATATATATATTTACTTTGTATTTTTTTATATGTATACAAGGAAGTATCATTCTAATTGGTAAAAGATCATCAACAGTTATTTCTGTTTTAATGTATGTTTCCATTTTTGGAAAGTATGTTATCGTGTTGCAAGAGAAGTGATTAGATTATTGTTTTCGAGCAAGTATGAGAAAGATGTTTTATTTTGATAAATGAATATTATATTTTTAGCTGATTAATGAATATTTGATTTTATATCATTGTGTATATTGCATACATTATAATTATTATCATGTGATTTTTGTTTGGAAACTCACGATGAAGTATTTAAATTATTGTATGATGCAATCGAACTTTAGTGAGTTAGTAAACCATGAACGACATGTACCTAGACAAGGTAAACAGATTGCAATTCAAAATTAGATCCATTAGAAAACTAGATCGATTGTTGTGTGTAAACAATATGAAAGAAGATCGTCTTTTTCAATCTATGCCTATGCATGTTTAATTTTCTGTATTCGCATTTGCTTAAGAAATAGAAAGTCTTTGATTTTGTTTCGTTGGACACTGTCGTATGATTGATTTGGGTACCTGCTTATGTCTGTGATCTCGAGTATTGACTATTTTCTTGTGATGATGTTGTATTCGGTCATGTCCTTTATGCGGGTGTTGAATGTTGATTCGTGGTTGACCATAGCTGGTCAGGTCTCTAGTTAGAGTATTGTCAGTCAGTGCACCTCGTATGATGTCTTGTTTGACCAAGTGGGTATTCCTACCGTATTGAACTCTGTATGCTTGACCTAGTGTATTCCTTGGTTTTAGGAGTTCGTTGGTTTATGGTCTAGTGTCATGTGGGAAAGTGGCTTTTGATTGGGGGTCGCGCCCAAAGTGGTTTCTGGGTAACCCATCGAAAGTGTGTCTAAATAAGTGATAACCTAATTAGAGAGTTAGTTAATGAAAACACTATGTAAGATAATTATGCCTCACGTATGGGATGAGGGCTAGTACAGACTCGACATGCAATGAGAAGACCTGAAATGAAAAACCATCAACATTGTCTTCATAAAAGGATGTGTTGGGTCCACATGAGACTTGGATGGGCTGGAGGTTCGGGAAAGGTTGTCAGGGTAACCCAGTAGATGGGGTCGGAACCTATGAAGACCTGCCATGGTAACCATACCAAGTTATGTGATGACCCTTGTCCCATATGTTCGCTAGTGTGTTGTTGTGTTGTCTTTGATAGGAGCATTGTTGTGGAGTCGTCTTGTTGTTTATGCCTTGTGAGAACCTGATATATATGTTAGAACATGGGTTGCTTATGATGGGTTGTGAAGACTTAGTTTCACGGATGCTCCAGTTGATCTTTGTATTTGCTTTTTATTATGTTCAGTCGGATCCTTTTCCTATTTAAGGATGATTCATGTATCTATTAGACCAATGTGGTTGTATGTATTATTGGTTTATGTACGCCTTGATGGCAGGATTGTAAATAATGTGACCTTATGTATTCTTCACTATTTTTAATTATCAGAGGGGTCTTGCAGTTGAGCAGACCCAGAGATGTAGCCCACTAGGGGTGAACTCCGATATCATTTCGGTGTTATGTGATGTTTATGTTCTTATGTTTTCTTTTTAATTTAGCATGTATGGATGACATTATGTTAGAATGTATAATGTGGATTAGATAAAGTTAATCTTAAATGCATGTATGTAGTCATCTTATTAAATGTACTAATTTGGATCATGAAAGAATGTGGATTTGAATAATGGAATGTATTCAGTTGTTGATAATGCAATTAAGTATGCACGGAAAGTATTTGTTAGTTTATTATGAAATTAAAGTACGTTATGAAATTAGATGCATGACTTATGTTTTAATGAAAGATGGAATGTAATGTATATTTAAATTTTATTGGACGAACTTAATCATGTTATCTATACTTTTAACCTTGATGGATGAACCTCATCATGTTATCTATAATTTTAATTTACCGAACGAATTTACCCTTGATCAAAGTATTATCTTGTGATTAAGTCAATCAGCTTAATTGAATTAATTAGTGTGTGTTGAGTTAAATGTTGAATTAAGTAATCGCGTTGGGAAATTCTTTAGGTGTTATTGAAGTCTTCCATTGTGTTTTCTAAACTTATGATATCTCATTGTAACATTGTGTTGTGTTTTATTTTATTTTTAAAAATATTTGCACTCTATTCTTGTGTTTTAGTTTTATCCCTTCGGGGTTTCCTGGCGGGGCATTACATTACATCTCATAGTATGGCCCTATCCACGTTGCAAGCAAATATCTATGTATCTCTTTCACATTATTTTGATCATTTTTATAGTTCACAAATCTTTATTATTGATTATGAAACATCAACAAGTTGATATGAAGATTAAAATAAACATCACAACAGAATTTAGCTAACCAGTGTTATCCTCTCTATCTATTGAACACTTCTCAATTATTTGATTTAGATTTGATTTTTTATCCATTAGTCCATTGCTTCACTAAAAGTAAATCATGTTGCTATGTCATACAAATTAAAGTTTATGGTTAGCTCTTTATTTTAACACAAATGATCAAATTTGTTTGGCTCCTTCAACCATTTTACTATAATATATCTTAGATTTATTGTATTATATTAATTCTTGCTCTTTAAGAGTAAAAAATGCATAATTTTCACCAAATCTAAAGTGTATATACACAAATGAGTAATTTTTTATCACAAGTTTATCTTAGATCAATATTGTAAGTTATAGTTTCACATTTGTGCATTAGGTTCAAGTTCACATATGTTGAATCAAACCCAAACCTTAAATATTTAGATAAACAAGTTAGTGGCAATTATCAGATAAATTATAATGATAATGGTATCGAAATAAATAGATGCGTACCACCTACATAGAAAAATCTTCACCAAATTTAAAGCTAATTTTGTAATTTTATTTATTTAATTTTTTATTTTGTTGTTTCTTGTCCCAATTTATTTAGCTAAATTATTTATTTATTTAATCCCAAATATTTATTTAAAATGGTAGTTTTCCCCTTATATTTTTTGGTGAACTTGGTACTCTTACACGTCCAAGGTTCATCATTCTTTTATTAGAGTTTTGAATATGAATTTCTAATTTCATCAAGTTTTATTGGAGTTTGTATTATCCTTGTTTGGTTCAAATTAAATTAAGGTTTGAATTATTATTGCATGGTTTCTTTTCCATTCCTACATAACCATCCTTATTTTTGCATCATGGATATATCCTTCTGGACATTCATTTTCTTTTATTTGGCCTCTACTAATGAAACTATTATAGATTCTAACATGTTTGATACATTGTAATATGTGATCCCATTATACTTGATACAATTGCATTCTTTTATCATTGAAATTGTATTATATTGTCTATAGAAGTGTTTTTCAATCATATGTTTCTCCTCCTTCATTAACTTAGGGATTACGTTCACATCCCTTTTGAGTACTCCCAATTTATGTACCAATGTGACTTATGTTGTTTATATTTCTCCTATGGATAGTTTTTCTAATGTGCTTGACAATAGTGATACTTTACCTTTGAAAACTTTTCTTTCGCTTTTTTATGATTTATGATGCCTATACTCTAAAGAGATAATTACTATGTAAACTTCCCTTATAGTGATGATACTTCTTAGTTATAAACATAATAGTGTTATGCCTTATAATTCTATCTTTTGACGTGTCCTAATGATCTTGTCAATATGTGTATGCATCTCTACTTTTTAAACTATTACTAAGCCATCTATTTCTAAGAACAAACCTACTTTTTATTAATAAATTACCCCAGAGAGTTATCCTAATGTTGGACATACATATCAAAAATGGATATGGGATATGATTTACTTGATACAGTGGTAAATACTCAAGCCAAAATATTTATTTAACATTTCAAGGATACATCTTAGAAATATAAAAATATTTTTAGTCAATCTTTGGATAAAGTTCTTGTTTCATATGATTTTAATCCTATAAATTCAATACTTTTAATTCTATTTATAAAGATAAATCTAGTATTGCACTTGCACATTACGAGTTTCCTCTTCCCAGTATCACTCAAGAATACCAACTATTATACATTGTAGTTAAATATATTAAAAAGGCTAAATCTGATATCTAGGTAATAATGGATATGTTTTAAAAAAATGTTCAAAACAAATCATAGACATATTCAAGGTTGTATGCTACTAATTTTCCAAAAATGGAAGTTACCATTACTAGTTTTGATAATGTGGGTCATGTGTCTCTTCATTTTGTTTCTTCATCTATTATTCTAGGACCTATTAATCTCAATATTGTATTTCATGTCGCAATGCCTATTTTTAATGTATATCATGATTTTATTTCATTCTTGGATACATTCCATGGGTCACAATACATCAAACATTGCCATTTATTTATATATTAATAAGTGTAGTCATAGCTAACAATAATCCATGTCAATATCATAAAGTAACACACATATAGAATATTCTAGTTACTTTTAACTGATTAGTCACACCTACACCCTATTATAACCCTAAGGATGATTGAATTTATCTCAATTTATACCTTCATGTCATAATAAACATAAAGTAAATAATAAATAATATACCTTGCCTCATTTATACATGGTTCCCACTATATATGTTCAACTACCTTCTACTTCTCAAGGATACCCTGCTAAATGATGGTGTTTTTAATCATAGAAGAATGTATATGCTAGTTCTAGTTCATCTTCCTCTTAAATCACTAACTAATATGATAAATGTGATTCATTCTATAAAAGTTAAAGTATAATGGAAGAGGTTTAGACATAAACAAGAAAGGATTGTGAAATTATTCAACTATCACAAAATCACAACACTAGCTTGAGTTATTCTCCCACCATTGATAAAAATCTGGTATATAAAAAATCATATTTCAATATGTTTGTATATGTTTGTATAGTTAATCATGGCATCAATTTACAATCAATACATCCTAAGTTGATTTGCATTAACTAGATTCTACTCCTCTAGATACATTTACTAGATTGAAGAGGCTCTTACTGTATTTTTGGGTGTTTGTGAGGATTTTACTGATTTTATCATGACAAAAGTTCCCCATGTGCACTTAAAGTTCACTCTTACTTTGGGGAAAATAGGATAGAAATACACTAGCTATTTGTGGTACCTTTGAACTTGATAGGGATAAATCTAATAATGAAAATTAATTAAAAACCGGAATAACATGTCTACATTACAAGAAGAATATAATGATATAGTATATGCATGAATTTACTAGGCTATACATCACACATGTCTCGTGATATTGTCATGCATAACATTCTTCTTCCAATCCTAACACTAAAATAATAAATCAAAAAGTAGAAATATGTGTCCTAATGTTACTATAATGGTAAGAGGGAAACCAAAATTTATTGAATGCATGTTATCCATTAATTTCAAAAATAATGCTTGTAGATAAGCATAATGGACTTATTCATATATGTGCAAATTTAACAGATCATAACAAGGCATCATCCAAAGATTATTTTTCATTTCCTAATACTAAATTAATTATTTATTATGTTGGGATTAGGTTTCATTCATGTTGTTTTAGGATTCCCAAAGATACTGAGAGCGGGGGCTGAATCAGTATCTAACCGATAAATGAATTTTCTAAGTTTATTAAGTAAATTGCATTCCAAAATATTATACTGGTAAACAAGAATTAATGCAGTAAATAAGAACAATAAACACAACATAGAAATCACACCATAACACAATATTTTTGGCGAGGAAACCCGGTGTGAGAAAAACCTTGATGGGATTTGTGACCCACAATATTCACTCACTGGCCAATAAATGAATATCACTTACAATATGTGGTGCCTGCACATGCAGGAAGGCTCATTGCCTAGAGCTCACTGCTCAAATACAAAAGGAAGTCTCACTGACTTACAAAAGTGGATTATAAAAATCCAAAGTGATGTACTGCTACAAAAAGCATCTACTATGCCAAGTTCAGTATCGGTTTAAGCTCATACAACAACCATAAGCCTTACTTCAATATTCGCTCAACATATCCATCTATCATGTCCTTACTTTCTCACTTACAAAATGTTCTACAAGATCTCATACTTATATATGAGTCTTATTACAATATGCCATGTCAACTTACAAAAAGATATTACAATTAAATACATTATGCAATAAAAAAAATCCTGTCAGCTAGGATGTCGGTAAACATCTTTGTCGTTCTCGGTGAACTATCTACCGGCATAGAGTCTATCGGTGCCAGTGCCATAGGATTGCAAGGTTTCCATAAATGACAATACCTTCAATCACCTACAATTTCTCATTGGAGTGTGCATTTTCCAACAATCTTCCCCTTTGGCATTGATGGAAACACCCATGAGAAAAAAAGTCAAAATTGTATCCAAAATGTGTTGTCCAAAAAATCTTACCAAAACTATGTGCTCCCCCTAAGCAGATGATGTCTTCTGTCAATCATTTTTCTCACCCTACTATTCCCCCTTTGGCATCAATGACAAAGGTTGTCAATCAATATCAATTGAGTGTAGTTCTTGACTGGAGCCCTGTAACCGGTTGGTTACAATCTGATATAGATTTGCTAGTGCAAAGTTTAAGTTGTTAGTGAACCTTTCACTATCCTTTAATGTTGCTTCTGTCCTTTGAATTGTACCAGTGAGTATGTGCATTTTCTCTTTTGATGTCTTAAGTCCTGGAACAAGTGCCTCTGATATCTCTTTTCTCAAAGAGATGAGGATGTCAAGTTTCGGACCTAGTCTACATTTTAATTCCTTAGCCTTGAATTTTAATCTCTCCTTATCTTTTTCAAAATTTTCAATTTTCTCTTCAAATCCTGCTATTTCCTGCTCTATTAACGATATGGGTTCAAATGAACCAATGAGATTATCAGAAATATATTTCTTTTTGTGCTCTGCTAATCTCCTTATCTATGTCTTCTGTCAAAATGTTAGTCTTACATGAATCCATGTACAACTTCTTAAAGTCCATTATTGTATTGTTAAGTGTTGATAAAAGAGTGTCTATGTGTTCTATGCACTTCTTTATTGTCTCCTCAAAGAATTTTTCTTTCTCTTTATTCATTTTCTCACTGAATGTCTCCTCATTGATTTGATCAGTTGTTAGTAGGTTATCGGTGATGTATTTAGACAATGTGTCTAATTGGCTTAAAGAATCTTTATTGTCCATATTGCACTTGGGTGCAATCAATTTCAAAGTAGGAATGATATCATCAATTGCCTTATATGCAAGTGCATTGCAATCTGTTATTTTCTTAATGGAATCCAATAATACCTCGGTTACATTGGTCTGTCTGAATTATGTCAAGGAGGAACCAGATAACTATCCAACTGCCTTAACAATTTGCATTCTGCCGGTGTGAGTAACCTCTTTGCTTGTGGTGACCTCTGGTAGGTCAGTTTGAGTTTGCATCTCAACTAGAAAAGGCTTGGGTTTCTCAGCTGTTGCCAGTGGCACAATCTCTGTTTGAACCTTTACCTCAACCTTTTTCTCTTCAAGTTTCTCAGTGTGAACTTTTGTTGGTTTCTCAGAGCTTTCCAGTGTCGGTTTCTCTGATTGTGTCTCAATGTTTTCTACCGGTTTCTCTGTATGTACCTCTAAACTGTCTACTGTCGGTATCTCAATAGATTTAACTATGTTATCAGTAGTCGGTTGCTCTTGTATACACCTGAAAATTGGCTATGAGCGATTAAATAAATATTTTATATTTATTTAATAATTATTCATCTATTAAATAGTTAATTTGAAAAGATTAATTAATTTAATTAATTTTCATGTCTTTCTATTAATTAATTCATCTATCTTATTCCTCTAATTTAATTAAATATCTAATATTTAATTATCTCCTCCAATCAATTAAATATCCAATATTTAATGGTTATTCTCCTATCCTATAGTCTTAAATATTAAATAATTCCTAAATTATTTAATCCCTTTTCCAACTCACCCTCCATCTCCACTTCATCTTCTCTTTGCCAACTCATCAAACATGTGGCTAAGGAAATTAATATTTATTAAATATTAATTCATGATTTATCTTCAACTTCCAAAGTTTAATGAAATTGTGTACGTACACATATTTCATAACCATTTCCTATATTCTCTCCAACACCCCCTACATCTTAGGAAGGACTTGAGTCCACTTGTCCTCTCATGCCTAAATTTCCTCCAACCATCCCTAGATTCTCTCAGTCAGCAACCCAGTCAAGGTGAGATGAGTGACACTTGTCTTCTCCTTCCCCCTTTCTCTCAACCTTCACCTTTGCTCATAGCCATTCAAATCTGTAGATTTGATCATGACCGTTGATCTGAGCCACATCATCTAATCCTCTCAAGGTCTATAAAATCAGGAGCTTTAGTTGAGAGGAAGTTAGTCTTCAAAAATAGTCTTCAAGCCAATCTTATGCATCTGTGAGTTTTTGAAGCAAATAGCAAATAGTAATAGCAATTATCATATAGTATCATTTAGCATAATCATATAGCTTTGCATATCATACTATCAGTTAACTACAAGTTATCAGTCCATTCTTCATATGCCATCTTGGAAGCCAACATTGCATTGTTTGAGAGCACACCATCTGCAACCAGGAACAGTGGAGTTAGGACACAATGAGACATAAATCATGAAGGTAAAATAATGTTTTATTTGAATATGTATTTCATGTAGTTTCATTGGCGGATTTTGGATTTCATGTATGCATTTCCATTGTATTTTGTGAAACTAACTTATTACAGGTAATATTCTAAGGATGAAATTCAAGCTCACACATTTTGGCGACCACCGTGGGGCTGGACCTCACATATATCTTTAAAAATCTCGCAAAAAATAAAATTAACATATTTTGTAATGCAAATTCACGCATGTGTGAATTTTGACAGCGCTTTTGCATCATAGATTAGCGCTTTTGCATCATAGGTTAGCACATATGTCATGTAGGTTAGCACTTTTGTTTGAAAATTAGCGCTTTTGCATCATAGGTTAGCGCATATGTCATGTAGGTTAGCTCTTTTGTCTAAAAATCAGCGCTTTTGCATCATAGGTTAGCGCATATGTTATGTAGGGTAGCGCTTTTGTCTAAAAAATAACGCTTTTGCATCATAGGTTAGCACTTTTGTAATGCAGGTTAGCGCTTTTGCATCGTAGGTTAGCGCATTTGACAGAAAAGTTTCTAACCATGATTTCAAATTAGGCTTGTGAAGCCCACCTAAGGTTTTTCACTAACTTTTTACTATTTTTGCAAGTTTCTAACAATTTCTTGCAGATTTAGAGGAGTTAAGTTAGGATTTAGTGATTTCTTTTCTAGCTTTTTCAAAGTTGGTTAAAAAGAACTCATATTTCCTTTTGGGTAAAAAGAACTTCATTTTCAAATTTGGTGTTCTAAAAAGTACCTCACTTGTTTTTGGGCTCTAAAAATAATCACATTTGCAAGGTAAAAAGAACAACAAATCAAACATTTACTTTCTTGCAAAAGTTAGGATTCACACCTCAAACTTTGGGCTCTAAAAAGAACAAGCAATCTTTTGTTTTCTTGCAAAGGTAAAAAGCACAATCAATTTTATATTTTGCAAGTTAAATAGAACAATCAACTTGTCCATTTTTACAAAGCAAGTTAATTTTTGTAACGATTTTCATTTTGTTGACCAGGATTTCTATTTCCTAGTTTAGAAAATCATTTGCTATATGGAGCTAAAATAAACACCATGCTTGTTGGAGCAACATCTCCAAATAAAGGATAGATCACATTGCTATGGAAAGTTAAAAAGAACACTTGTATTCTGTGTCTTGAAAGTGGTAGGTATATGCTCTCCCCTTAATTCGGTGATCAAAAAGCCAAACCCACAATTTTACGCTTTCTTTACTTTCAAGCAATTAATCATTTAGAGGGTCTGCCTTCCCGAGCTGCCTTGACGGGGCCAGTGAGAGGGGAATGACCTAAAGTGGAAACGAGTTAATATCGACTCCTTCCAATCCACTATAAATAAATCGTGTTTGTAATGAAAGTTCAAACAACATGTGCTGATAAGTTCATACCGACACTATGTTTCCCCATAAACCCTATGGAGCGTAACCTCTATAGGTTGGGAACCTTCTGTATTTACAGAGCTAAAAGTGTCGCATGTATGGCCATATGATCAGAAGCCTTTACTAAAAACTACTTGTACTAGTTGCCAAAAACCTTCTAGTTGTTGGCACGGGAGGTCGGACCTCTGAAGCGGCTCACACACATACAGTTCCTAGTAGAGATATTAAGTTTGCCATGAGCAGATTTCATGGAAACTGGTGCTTGGCTGCCCTGAAGAAGTGAGTGCCAAGGGTGTAGCCAGTGGGGTCAAGCATCTAAATATCCGCTTTGAATAGCGTAGCCTCCGGGGAAACTGCATGTGAGATTCAAAAACTATTGTCTCAGCCTGCCATAGGGATTGTACTTGCTAGTGCATTTTGTTTATTAAAAATTGTGTCTTCTATGTCTGTAACATGTTCCAAATGGTCAAAAATTGAAGAAAATTATCATCTACAAGAGATCAAAAATCAACAAATTTTTGAAAAGTGTGATCAAAAGGCTAAAACAAATCAAATGGATAAAACAAAAAGCATTCCAACACTTGAAACACCAACTCAAAATCAAAGTATCAAAACATCAAAATATCAAAATAAATCTTGAAGTAGGTTTTGTCTCAAAACCATCACATATTTTCAAAATAGCGTAAACAAACTAGGTTGCTAATCCTACAGGTTATTCCCAAAAGGTTCTATAAACATCAACATTCAACAAGCTATTGATTCAAACATCTTAAGTGCAAAAATCAACAAACTTGTCAAGTCTCTCATCGGGATAATCAAATCCTCTATCACGAAGCTTGATCAATCTATACTAGGTTCCTAATCTTGGATATATCTTTCCTATTTTGAACTTAGGTTATATCAAAACCAAAATTGCACCAACATTGGAATCAATCAAACTTGTAAACTGTCAAATGCTTATATGACTTTTAAGTATCACCTTAAGAAAAGAAAACCCAGTTACAAAGCTACTCAGAAGAGAATAAGATTCTTGTATATCAATCGCAAGATCTTGTTGAAACATAGGACATGCCTACACCGTTTTCGTCACTATTTACGTGGCTGTGATACAGAATTTGACAGTGAAACTCTACAAAGACATGTTTTTCAACAAAGAGACACTTTATCCCAACGAACAAACAATAGTGGTAAGATCAATAAAGCATATTTTCCTAAACCAATAATCACCTATTGACCTTGTTCTTGGGAACTTTTGACAACTTTGAAACAATCACATGCCAGTTTGGACTAGAGCTCAACACGAACAACTTAGAAAACAACAACAAATGGAGGAAGAAGATACTCCTCTAGTCCACACTTTTGGATTTACTGTTGTTGACGAAGAAGCAATCAATAACACCATTAGAAATCTAGAGCAAGACTACACATTTGATAAGCTAATAGAAAAATTGTTGGCAAAACAAAAAGAGAAATATCTTTTGATGTTGTCAAAATTTGGAGCTAAACTACCACAAGACTTTAACATAGAAAGCTTAAAACAAGACGCGGAAACAAGTAACACCCAAACATATATGAGTAGAATAGCGAAGATGTGAACAAAGAAAGCAACAAAGAAACAAGGAAAGAAAGTGATGATAAAAGAAAAGAACGTAGTGACAAAAAGACTCATGATTAAACAAGGAGAGACTATGTGGATAATCCTTTTTCAAACCTTACTCAAAAAATACAAACCCTACAACAGCAAATACAAGACATGCAAAGTGGGACAAGCTCCAAGAAGTATTCATTGCAAGATATATGCCCATATCCTTTTGATAAAAATCTGAATATGATACCATTTCCGCAATATTGCGAGATTCCTAAATATGACAAATACGATGGAAAATTTGATCCTCAAGATCACATTAGGGAGTTTTGTACTATGAGCATGGAATTTTCTCATGATGAAACTTACCTTATGCGTCTTTTTCCTCGGAGTTTAAATGGACAATCAATGGAGTGGTTTTCAAGATTACCATCCGGAATCAAATCCTTTGAAGAACTTGTGAATAGATTTATTTCACAATATTCCTACAATATAAGGAATGAAATAACAATGCTAGATCTTTGCAATGTTAAACAAAAGAATGGTGAATCCTTTATAGTTTTCTTATAATGATGGAAATGCATGTTTAATAGGTATCCCCGAGATGTACCTGATCAGGAAAAAATGGACATATTCATTGATAATCTTATTAGCGAAATGAGTTATCGACTAAGAATGCAATGTCCTCCCTCTTTTGCCAAAATGATCGAAAATGGTCTGAAAATAGAGAATGCAATGATCAAGAAAGGAGAACTAAAACTTTACAACAACAACAACAACAACAACAACAATAACAGCAATGACAAACCCAAGTTCTGGTCAAAGAATAGGAATGTCAACAATGAAGGGAATGACGATAATAGTAATACAAAACAACAACAACCAATTTTCAATCTATCAAGTCAAAACCCAAGCAATGACAATCTAGAAAACAATAAAGCTAGTCCTTTTTCTCCAATCCTCGAAGGAAATTCACAAACATTGGAGAATCTTTGGAATCTGCTCTAAAAACTTTGCTTGCCAACAGATTAATTGTTCTACTAGAAGAAAGAAATTATGAACCACCAGTCAAGCCTAATTGGTGGAATGACAATCATTTTTGCAACTATCATAGGAATAAAGGACACCTAACAAATGATTGTCAAAGATTGAAACACCTTATCCAAGATCTAATCGATAATGGAACAATCATAGTGGATAGCCATAAAACAAATGAATCACACTTGGCTTTTAAACTCCACTCCCAAATTATGACAAAGGAAAAACAAAAGTGAATTACACTTACACATATGATGATGTGGTGAATGTAATCATCGTTAACGAAAACTCATCTTCGGAACCAATTAATGTTATCACAAGAAGAAAAGCAAAGGTTACCTTCCCAGGGGTAGCAAAAGATCCACCATCCAATCCACAACAATACAATCTAGTAGAGCAATTACAGCGAATACCAGCTCAAATATCAATTCTGGAACTTCTCAAGTTTTCACCTATGCATAAGGAAATTTTGGAGAAAGATTTAGTGGAAACAACAGTTTCAAAGGATTTGGATGTAGATCAATTCCAAAATATGGTAGGACACCTCATAACTCCTCATTACTTATCATTCTCTGAGAATGATGATGCATCCTTACAACATCCTCATAATGCTCCCTTACATGTTGAAGTTTCCATAAACAAAACTCGTGTCAAATGTGTGCTCATAGATGCAGGAGCTAGCTTAAACATTTGTGCATTAAGTTTGATAAAAGCTTTGGGATATTCAGAAAATGTAGTGGACCCAAAAAAGGAAATAACTATCAAAGCTTATGATGAAGCAGTTGGTTCTTCTAAAGTAACTGT
The DNA here is from genome assembly GCF_030272615.1 of Cryptomeria japonica. Taxonomy (NCBI): domain Eukaryota; kingdom Viridiplantae; phylum Streptophyta; class Pinopsida; order Cupressales; family Cupressaceae; genus Cryptomeria; species Cryptomeria japonica. Next base: position 259,816,205 of record NC_081415.1, read on the forward strand.
GGTGCTACCAATAAGGATAGGACCTGTGGAAAATGATACATTGTGTCAAGTTTTAGATTTAAATCTCTCCTAAAACATTCTTCTAGGGAAACCATGGATTCACAAGATGCAAGCAGTTCCTTCTACCTATCATCAATGTGTAAAATTTCCTCATGAAGGAAAAGAGTTCACTGTAATTGCAGACTCTAGTCAATATTGCAATAATTTGAAACCCGCACAAGATACAAGAGTTCCACATAACAGGGAATCGATATATCCTACCAAAGAAGTTCAAGCAAAGTTATGGGAAACTTTTGAAGAAAATCTCAAGTTAAATGATGAAGGAATGGGCAAGTATTCTTTGAATAATTTTCCACTCTCCGCTAAGTCATATGGAAAACCTGCAGATATTCAGTCACAGACATCAAGCAAATCAAAACATATGTTTAAAGGAACCTTTGTTAGTGTTGGAACCCTTGAAAAGGAAAATGAAGACAAAGACATTCTTGCTTGGTTATACAAAGATGAGGATAAAACTATAGCAACAACAATAGAAGTTAATATTCCCATAAAACAATATGGCAAAGGATATGAAATCATGCAAAAGATGGGATATGAAGGAAAAGGAACAATTGGTAAGCAACATCAAGGTATTTCAGAAGCTATTTGTTCGCATTCGCAATCCACAAAAGATAAATCTGGGCTAGGATATCTAAAATCAAATCAAAAGAAACATAATCATCAACAGCAAAAATGGAGAAAGAAATCAGTTTCTATAGAAGAAAATTGGCAAGAAAAGCTACATCAAGCGGCCAAAATAGTAGCCAATGAGCAAAAGAAGCAAGAAGATCATGAAAAGAAAGAAGAGGAGACTACTATCAAAGGTGATGAAAACCCTTGTCAACAAGTTCTGAAAATACAAACAAAGGCAAAATCTGAACAAGATATTCCAGAGGCTGTAAAAATAGAAATGACAGAAATCAAAGAACTCTTTGCACCATACGACATTCCAGTATGGTATAGTGGAGTAATCTTAGATCAGGATTCAAAAATAGATTCCAATGAATATGAATGGGGTCCAGATGCCTTATCCACTACATCAAGTAAAGAACACAATGAAGATCAAGCAACTATCACAGAAGAAAACCTGTCTATTATAGAACAAAGGATGAGGTTAGAAAAAAGACAAGAAAAACTTAGAATCCAGAGAAAAGAGGTGTATGCAAAAAGGAAAGGAAATGACAAAGATAGAGAAGCAATGCCACAAGAAGCGCAAACAAAGATCAAATATGCAAGAACCATAGAAGAACTAAGAGATAGTCAAGTTGGACTAACTATTAGTCCCGAAGAAGTTGAGTTTGAAAGGAGACAAAATCTATTAAAAGAATCTACTTTATCATGTACACAAATATGTCAACTTCTAAATGTAAATGAGGGAAATCAAGAAGAAAATTGTAGTATCAAAGATGTACGTGTGGATATAATCCATTCATTTAAGGGACAAATGTCAATTGAAGAACCACTTGAGTGTGAACTACAAAATGCTAATATTAATCTTGTTAAGACTAATTCAGAAACACTTGAGAAAGACAATCCTCAAAAACATCTAATCTATGATAATACCTATTCTATGCTAAATTATGGTCATTATGTCATGAACATTGAAACACCAAATGATGACAATGATTATGATCTACCCCTCCTCCATCCTGAGCTAATTGATTGGGATAATTTAGACAACCCTGAACTAAATGTCTTTTCCAATGATCATGACTTAGTTGTGTACCTTAACGCTATTGAACCCATCCCACCTAAGATATCTTCCACTACAGAATCAAGTAATGTATTTCATAGTCAGGATAATGCCAAACTTTTCAGTCACAAAAGTGAAATAAAACAAGGAAAGAGACCTATTGTTGAAAACCATTTCATGGCAACATTAGATCAATCAAAAGAGAAAATAAAGGGCATATCTGATGATGAAAACCTCCTTGAGGCATCAGAAGATGGAAAGTTTGACATTTTTCTTGCATATTTTCAAGAAAGATCTGCTATCCTGATAGAACCAACAGAAGCAATAAACATTGACACATCGAAGGATCCTAAAATACTTCATTTTGCTGCCTCATTATCAGAAAAAGAAAGGAAAGAGTGCATGGAATTCTTTAAGCAAAGACAAATAAATTTTTCTTGGTCTTATGCAAATATGCCAGGGCTTAACCCAGATCTCATCATGCATCATCTTAATGTGGATTTAAAAGAAAAACCTATTAAACAAAAGCTAAGAAAGATGCATCCGCATATTGCTCTCCTTGTAAAAACTGAGCTTAAGAAACTATTGGAAGTAGGTTTCATAAGACCAGTGGCTTATCCAGAATGGGTCTCAAGTATTGTACCAATATCAAAACCAGATAAGAGCATAAGAATCTGCACAGATTTCAGAGATTTGAATAAAGCATGTCCAAAAGATGATTTCCCGCTACCAATCATTGATATCATAGTAGACTTGTCAGCAGGACATGAGATGTTTTCATTAATGGATGGCTTCTTAGGATATAATCAAATCAGAATCGCACCTGAAGATCAAGAGAAGATAGCTTTCACCTGTGCATGGGGAACATACTGCTGGAATGTTATGCCATTTGGGCTTAAGAATGCAGGAGCAACATATCAAAGAGCTATGACGATAATTTTTCATGACATGATGCATAAATTCATGGAAGATTATGTCGATGACATACTCGCAAAATCTCACACAAGAAAAGAACATTTGAACATTCTAAGCAAGATTTTTGACAGGCTGGAAAGATATCAATTAAGATTAAATCCAAAGAAATGTGCATTCAGACTAACCTCCGGAAAGCTCTTGGGGTACATTATATCAGCCTGTGGCATCGAAGTAGATCCTAGAAAAGTTAAAGCTATCATGGAGATGGAGTCACCCAAGAACATAAGTCAATTACGATCTTTACAAGGAAGGTTGCAATCAATCAGGAGATTTGTTTCTCAGTTGGTTGATAGATGTCTTCCATTTACACATCTTTTACATAAAAATGTTCCATTCAAATGGGATACAAAATGTGAAGAAGCTTTCTTGCAAATAAAAGAATATCTTATGAGTCATCCAATACTAATATCACTAACCAAAGGGAAACCATTGTTACTCTATGTCTCAGCAACAAGTGTGTCATTAGGTGCACTCCTAGCTCAACATGATGATGAAGGAAAAGAAAGAGCAGTTTATTATATCAGCAGAACACTTGTTGGATACAAATTAAATTATTCCTCAATTGAAAAGACATGTCTAGCAGTTGCATTTGCAACTCAGAAGCTACGACATCATATGTTGATTCATTCTGTAAAACTAATAGCAAAGATAGATCCTATAAAATATCTGTTAAGCAAGTCAACATTAACAGGGAGGCTAGCAAAATGGGTTATGATACTGAGTGAATTTGACATAGAATATGTTGACCGAAAAGCCATCAAGGGACAAGTCATTGCTGATCAATTAGCTGATGCACCTTTACAAAATAGCATGCCTTTGCACATCGAATTTCCTGATGCAGATATATTGATAGTAAGTACAAATTTTTGGGAATTATACTTTGATGGTTCTTATACTCAATATGGATCAGGTGCAGGAATCTTTTTTATCACACCTCAAGGACATACAATTCCAAAATTGTATAGACTGCGATTTACATGCACCAATAATATTGCAGAGTATGAAGCATTGGTTATAGGGCTCAAAATGGCCATTGAATGGAATGTTAAAGAACTACATGTCTATGGTGATTCACAACTTGTCATAAATCAAATAAATGATGAATATCAGACAAAGGATGATAAGCTTATGCCATACAAACAGCTAGTGGAGGAATTTAAAGGGCACTATAAAGAAATCACATTCACCTAGATCCCCAGAAATGAGAATAAAGCAGCAGATGCAATGGCTACAATAGCATCTCTCTTGCAAAATAAAGAGAATCAACAACGTTATGAATTTATCGTGGAAGATATCTTAACCCCTACCATTTAATCCCAGCATACCTATCAAATTTGCCATATATCAGGAATCAGTGAATCCATATACGGTCGAACCTACCAATATTTGAAAGATCATATCCTTCCTCTTGAATTATCTCATAATCAATGAAGAAACTTTATCCATCAGTCCTCTCGCTATACTATTATTGTCGATATCCTATATAGGTGTGGCCTAGATGGTACATTATTGAGATGTCTTGAAAAAGATGAATCTGAGAGAGTTCTTAATGACATTCATGCGGGTATTTGTGGTACACACTCAAGTGGTTTAACATTGGATAAGAAACTTATTCGTATGGGTTACTTCTGGCCTACTATGGAAAGGGATTCATTCACCTATGCTAGAAAGTGTAAACAATGTCAAATTCATGGAAATCTAATTCATGCACCAGCACAAGAGTTATATCCTATGACAAGATCATGGCCATTTTCACAGTGGGGCCTAGATTTGGTAGGAAAGATCAATCCCTCATCTTCTAATGGACATAAGTTCATTTTGGTTGCTACTGAATATTTTACTAAGTGGATTGAAGCAGTACCTTTAACAACAGTGACAGGAAAACAAATATTATCATTCATCTTGAATTACATAATCTGTCGCTATGGCGTTCCTATGACCATTATCACTGATAATGGAAGACCATTTAAAAATCAAGATGTAAAAGAGCTATGTGAAAAGTTTCATATCCAACATAGGTTCTCTACTCCATATTATCCACAAGGTAATGGTCAAGCTGAGGCATCAAACAAAACTATTTTAAAAATCTTGAAGAAAACAGTTAATGAAGCTGGAAAAGACTGGCACATTCAGTTAAATCCTGCTCTTTGGGCATATCGAACTAGTGTCCGCACTCCAACAGGGGAAACTCCATATTGTTTGGTCTATGGATATGAAGCTATATTACCTATAGAAGTAGAGATACCTTCTCTACGAGTATCCTTGCATGGTCTTATACCAGAAGAAGAACAAAGAGTCTCTCGACTCCAGGAACTAGAACTGATTCAGGAACGTCACCAAAATGCAACAGATCATTTAAAAGTATATCAACAAAGAATGGCACGAAGCTATAACCATAAAGTCAAGCCGCACATTTTCCAGATTGGAGACACAGTTCTAAGGGAAAATCCAAGAAATCATTAAGATCGGGAAAACAAGGGGAAATTTGAACCAAATTGGCTAGGACCTTTTGTCATAGTAGTAACATATGGATCAGGAGCATACAAATTATCTACTCCAGAAGGTGATTGGTTTGATGAACCTATCAATTCTATCCATCTCAAGAAATTCTATGCTTGAGATATAAAGTTCTGAAAAAATCAATAAAAAGCATTATAAAGTTCTGAAAAAATCAATAAAAAGCATATAAAGTTATGAAAAAATCAATAAAAAGCATATAAAGTTCTGAAAAAATCAATAAAAGGCATATAAAGTTCTGAAAAAATCAATAAAAAGCATATAAAGTCCTGAAAAAATCAATAAAAAGCATATAAAATCCAACAAAAATGCAATAAATTTAGATGGTGAAAACCTGGTAAACAGACACTATCTACAAAGTGAGTTCCTCCATCTATGAGATCGCTTTACGCACCTATCCACTCCATCCTATCACATCTATTTCTTCCATATATCCTAGCTTATCCATTTCTCTGAACTATTTAGCAAGAAATATGCAGCTTACCAACAATTATCAATCTTTGACATACTTGTCGTAGTCACTATCTTAGATTTTATCAGTATCTATCAATCTGCATTTCTATTCCGCCATGGTTTGGATCTTGATCAATTCATACATCCATAATAAATTTTTGTTTCTACTGGGGGCAAAATCCTAATTCCTTTTGCTAAGGTGATCTTTTGAATATTTAAAAATCCAAAACATTTGAAAAACTTAGAAAAACCAAAAACACCTAGGGTTTTGAAACAAATAACACACAACAAAGCGATGAAGATCAAGATGTCTTATCAACAACTGAATCGTGAAACTCAGAAACTGAAGAATCAATTAGCAAGCTATACAAGATTATCAAAGATCATTCATCAAGATGATTATATCAGTTAATGACCATTAGAACATGTGAATGACATACAAGATTCAGTGTTTATATCTTGATTTTATTACTAATCATGTACTGTATGCGACTCAAGGATGTCCATGACTAGAGAAGCTATGATGGGGCATGATTATTTTTCTTTGATTGTTGTCTATGGTTTATCTCTCAATACGGTATGAACTTGTCTCAAGATATGATTGGCAAAAGATCAAGGAAGATGTTCCAAGTCATGCATGAAAAGAGATACTCCTTGTTTGTTCTGCAAGCAATACTCAGATCAACTTGACTCATTATATCAAGTTGCTTGTATTAACTTGCTATATCAAAATCCATGTAAGCGATACTCAGGTTATCTTGAATCTTTATGTCAAGTTGCTTGTATTTTCTTACAACATTTAAGCTCAATGATGAAATAAAGCACTATTACAAGATCGCATATGAAGAATGGCAGCACAATTTTTAGTTAGATGATTTTAGCTTATAAGCATTCATTTATCAGTTGCATTATAAGCATATCATTTCATTAATGAATCAACGGTCATAAATAAAGCTTGAGTATACTTGGACAAACAAAAACAATTTGCATTTAATCATTATAGGTGCATTCATTTTTAGAATCATTTTTAATCATTATCCATTTCATTTAGTTGCATTTTATTATTGCATTAGTTTGCATTCAATTAAGTGCATTTCATTCATCATATCATCATTATTATTATCTACATTATCATTTCATTAATGATCATTTAGTTGCATCTTTGCACTTAGATTCATGAACATTACATATAAAAATCAAAAACATTTCATGTAGATCATTTGCATTTACATCATCGTAAGCATTAATCAATCATTCATTTGCATTTTCATATAGATCATTTGCATTTGTATCATTTAGATTAAGTAATCATTTTCATTTGCATCTAGGATATCGAAAATCGAAAATCAACAAAAGCATTTATCATTTCATCATCATATAAAGCATCATCATCAAATAAAGTAACATGCATAAAGATCATATCATTATCCATCTACTCATTGCATCCATAAAATCAAAGCATATAAGCATATAGATCATCATATAAAGTAACATGCATATAAAAGAGCGTCATCATATAGAGTCCATGTCTGCATATAGATCATCATAAAACAATAAAAGTCCAAGTATACAATGATATCAGATAAAAAATACAAATGCTCCAAATCAAGTCACGGTTGTCCTGTACCACTACCACCTGACTTTGTCCGTCTTTGTGGCTATGGGCGAGAAGATCCTCCATATGCCTGTCTCCCATGCTCACCACTCCTCTGAGGAGGTCCCATGACCCCACCACTAATAGTATCCATCAACACGGTAGTTTAATAGCTACCTGCTCTCTGGCTCTCTACAACTACCTCCTCATATCATCATCGCCAGTGGGCAGTCTCCTTCCCAACTTGAAATAATGCTCTAACAGTGTCCGTTGAGAGAGTACCTAATCCAACCTGTTGAATATGATCCAGAAAACCCTGAGTATCCTGTTGTCTCCTAACAGTTGTGTCTCTCACAGTCATAAGAGTTTGTATCTGTGTTCGAAGCTGATCAATCTATGCTCTCAGACTGTCAATAGTATCATGCTCTGGCACATCATGCTCTGGTATAACTACATCTAGCATATCCTGCACTGGTGCAACCTACTCTGGTACATCTTGTTGTGGTGCATGAATCTCAATCTCCTCACCACCAACCTGTCCAACTGTTGGAATCTCAATTCGAGTAACTCTCCGAACCCGTCATCTAATCAAGGGAACATGATCCTCAGGATCCTCATCATCACCACCATGAGCTGCAATAACTCTAGGATCTAGCTGAATCTGTCCAAAATCAATACCTCTCCCAAAACCCCCATCTAATCCAGTCACCCTCTCTCCTCTCAATGACAATCCTCTAGGTGATCTCATCCCTGCCTTGCTAGTATCCCTCCCAATCTATCTATCATATCTCCCACCCATAGGACAAGGTCTCTCAATCCTGCCAGCTAGTCCAAATGGTCCTTCGTGGACTCTCAATCGACGTCCTCTCTGTCAAGGTCCACCACCACCACCTCCACCCCTATCATCATCTCCACCTCTCCCAGTTTCATGTGTAGCTCTAAGCTCTCATCTACGTCTCTGTCTCCTGATAATAGGATCATCTAAATCATCATCATCATCTCCTGAGCTAGGAGGAGGATCTGCTGGATTCGTAATCTGAGGAAATGGATGCACTAATAAATACTGAGCATACTCTGCAGTAACCCTAGGATCAAGAATGTGTAATCTCATATCATATGCCACTCTTGGAGTAGCAACAAACTCTACACGAGCAATCTCAAATGACAAAGATGGTCCCCAATCTCACCTATCTCTGTATCATCACACATATATCGTCACACCAGTCGACATAGGCTAAATGATACCAAACTGTCTCAAAATCCGACCAATCAACTGTCGCTCAACAATGAAGGGTGTACGACCAATGAGATATCTACTCTGGATGATAAATGGTAATGTCTGTGCATCATCCATCCATGGCTCACAATCAACATATGGTCTCCAAGTGATGCTATCCAAAGAATCAAGAACCCAACGCCAATACTCCATCTTACCCAGCTTGGGCTGAGTAACAACACCTGCATAAAAATAAACTTATGGATGCCTCTCTCCATGAACTCTGTGATGGATAGGCCATGTAATAGCAATATGCTCCCAACACCATATCTGTAATAAAGTGCATCCAGTCGATAAACTAGCATTCTCATCATACACAACCTGGTGAAGATCATGATATAAATGTGCCAACATGCAAACACCCCAAGTATATCGCGTCTGATGCTGCATCATGCTCAGAAGAACCTCACCCCATCCAACAGAAAAACCTCGTGATCACCTATCAGGACATATGAATCCTCCAATCAAACCGGCCAGAATAACAGGAAGAGTCTCGTAGTACATCACCATATCTACCCATCAGATCTCTCCTCTATTGATGGTCTCATCAGTAAACACAACTCTGCAAGCCTCCATCCCAACTCGATCCTGATAATCATACTGCACTAGGTCACCAGTCACCGGGATATGCAGAATCCTGTAGACATCCTAAAGAGTAACACTAATCTCACTCGTCGGCAGGTGGAAAGTGTTATGATCATTGTGCCATCTCTCGGCTAAGGTAGTCAACAATCCTCTATTATGTGTAATCTCAAGCATAAATAATAAATGGCGTAAACCACAGGCATCTACATGTGTAATCTCAGCCTGGGACAACTCTGGAACTAAATGACGTATGGCCGGTAATTTCTCCTGACACTGGAGAACATCAAGTTTCTCCTTTTTTTTCAAGAGAAATAAATCTATCGAATCAAGCTAATCAAAGCTACTCAATCATCAAATCTATCAAATCAAGCTAATCAAAGCTACTCAATCATCAAATCTATCAAATCACGCTAATCAAAGCTACTCAATCATCAAATCTATCAAATCACGCTAATCAAAGCTATCTATCAAACGATCCAAATCAAGCTACTCAAAGCTACCTATCAATCTATCAATCACGCAATCATGCAAATCAAGCCCTTCTTTTCATCATCACTATGTATTACACATGTTAAATCTAATCATTCAAGTGATTTTTAGCTTTTGTACCTATCAACAATCTCAAATTTAAACAAAAGCGGTGATCTATTGAGCATATGTGCTAAACAATGATGCATATGCGCTATTCTAAGCAAAAGCCCTGATCTATTGAGCATATGTGCTAAACAATGATGCATATGCACTATTCTAAGAAAAAGTGCTATTCTATCAAGCATATGCACTAAACAACGATGCATATGCGCTATTCTAAACAAAAGCACTAACAATCTAAGCATTTGCGCTAACATACAAAGCAAAAGCGCTAAATCAAGCATTTGTGCTAACCAAAATTGCATAAGCGCTAAACTAAATTGCAAATACGCTAATCTAAAGTAAAAAAAATTTAAAAATTTAAAAATTCAAAAAAGAGTGCCTAAAACATGAAATTTTGAACAAAAACTTGAAAACAAAGCTCGGGATAGGAAACATACCGGATAACCATACTCGATCAGTCGTTGATATCGTTGCACACACTCAAATCGATGGTTCTCCATTGGAATCACCATTTCGCCACCTCAGCAAGAAATATTCTCTCCAAAAGCTGACAAGGATAACAATGAAGTTAAAATTAGCCTTGGTTAATTTTATATTTACTATTTGTAGAGTCATTAATTTCCAATGGGGCAATTTAATTTGTTATTTTTACAAATGAATTTAATTGACTAAATTTTTTATCACATTATCATGAGATTAATCATTCAAACTAAATTTTTTGACAATTTCATGATCAATCTCTTGAGTGGGCACACAATCTGGATTTTCAATTTCTATCAGGCACTATCGAGACTTGATTTAATCTTTGAAACAATGTTGTCTTCACATCATTTCAAAGAGGGGCAGAATGTATACACCTGAAAATTGGCTATGAGCGATTAAATAAATATTTTATATTTATTTAATAATTATTCGTCTATTAAATAGTTAATTTGAAAAGATTAATTAATTTAATTCATTTTCATGTCTTTCTATTAATTAATATTTTATTAATTAATTCATCTATCTTATTCCTCTAATTTAATTAAATATCTAATATTTAATTATTCCTCTAACCAAGTTAATTAAATATCTAATATTTAATTACCTCCTCCAATCAATTAAATATCCAATATTTAATGGTTATTCTCCTATCCTATAATCTTAAATATTAAATAATTCCTAAATTATTTAATCCCTTTTCCAACTCACCCTCCATCTCCACTTCATCTTCTCTTTGCCAACTCATCAAACATGTGGCTAAGGAAATTAATATTTCTTAAATATTAATTCATGATTTATCTTCAACTTCCAAAATTTAATAAAATTGTGTACGTACAAATATTTCATAACCATTTCCTATATTCTCTCCAACACCCCCTACATCTTAGGAAGGACTTGAGTCCACTTGTCCTCTCATGCCTAAATTTCCTCCAACCATCCCTAGATTCTCTTAATCAGCAACCCAGTCAAGGTGAGATGAGTGACACTTGTCTTCTCCTTCCCCCTTTCTCTCAACCTTCACCTTTGCTCATAGCCATTCAAATCTGCAGATTTGATCATGACCGGTGATCTGAGCCACATCATCTAATCCTCTCAAGGTCTATAAAATCAGGAGCTTCAATTGAGAGGAAGTTAGTCTTCAAAAAAGTCTTCAAGCCAATCTTATGCATCCGTGAGTTTTTGAAGCAAATAGCAAATAGTAATAGCAATTATCATATAGTATCATTTAGCATAATCATATAGCTTTGCATATCATACTATCAGTTAACTACAAGTTATCAGTCCATTCTTCATATGCCATCTTGGAAGCCAACATTGCATTGTCTGAGAGCACATCATCTGCAACCAGGAACAGTGGAGTTAGGACACAATGAGACATAAATCATGAAGGTAAAATAATGTTTTATTTGAATATGTATTTTATGTAGTTTCATTGGTGGATTTTGGATTTCCTGTATGCATTTCCATTGTATTTTGTGAAACTAACTTATTACAGGTAATATTCTAAGGATGAAATTCAAGCTCACACAGCTCTCACTTAGTAGGTTTTTCAGTGGTATCTATCACAATTCTAGTTCCGAGGGGATCAATTGATTGTTCAGTATGTTTCTCAGCCCCAATCTCAACATTTCCAACTGTATCCTCAACATGTGTCTCTACTACAATGTTCTTAGCCAGTGGCTCAGTTGCCACATCTTTCTTCTCAGTTGTTTCCTTATCAACCACAATGTTTACTTCTTGTGATCAATATTCATAGTATATAACACCTCTGAATCAGGATTGGTGTCTTCATGTGTAGTCTCCATGCTGTCAACATTATCAGTAACCGGTGGTGTATCAACAGTCTCAACCGGTGAAGTATTAGAAGGAGGTGGGGGCAAATTATCTATTACTTTTATGTTCAAAGAACCACCTACCTTGCCTTTACCTTTATCCTTATCCTTTTGATAGACTTTGAAAGTCTTGGGCCTTTTAAATTCTTCTTGCTTTTCCTTCTCCACAAAGAAAATATCCCATTTGTCTGATGTTTCTTCGGATATCTCATTTACTCTACCAACCATTAAAGCTACATGTCGGTGACCGGTGGAAAATACAGTCCTGTTTGCCTCACTTATTAGTTCATCAATTTATTCAGCTGAATTCACTGGGTGAACTGCAAGTAATTTTTCTACCTTTATCTTTTTATCTAGTTCCACAATTGCTAATCTTTTTGCATCTAATCTTATGTACAAATCACTTGGTAAGTCATCTACAACTTCTATCAAGAATTTCTTGTAAATGTCTAAGTGTAAAATGACATTATTTTCTATGCTTTCCTTTTCTTCATTGCTAAAAGTGTTATACAGCTTGCTGACATTTGACAAGTTTCCATCTTCAGTTATTTCATTTAGAAGATTGTCTAAGGGAGGGATAACTTGGTTTTCCTTCTTTTTCCTTGGGGTCATTTTCCTTGTTGGAGGCCTTATTGCCTGTTGTTTCTTTCTAGCTCTCTTTGGTGCAGGAGGGGGTACAGGTGAGGGTTTTCTTTTTCTTTCTACCCTTTTGAACTCTATCGGTATTTCACTATCGGAGGGGGTACCAGCCGATGAAAGATGTGCTTTCGGTTGTATCCCTTCCAAGTCGCTCTCCTTGATACCAGTAATGTTTAACAAGTCTTCCTTGATTTATTTTACTTGTTTTGTTGCTTTTATAATTGATTGATCTGTTTTCTTCCTTCGTTTCATTGATTGAACTTTACTTTCAATAGTTTCAGCATTTCCAAATAATTCTTTTGTAGGTTCTTTAGGAGCTTCGAGTAGGGATTTTGCATATGTTTCTATTATGTTTTCATCTACCTCATAACCCATCTTTGTAACCCAAACTATTCTTGGAACCACTGCCTCCATCCAGATTTCATCTTTCTTTATAACAAAGCATATCTCCTTTTGGTATTTTTCAACTATGGTTTGAGATAATCTTTCCCTAATCTTCATTCTAGCCTTAATGCCTAAAAGTGTTCAATTATGTTCATTTCCCTGTCATCTCCCATGCCATTAAGGATATTCAAAAGTTGTTTGCCTACCGGTATGTCAAAGCCAAATTCTTTTCTACCTATACCAGAAACTTCCTTAGTGATATATAGCATCAGGCATACAAGTAAGTTACCAAATTTGAATATTCCTTTCTTGTCACCCTTAGTTTTCTTCAGATTATCAATTAACTCATCCTTTAGCCATTCTCATATGTCAATCTTAGTGTTGTTGTTCACCATGTCATAAGCACTCTTGATACATAAACTAGAAATAGAGTTTAATCTATTAGCATGTGTAGTCTTGTATCCTAGAATCATGCTAATGAATCTAACATTAATATCCCTAACATCATTTACTTGCAAGGATCTGTTGTCATGGGTTGCACTGGTTAGGGTCATTACAGTGTTGTTTGAAACCTTTTTAGTCTTATCAGGCCTGCTACTAGTGGAAGGTAAGCCTGTCACTTCCCTGACTGCTTCTCTTGTAATCTTATGGATGGAATCTAGCCAAAAGAACTCCCGATGAACTCTGCTCAATACAATCCTTATAAATTCCTTGGGAAAATCAGGAATTCTAAGTATCTAGACAAAACCTATGGTTTCAATTATCTTGTGTTTCGGTTTCACATTACCATTTTCATCACAAATTATAGTCCTATACATATTCATTATCTCATCAGCACCAAGTTCTTCAATATGACAATGTATGTAAATCCTAGGGTCTTCAGCATATACAACTCCTTTGGGTATTTTATAAAATGCTCCTAGGGTATCATCCTACTTCGCAACTTCAGGAATGATTTTAAATGCGGGTCTAGGGCGTTTAACCAGTTCAATTACAGTAGGGTTTTCAATGAGTTCAAGTGTAGAGGAGGAATCCATTGTATAAATACCTTAATCTGCCTTTAGGTTTGAATGCTTGAATGATTTGCTTCACTTCTCGCTGTGGATGCCTTCGCTCAGGTTTTTGCACTCTAAAGAAATTTGAATGCTCGGTGAATGAAAAAGAGTGAAAAACACTTGCTTTATAATGTCATTTCCTTCAACTAACATAATAAATGTCTTTCAGTTAAGTGAAACTTAACACATCTGTCAGTAAAGAAGTAATTCAACTTCTCACCATCAACCGAGGGTAAACTTACATGATTTTCAATTTGTTTCTATACCCCCAAAAGATTTCTTTTCAGTTAGATGAAGAATCTCCTGTCGGTGGAGTGATACTATGTTTTACCAGTGAAGGAATAGCTTCATTAACATTCTGATCTAACTTTCTAATCCATTGTTTTCAAAATTCTTACTTTACCTCTTCAACTTTCTCTTTACCTTTCAAATTGGGTCCTTTGTTATTTTTCGATGATGCCTTACTTCTACAAAATTTTGCAATATGTCCAATCTTGTTACAAGCATAACAAGTCACATTGTTTTTCTGAATAGCTTTTCCATATCCTATGTCAGTATGTGTTCTGCATTGATTAGACAAGTGACCAAATCTTCCACAAACATAACATCTTACATTCATTATGCAGTTTTCTGAGTTATGACCAATTTTGTTGCATTTAGAACATTGATCGATGGGTGCATTGGTGTTCTGATAGTTTCTAGATCTACATTGATTTTTTCTATGACCATACTTGTTACAGTTAAAGCATTTCCCATTAAATTTGTAAGCATTAGGTTGTCTTGTCAGTTTACTGTAATCATGATTGTTTGCAGTACCGGAGCTTTCACCAACTTCAAAACCAAGGCCATTAGTATCTCTGTCAGGTTTCTGATTTTTCAGCATGTTATCAAGCTCCTCTAAACTTTTCTTGAATTTCTCTTTATGTTGATTTGCAGTAGCTAACTCATTTTCCAAGATTCCCTTTTGTCTCAAGAGTTTAGTTCTATCATTTTGTGTATGCATCAAATCTATCTTCAACATATCATTTTCATGACTGAGTCTTGTGTTTTCATTTCCAACATTATTTAGTCTTCTAACCAAGTCATCTTCATTCTTCTTTTTGTCTTCAATGTCTTTACAAAACCTCATAGTCATATCTTGCATCTCATTCCTCATAGCACTGTTTTATTGTCTCAACTTGTTCACAAGGTCATTAAGAGTTTCTTTTTCACTATCATCACTCTGCATCTTTTCATAAAGTTCTCTTCTTTTATTCCTACCAATAGTGAGATATTCTTGAAGTCCTTGAATGATTTCCTAAGCAGTCTTCAGATCATCTTCAAGTTTCATATTCTTTAACTTTTCTGCATCATAATTTGAAAGAGTTGTTTCCAATTGCTTTCTCAAGTTTTCCATCTGTACTAGTGTCAAAATCTCCCTCAAGCTGTTAGGCTTTTGAAAATAGAGGACCAGGCTCTGATACCAATTGTAGGATTCCCAAAGATACTGAGAGGGGGGGTGAATTAGTATCTAACCGGTAAATGGATTTTCTAAGTTTATTAAGTAAATTGCATTCCAAAATAGTGTACCGATAAACAAGAATTAATGCAGTAAATAAGAACAATAAACACAACATAGAAAGCACACCATAACACAATATTTTTGGCGAGGAAACCCGGTGTGGGAAAAACCTCGGTGGGATTTGTGACCCACAATATTCACTCACTGGCCAATAAATGAATATTACTTACAATATGTGGTGCCTGCACATGCAAGAAGGCTCACTGCCTAGAGTTAACTGCTCAAATACAAAAGGAAGTCTCACTGACTTACAAAAGTGGATTATAGAAATCCAAAGTGATGTATTGCTACAAAAAGCATCTACTGTTTAAGCTCATACAACAACCATAAACCTTACTTCAATATTCGCTCATCATATCCATCTATCATATCCTTACTTTCTCACTTACAAAAAGTTCTACAAGATCTCATACTTATATATGAGTCATATTACAATATGCCATATCGGCTTACAAAAAGATATTACAACTAAATACATTATGCAATAAAGAAAATCTTGTCGGCTAGGATGTCGGTAAACATCTTTGTCACTGCTAGTGAACTATCTGCTGGTGTAGAGTCTGTCGGTGCCAGTACCATAGGATTGCAAGGTTGCCATCAATGACAATACCTTCAATCACCTACAATTTCTCATTGGAGTGTGCATTTTCCAACAGTTGCAAATCCATAGACATGTTGAATTGTATTGAATTATTGATGATAATAAATATCATTTTGTCTCCAAGGATCATGGAGAGTGTAGAATTGGACACCTCCCTTAGGTAGTAAGAAATTAATTATTAAATATTATATTCTCACCCATATTTGTAAAGGAATTTAAGATGTGAAGTTATAAAAGGAACAAATTTGGAAATCTGTCAAGATTAGGAGATGTAAGATGTAAGAATGTCATCCACGAAAAATTAATACAATTTTCTCAATCTTCTCATGGAGTACCTAAGTTGGGAAAGTAGCTATAGTGAAGGAATATGATTCTTATAACAATATTTATGATGCATAAGTGGTGTAAGAGAATTTACATACTCTTTAGGTTTTTTGACCAGGTGTGATTAGTTGTGACATTCTCCATGATGGAGGTAGACATTTAGATATGGGAGAGTGGTATTTACCGCTTGTTTTGCAATAGCATTCATGCCATATTATATCCATATCTCCTATAAATGAAAACCTTGATACATTCATATTATGAAATTATTTTACAATTCACTTAAGCACCATTATGTTGTCTAAATACTAGGGATAATCAAATTCTATATATGTGACTATTTTTAGGATTAAAGAAAATATTTTGCCCACAAAAATATTACACATAATAGTTGCATTTTATTTTATTGCTTATTTCATTATATATTATGATCTATCATTGTTTAAGAAATTGGATGCCGTAAGAAAAAACCTTTCTTTTTGTATTTTTCACCCTATTTTCAACACATTTTGTTGTGGGACATGGGATGTCATTCATGGATAGATTAAAAGTTATAATCTTATTCTTATAAACCCTTAAAATTAACTTAAGAATTCTTGTACTACTCCTTGGGAAATATTTTTCCATGTAGTTATATCATGTGGACTATAAAAAATGTTGTTGCTACCTATCAAAGTGTCGTGACTTTGATCTTACATGACCTAATTGATACAAGGGCATCCTAGAGAACCTATCTATATCATAACGCATTAGACTAATTTATTTTTTAGAATGGAATGGAGGAAGCACAACAAGGCTATAATAAATTATTGAAAATAGCCAAGATCAAGAGCTCAATGAATAACACAATAGAGAGACAAAATAAATTGATAAGAATAATTGTATTCTAATCAAGATGCAAAATAATGATCAACTGGATCATTAGAAATTACATACAATGTAAATGAGCCTACTCATAAATGAAAGGATAAGAGACAAGACAGAACACAATGATGACAAGTGGGTCAATGATATGCAAGGGTAGGTAAGGGTAGGTAGGTGAAATAAAAATATTTCACATGAAATGGATCACCCGCCGAAGGTGAAATTATCATCCCACAATAAGTGGATATGATAAAGTAACAACAATATCACATCATAAAAGGTGAAATTTCTCCTACATACACATTCCCAATGTATGCACACCCCTAAGTGTCTCATATGAAAACTATGATGTTATGCATTTATTGTTGGAGTTGAGAAAATACAACACCATAGGAGCCCAAATAATCTCTGCAAGTTGAAAAACCTATTACAAGGAGAAGCAAGGAAGCAAATCACAGAAGAAAGAAATACACAGAAAAATATGCTCAAAAAGAGAGAGCTCAATATTCACAAAAAGTGTAATGTAATAATCCTCCTTCTTACAATGAAAAGAAAGAACTCAACCTTTAATAGGTCAAGAAACCCTAAAAAGGAAAACCTAGGTTTGCACATAATAATTAATAAAAGAATTAATTATTATGCACCTAAATTTAGCTTAAGTGTAAAAGAGATAAAGGGAACTTAAATAATTAAACAAATATTGTTTAATTAATCAAGTAAATACCCGAATACTCTAACACCCCCCCTTAAGCTAGACTGAGGGAGAAGCTAAAACCTAGAACAACTACTGAAAGCATGAAAGATGGATCCCGGCAACAAGGCCTGATCAGGTACCCAAATACAATCAAATCTCTATGAAACAGAGAAATAGAGAAAACCACGTGGGAAAAAACTCTACTCCAAAAAGAGATGGAAATGAACACCACTGAAGCATGAAATAGATGCAAACACTGTCAAAGAGAAATTGTTGATTTGAAGAACCTCCACTAAAATAGAACATGACCAAGTAGAGAAGACTGTAATTTGTATGAGTGCCCTCAAATGACACTACTCAAGTCAGATGGAAAACAAGGCAAACAGCTGAACTCAAAGATACAGATGGCATGTGAAACCAAAGCCTGAAGAGATGATCAATCTCAGTGCATTTGCATAAATGAAGCTACAATGATAATAAGACTGGGAAAGGAGAACCAAAATAGAGACATCCTACTCAGAGAAGAGATCCCACGACCTGAAACAACCAAGATATCCACCTGAGTGCTGAAAAGAAAAAAACTGAATAAAATATGTATAGAGCTTAATCTAGAAATAAAACTCATATGGCTGGAAAATACATAGCACACGCTTTCCAAAAATATAAATTTTTCAAAAAACGGAGGTCGGATGCTCATTCTACGTCTACTGGAGCGCAAAAAAAAAACCCCACTTTGACTGGAAAAAAACATAGTCAAATGGCAAAATTGGAAACAAATACCAACATCACGAGGTCTATCTTGAAACTAGCTTTTCGACGCCTATTCATTTTCAAAAAAATGACTCCGTATGCCCAAGATATGGCCAAAAAACAAAGCCCCCCTTCAAAACAAGAGGAAGGGGTAGTCTGGTGGCTGGGCGGGCGAAGGAGGCCAGTGGGCGGTGCTCTGGTGGCACTCTGGTGGCACCTCGATGACCGGGCGACGAAGACAGGGTGGTCAGCGGGCTGGATGGCGGTTTTCGGCAGCGGGGAGAGCACCAGCGGCCGAGCAGAGGGTTTCCGGCAAGGCCAAAGGGCCGGACAGCAGCAGCAGGAGCCGGGGCCAGCGGTGGTTGTGAGCGGTGAAGGTCGGCGAGCTATGGGGGTCGGGGCCCGAAAGCTGCAGGAGGCAGTGGTCGGGCTGGGAGGGAGGAGCTGGCGAGAGCCGAGGGGTCGGCGGGCCCGCAGGGAGGCAGAGGTCGAGGGTCGGGAAGGCACGAGCGGCGGAGGCTGGGGGCCACAAGCAGTGACGGGAAGCAGGGTCGCCAGAAGGTGGGGCCACCAGAAGGCAGGGGCCGGAGGATGCCCGGTGGGGCCCGCTCTATCAGCAGTGGCGGGGGCCTGCATGTGGGCAGGAGGGCCCATGGTACCCTGCATACCCTGGGGAATCCCCCCCCCCAAAAAAAAAAAAACTTTGGTAAAAAAAATTTCTTTTGCCCTAAAATTTGTGATTTTTGATTATTTTTTCTTTTTTTTCACAAAATTAAAAATTCGGCCTGCATGCCGTAAAAAGGCAAAAAATTATTTTTCTGAAATTTTTTCGTGATTTGCATGCCAGAGCCGTATGGCCTGGTGTTGGAGAAAAAATCACCCCCAGATGCTCAGGAGTCAAAACTAGGCAAATTTTATATGACTATAAGGGTTTTTGGGCCTTTTGAGCATGACGGTGAGGTCCATTTAGGCCCAAAGTTCTCAGAAAAAAGAGGCATATCCCTAAGTACACAAAAAAAACTGCCTGAAACCCCAGATCTGCTTCCAATGCAAAATTTCTCAAAAACAAGAACAGAGAGCTACAGATCTGAGCTCTGATACCATGTTGGAGTTGAGAAAATACAACACCACAGGAGCCCAAATGATCTCTGCAAGCTAAAAAACCTGTTACAAGGAGAAGCAAGGAAGCAAATCACAGAAGAAAGAAATACACAGAAAATATGCTCAAAAAGATAGCTCAATATTCACAAAAAGTGTAATGTAATAATCCTCCTTCTTACAATGAAAAGAAAGAACTCAACCTTTAATAGGTCAAGAAACCCTAAAAAGGAAAACCTAGGTTTGCACATAATAATTAATAAAAGAATTAATTATTATGCACCTAAAGTTAGCTTAAGTGTAAAAGAGATAAAGGGAACTTAAATAATTAAACAAATATTGTTTAATTAATCAAGTAAATACCCGAATACTCTAACATTTATGGTGCAAGAGCACCTCATCAACATGCCAATCATGGCTCTAAGAATTAAGACTAGGATCATTTTAGGGTCTTAGTGTCTTGTGTTTATGAAAGTTTGTTTCATGTATTCAATAAACTCCACCATGTAAGCCCATGTCACCAATTAGGCAATTTGATAAGACAATTGGGACAATGTGGTCAATAGGGGTAGTAGATGGTTTAGTTTTGTGTTTGATAGGTTTTTGACATGTTTTAGGGGTGTTTGGTGATAACTCAATGATGAACGGTGAGTACCAAACTGGTACTGAGAGGGGGGGGTGAATTAGTACAAACACAAAATCTTCTCTTGAATTGGTTTGACAGCAAACAGTCCACTTGACTAGCAAACACTAACATTGGTCTAAACCAGACTACCACCGATTAAACACAATGAGACTGTGAAAGACGTAAACCATCAACACTTAGCTTTCCACACAACCTACACCCTCATTTCCACTTTATCCTTATGCATGAATATGTAATCTACCATCAGAAATATAATAACTTGCTAGCATAACATGATTCGCCGCTTGACAGAAAATAACAAAGCATCACATGAAAGAGGCATCACACATGACACACATATTTTTCACGTGGAAACCCAACTAGGAAAAACCACGGTGGGGATGAATACCCACAAGATGTTTTGAACTTTTTAGAAGTCCGCTTTGTTAAGAGCCTAGTCCAGTTAGAGACTGTTACAATAGGTTCTATTAGGAACTGATCCTGTTAGGGATCACGTGGTTAAGGGATGGCTAGAATACCCGGTTAAGGGTTAAACCCTGTTAAAGGTTACCTTGTAAGAGGATTTTATGAAATCAATGGCTTTGCATCACCCTGTTAAAGGACTTACAACAAGCTGGTTAAAGCTACCTTGTTAAGGGATTTTCCAACTGTTGAAGTGGTTAGAGATCAACATGTATTACAATGATCTGGTAATAGCACTCAATGCCAATGCAGATCCATTTTAGCTCCTTCCTTCTGCACACACTATGCAGGTATCAATTCTCTCAACTGGTTTGGCAAGAATCACGTATCTCTACACTTAGATACTCACACAACATTTGCCAACAACTTCAACATGAAACACAACATCGACCTTATAGAACCCAGATAGGTTGGAAGCATAAACCCTAAACCCTTAAACATTTAGGTTGAGCAATTGATTGGTTTAATCCTGACCATTGAACACTTTGCATTGAATACAACGGTCTTGAACAGATCTCAAGACGTTCTCCATCATTCGTTCTTCGTTGCTTCATGGAGGTGATAACCCATCACGCATTCTCCACCATTGTAGGAGACTTCACACATTCCTAAGGTAGATAGGATCAATCTCCTTCATGCAATATCCTTTATGCACACAAGGCTGACATGGAAACACAATCTATTCATCATTACAATGCTAACTCATCACACGATGTCATCGGTTGAATCACACAGGCTTGGAACACTTCAACCGAAAACCCTGAAGCTAAGACTACCAACCGGTAGTCATACCACATTCCATGTACCGGTTCACTTGGACAAACATACCACTTCACCTTTTGCACATATACCTATTTACAACATCATATCGGTTCACTCCTCAACATATTGCCATATCGCTTCTCAACACCATACTGGTTCTCTTTGCCAGTTGCTTAACTTCAATATATCAATTCACTTCTTAGCATATTACCGGTTCACTCTTGAGTATATTAGCATCAATGACAACATACAATGTCACCATGTTACCATAATTTGTACTTATGCCAACATTTGGTTGATCCAAGTGTGTGGATCCCAACCTTAGAAACTTTGACAACATTTTGTGCAAAATTGCAACTTTTGAAAGTTCAACTTTTCAAAATGTGGTTGGGGGAAGCCTTTCCACAGCTCCAACCTCCTCAAAATTAGGTTGGAAACCATTGGAGAGTTTTATAAGCCTTGTTCACATGATTCCCAAGGTTGTTGATGTTGTGGTTTGAGTTTGTAAAGCAATAAAACACTAAAATACTGAAGTTTTCCTAGAAATTTTGAGTTTGCAGTGATTGCACGTGCTTGTACGGATTGTATTGGGACACTCCATTCATGGAGTAGATAGAGGGGTGAAGAATATTTTATTTGGTGGTGGTCTGAGGTTCTAATTGTTCTTGAGTGGTGATAACCCTCTATTTTGTTGATTGTAACTCGAAAAGTGAGGGTTTGGAGAGGGCTTTGGACAAAAATGGCCATATCTTGCATTCTAGACAACTAGAAGATTCTTCCTTTGGTAAGATGCAGGATTGGCCTATTTAATTTAGTTTTTCATGTGTTTTTGCAGGATATACTTGGTTGTGTGGAGAAAGGAGCAAAACTAGGTAGGCATCTCTATGTGACTACCTTGAGCAAGATTTAGGACAGTCATCATAAAACATCATAGCAGAGGATTCTAGGCGTGAAACGTTGGAATTGGAGGTTACTCACAATCCCCCACATGCTCATGAAGTTTTTTTTCCAGTTTGAATTCTTTAATTGGTAGTTACTTTGTAAAATAGGCTTAGTTTCCCTAATTAGGTCTCTTGGTCTCTAAGGGGTTCAGACCCCGGAAGTACAGATCTGATCAAACCATTTTCGGGATAAGTAAAAATCCAAAAAGGGTATCTAAAATAGTATTTTTTTTGTATGGGTGTGTGGAGCATTTTGGAGTTAAGATATATTTTATCACCAAATAGGGCTACTAGCCTAGGGGGTAGGTTTCTAAAGGAGGTATAAGGAATTGGAGTCTAAACCGAAAACCAATGATTGGACTAGTCTCCAATGGTCATAAGTGAACCTATTCCAAATCCCTTAGAAGTAGGAAAGCATGGGATGGTGTAGGGTAGGTATCTAGGCATTTACTCAACTTGAGTAGGCCCAAGCCTAGTGAACTTGTGAGTAGTTCCAACCAAAGGTGTGGAGTCCTTCCTTGTAGGACCCTTGTGATCATTTGAGGGTCATAAGTCTAACCTTGTTTGGGCTTATCCTTAGGTGTGTGGGTAGGGCTTTGCATCAAGTGGTATTAGAGCATAGGAGTGTCCTTTTGGATAGAAGGAGAAGACAAGATGTTGGAAGAAGAGGGATCCCAAGATGTATCAACAAGAATGACTAATGCAGAGTTGAATTTCCTAGTGAAGAAGAAGATGGCAGGGAGCAGAGCAGTCAGGGTTGAGAATCAAGCCTTGAGAGATG
Organism: Cryptomeria japonica; assembly: GCF_030272615.1. Classification (NCBI taxonomy): domain Eukaryota; kingdom Viridiplantae; phylum Streptophyta; class Pinopsida; order Cupressales; family Cupressaceae; genus Cryptomeria; species Cryptomeria japonica. Next base: position 259,839,808 of record NC_081415.1, read on the forward strand.
AAATGGATCGATTGAAGGAGAGAGTGGAGAGGGGAGAGAGAGACTTTGAAGATGTTGAAGAAGGGGATGAAGAGGAGATCCATAGGCAGGAAGAACTAGAGGTACCTGCAGACCAGAGACCTCTAATTAATGTCCTCAAGTCCATGGAAAGAAGAACAATGGATGTGAAGTTGGATATGACAGTGTTTGCAAGCAAGATGGAGCCTGATATAGTGATGGAGTGGATAGACTCCTTAGACAACTTTTTTGAAAGTGAAGACATACCAGAGCACCAGAGAGTGAAGATGGCCTAATCCAAAATGAAAGGGGTTGCACTGACTTGGTGGACTTTCATCCAAGATGAGAGGGTGAAAGAGGGAAAGAGAAATATGGCTACATGGAAGAAGATGATGGCTTTGATGAAGGAAGCCTATGTCCCAATGGACTACAATGTCCAATTGCATAGAAGAAGACAAAACTTGAAGCAAATTGAGATGGACATGATTTCCTACATAGAGGAGTTCATGAAGTTGTGTGTGAAGACCAAGGTGAAAGAGAGTGAAGATGAGAAGGTGGCAATATATCTCAATGGGTTGAGATTTGCAATCCAAGAAGATTTGAATCTCCACACCCTGGAGACAGTCCAAAAGTGCTTCCAATTGGCACTCAAGGTGGAGGAGAAGTTGAAGATAATGCAAGAACAAAATGGCAGAGGTAAAGGGAGATAGAAAACAAGGGGAAGAGGCCCTTTTAGAGGTAGAGGAAATATTTTTGGATACCAATGTGACTCTAGCCAAGAAGGTAATAGAGGAGACAGAAGATACAACCAAGGAGGGTGGTGCAGAGCACCTAGGACTTAGGCTCATAGTCCTTCCACAATTTTGGCTTGTACTGACCTTAGCCAACTCAATTTTCTAATAATAATTCTAGGAGGGTTTAAAGTGTGTGTGTAATGTTTGGTTTGAGTCAAGTGTAGGCCTAGTTGAGTTAGTTTCTTTCTAGGTTTGCACTTTGTGAGTAGGTGTTAGTTTGAGTAGCTAAAATGCCTTCTCGATGATCAAAAGAGGCATAAATTGTTGAGAGAACTAGAGAGGTTTTGAATAGTCTTAGTAATGTTGAAAAAGACATGATTAATGACTTTTAATAGGTTTCCTAAGTTGGCAAATCAAAATGTGGAAAATTCTAATAGTTGTCATGACAACTTCTCAAGTTGTCATGACAACTTTGGTCCTAAAAGAGCTTAGCGGTGGAGTTGGGGTTAACACATTGACATAAAATGCCTCCACATGTTGGGAAGAATATTTAAACCCTCTCTTACATGGATACCAAGGTTGGAAGCATTGATTTGTGTGAATGACAAACTAAAACCACTCATTTTCGGACTGTTATCACTGTTTTTGTCTTATTTTGCATAAAAAGTGAACACAAATGGTTTGAATCCATTGATCTGACTTTGGATAGTTGTTCTTTTGTGTTTTCTAGTTCCATTTAGTCCATTTCATGCTTTGTAAATAGTTTCTATTAGTTCTTTTACTGTTTTATTTTCAAACAGCCAGTTTTGGCTTGTAAATAGCAATTTTTGTAAAAATGGTTGCCCCATAAAATCCCTCCGTGCTACCATCACAGCCTATTGGTAAATGGAAGGAAACCCTATGTAAATTGTAAATATGCAAGGAAGATTTTTGGAAATTAATTTAACCATTGTTACCACCTTGTTCTAGGCGAGTCCAAGAGCAACTCGACTAGAGAAAACAGGGTGTAAAGTAAATGTATATTGCAGGGGTGACTTCAAAACCCAAACCTAAATGTATATTGCAGGGGTGAATTCAAAACCCAAACCTTAGAATTTGGCATTGAAGGATCGGTCAATTTAGATTTCTAGTTGAGAAGAGAAGCTTTTCCAACCTTATTTCAAATCCCTACCCCTTTGTTAAATAGTCACAACCAGTTGAAGCCTAGAAACCCTACAAAACCCTCATTTTTGGGTTAGGGCATTGTACAGAAAGTTGGGAGGCCAAAACCAACAAATTATCTTGAGGATGGGTGAGTGATTGAAGAAGAATATAACTTGGCGTAGGGTATTTTGGACCAATTCACTCAAATCCCTTAAAAAATGGATTTAGGAGGCCTAATTGGGGCTCATCCTTGTAGCCCTATTTCTAAGCACTTTTATGAAATCGGTAAGAGAAGTGAAGATTGCAAAACCTTAAATGGGTCTATTTGACCTCATTTCATGGTAAATACCACCTCCACACCTCTTCAATTTCTCATAACAGTATGGGGGTGAAAAGTGAGAAGTTGACAAGTTGTTGTCAAAGTTGCAAGATGAGTAAATGAGGAGCACATTGAATTGGTAGAGTTCCTAGTCAAAACACTTTTTGCCAAACATTTTAAGATTGGAAAAGGGAGATTCCTAGTAGATATTGAGAAGGACTTGGAGGTCTTGAAGTATAGCTAGACCTGGTGAGGTTGGTGGAATTGAGCAACACCAACCAAGTGAAGTGTGAGAAAGATAGGTTAACCCTATCAGAGGGGGCTACAATCCAAGAGGGAACTTTAGGGGTAGAAGACCACCCTCTAGAAAAAGATCCCAAGACAAGGGACCCCCTAGATGCTATAAATACAACCAAGAAGGGCACTTGGCCAATAGGTGTCCAGAGAAGGCTTCTAGCTCCATGGGAGAGAGGATAAGCAACTTGGTGCAAAAATTTGAATGTCAAAGTATGGCAAGTGAAAACACCTATCAAAGTGTTAATGCTCCTGATAGCTATGGCTACCTTGAAAAAGGAGAGGCTCTGATGATGAGGAGAGAAGTAATCACCATGAAGGTACCTGACAAGGAGCCTACACAAAGGAAATCTCTTCTCAAAATCACTTGCAAGGTAGGAGAAAAGGTAGGTAAGGTCTTGATAGACTTTGGATCTAATGAAAACTTTTTATCACTTGAAATGGTAGAAAAACTTAAACTTAGAAGGCTTCCTAATCCTTACCCCTATAAGGTCTCATGGATCACCCAAGGTCAACAAGTAGTGGTAGAAGAGAAGGCTTGGGTGGAGTTTCAGATTGGATCATACAAGGATAGATTGCTATTTGGTATAGTCAACATGGATGCATGTCATCTCTTATTTGGGAGACCATGGTAGTATGACTTGAAGGCTCGTTGTGATGGGGTGAGAAACACCTATTCAATCACCAAGGATGGTAAGGTGATAGAAATCTTACATCTAATAGAGGAAGAGATGGAACCAAAGGGGAAAGATGCCAAAGTGTTGATGGTGGAAGGAAAGTAGTTCATGAAGAAGATTGCAGAGAAAGGTGTAGTTTGTTATGCCCTCATGCCTAGTCCCAAGGTGACAAAGAAAGAATAGTTTACAGAAGAGAAAGAAGGAGGACAAAAGCACATAGACCATGCAGTCAGACAGTTTCTTGATAAGTACAAAGGAATCATCTCAAATGGAATGCCAAGATCCCTACCACCAGTGAGAGACATTAGCCATTGCATAGCTTTGATCCCTGGATCTACCTTACCAAACAAGGCAACATACAAACTCACTCCAGATCAGAATGTAGAGATGGCAAGGCAGATTGAAGAGTTTCTTGAATCAGGACTGATTGGCAAAATATTAAGCCCATGTACAATACCTGTTGTCCTTGCACCCGAGAAGGAAGGTACTTAGAGGCTTTGTATAGACTCAAGGGCCATCAACAAGATAACTATAAGGTATAGGTTCCCAATCCCTAGGATAGAGGATTTTCTTGACTGCTTGGGGAATGTTAAAGATTTCACCAAAATGGATCTAAAAATTGGATACCATCAAATTAGGATAAGGTCAGGGGATGAGTGGAAAACAACTCTTAAAACCAATAAGGGGCTATATGAGTGGAAATTCATGCCACTTGGGTTATCCAATGCCCCTAGTACCTTTATGAGGTTGATGAATGAGGTCTTGGTGGAGTTTATAGGCAAGTTTGTCATAGTATACCTAGATGATATCTTGATCTTTAGTCACACAAGGGAAGAGCACCTCAAACATATAGATATGGTTATCAAGAGGTTGCATGAAGAGCAACTAATGATCAATTTGGATAAGTGTTTGTTCATGCAGGAGGAGATCATCTACTTAGGCTTTGTAATCTCACAAGGTGAGTTGAAAATGGACTAAGAGAAGTTAAGTGCTATACTATCTTGGCCAACACCTAAGACTATGAATAATGTCTGGAGCTTCCATGGTTTAGCAACATAAGAGGATTTATTCATGTTTGTGCACCCACGCTTGACACCATAAAGGGAGGAAAAAGGTGTAGGTGCAATTGGACCAAAGAGGCAGATGATTCATTTGAAACATTGAAGAAGAAGTTTGCAGAACAACCATTCCTTCCCTTACCAGACTTCAACAAAATATTTTAGGTGGAGTGTGATGCAAGCCACATGGCTATTGGGGCAGTGCTTAGTTGGGAAGGAAGGCCTATTGCTTTTTCAGTGAAAAGCTAAATGATGCCAAGAAGAGATACTCATCTTATGACTTGGAGATGTATGCTTTAGTACAATGTTTGAAGAAGTGGAGGCACTATCTATTGCCTAAGGAGGTTATAGTTTTAACTGATAATCAGGAACTTACTTTAATAAATAGCCGAGAGAATTTAAACCACTGGCACATAAAGTGGGTAGAGACCCTAAAAGTCTTCACCTTCACCCTCAAACACAAGAATGGGGTCAAGAACAAAGTTGCAAATGCCTTGAGTAGGAGGGTTTTAACTATCATCCAAATCAAGATGGAGAGTGTTGGCATTGATTCCTTGAAGAGTATGTATGATGTTGATGAAGACTTTGGAGAGATCTACAAGGTATGTGAAATTTTTGGTGAGAGGTACCATGTTGAGTTTTCTGAATTTCTGATACAAGATGGATTGTTATTAAAAGGAGGGAAGTTGTGTATTCCTAAGTGTTCCATGAGGTTAAATATCATTAGGGAGAAGCATTGTGGAGCTATGTCAGGTCATTTTGGCCTTGACAAGACCCTAGACCTTGTGAAGAGACACTATTACTAGCCTAAGTTGCAGGCAAATGTAAGGAAGTTTGTGGAAACATGTGTAATATGTCAGAAAGACAAGGGGAATTCCACTGATGCAGGTTTGTACTAGCCCTTGCCCATTCCTTCTAGGCCATGGGAGAGCATATGTAGGGATTTTGTGTTGGGTTTGCCTAGGACAAGAAGGGGATTTAACAATGTCTTTGTAGTGGTGGACAGGTTTAGTAAAATGGCTTGTTTCTTGCCATGTAAGACTTCTTGTGATGCCTCATATGTTGCAGGCCTATTCTTCAAAGAAATACTCTGGATACATGGACTGCCACTAAATATTGTTTCAGGAAGAGATGTGAAGTTTATAGGTCACTTTTGGAGGACCCTTTGGAAGAAGTTGGGGACTAACCTCGCTTTCTCATCCGCCTACCATCCTCAAATGGATGGGCAAACTAAAGTTGTCAATAGGTCATTGGGAAACTACTAAGATGTTTGACAAGGCAACATGGAGAAAAGTGGGACAATATACTGTCACAGGAAGAGTTCTTATACAATGACACTATCCATAGGAGTACAGGGAAGTCTTCTTTCCAAATTGTGTATGGCATGACTTCCCAAATTGTGTATGGCATCCACCCAAGGGGAGTATTGGAGTTAACGGATTTGCCCAAAGAAGATCCCATTAGTGTAGATGGTGAAGCCTTTGCATCAGCCATGAAGGAGGTGCATGACCAAGTGAAGTCTCATCTCCAATAATCTATAGAAAAGTATAAGGCCTATGCTGATAAGAAAAAGAGGGATGTGCAATTTAGTGTTGGGGATTTGGTATGGGTACATCTGAAGAAGGAGAGACTCCCAAAGGGTAAGCACACCAAACTCATGCAGAGGAAGATTAGACCATGTCAGATTTTGAAGAAGTGTGGACAAAATGCCTATGAAATCCAAATTCCTCTTGATCTTGGATTATCACCCATCTTTAATGTGTGTGACCTTACACTTTTCAAAGGTAGTGACAATGAAGTGGAGAAACCAATGTAGGTTGTAGCAGACAATGACCTTCCAATGCACAAATCACCTAAGTTGAGAAAAGTGTTAGACACTAGAGTCACAAAGAAGACAAGGAAAATGGAGTACATTGAGTACTTGGTAGTTTGGCAGGACAAACTAGACTTTGAGGCAGTTTGGATGAAAGATAAACAAATTTCCAACCATGGTGCAGACTTACAAACTCTAATCTCAAGTGGGCTTGAAATCTCTTCTCCCAGGGTGTATGGTGCAGGAGCACCTCATAAACATGCCAATCATGGCTCTAATAATGAAGACTAGGATCATTGTAGGGTCTTAGTGTCTTTTGTTTATGCGAGTTTGTTTCATGTATTCAATAAACCCCACCATGTAAGCCCATGTCACCAATTAGGCAATTTGATAATCCAATTGGGACAATGCGGTCAATAGGGTAGTATATGGTTTAGTTTTGTGTTTGATAGTTTTTTGACATGTTTTAGAGGTGTTTGGTTGATTCAATTATGTGGATCCCAACCTAAGAAAGTTTGACAACATTTTATGCAAAATTGCAACTTTTCAAAATGTGGTTGGGGGAAGCCTTTCAATAGCTCCAACCTCATCCAAATTCGGTTGAAAACCATTGGAGAGTTTTATAATCCTTTTGGACATGATTCCCAACATTTTTGATGTTGTGGTTTGAGTTTGTGAAGCAATAAAACACTAAAATACTGAAGTTTTCCCAAAAATTCTGAGTTTGCAGTGATTGCACGTGCTTGTACAGATTGTATTGGCACACACCACTCATAGAGTAGATAGAGGGGTGAAGTATATTTTATTTGGTTATGGTCTAAGGTTCTAATTTTTTCTGAGTCGTGAGAACCCTCCATTTTTCTGAGTGTAACCCAGAAAGTGAGGGTTTGGAGAGGGTTTTGGACAAAAATGGCCATATCTTGCATTCTAGACCACTAGAATATTATTCCTTTGGTGGGATGTAGGATTGGCCTATTTAATTTAGGATTTTCATTATTTTTTTCAAGGGAGACTTGCTTGTGTGGAGAAAGGAGCAAAACTAGGTAGGCATCTCTATGTGACTACCTTGAGCAAGATTTAGGACAGTCATTATAAAACATCATAGCGGTGGATTCCAAGTGTGTAACCTTGGTATTGGAGGTTAATCACCATCCCCCACATGTTAATGAAGTTATTTTTATATTTTTAATTCATTAATTGGTAGTTTCTTTGTAAAATAGGCCTAATTGCCCTAATTAGGTGTCTTGGTCTCTAATGGGTTCAGACCCTGGAAGTATAGATCTGATCAAACCATTTTGGGGATAAGTACAAATCCAAAAAGGGTATCTAAAATGGTGATTTTTTTGTATGGGTGTGTGGAACATTTTGGAGTTAAGATCTATTTTGTTGCCAAATAGGGCTACTAGCCTAGGGGGTAGGTTTCTAAAGGAGGTATAAGGAATTGGAGTCTAAACCCAAAACCAATACTTATACCAATCTCCAATGGCCATAAGTGAACCTATTCCAAAGCCCTTAGAAGCAGGACGGCATGGGATCGTGTAGGGTAGGTATTGAGCCATTTACTCAACTTGAGTAGGCCCAAGCCAAGTGAACTTGTGAGTAGTTTCAACCAAAGGTGTGGAGTCCTTCCTTGTAGGACCCTTGTGATCATTTGAGGGTTATAAGTCTAACCTTGCTTGGGCTTATCCTTAGGTGTGTAGGTAGGGCTCTGCATCAATTTACCTAAGTCAACTTAAGTAAGGTGTCATTATATCCTATATAATAAATAATTACACCAACACCCCTCCTTAAGTGCAACTTAGGGGAATTCATATAAGCTAACAATGCAAGATGGGTCCCAGCTACTAGGTCATGTTACGTACCCATGTACAAATGAAATTCAATCAAACCAATGCAAATAAATCTCTCACAAACAAGAAAAGGATAAAACCACATGGGAAAAAACTCCCCCCCCCCCCAACAAAAAAAAAAAAAAAGAGATGAAAATGATGGTATGATGAGTATCTGGTAGAATGCTGAGAGGTGGGGGTGAATCAATATATTGAAAAACTGATACAAAGTTCCCAAACTTAAACTCAATCAAACAAAGTAAACATATCTCAATCAAGATCAATATTCATAGGAATACTTGACATCAACCAGTTTAACTGTTATGACACCTTTAACAATAAACAACTTCAACATTTATGTAAATCACAAATTCTCAATCATTAACTCAACATATTCATCTCTCAATGTTTCTACATAACATGCCTTATCAGAAATTAAGCATATCAACAAATAAAGTCACAACCACAAAATCATTCACCGCTTGACACAAATGTTTATACATGGAAAACCCAAATAGGTAAAAACCATGGTCAGATGGAACTCACAAGGATAGCTATCTAAACTCTTTTGAAGTTCACCCTATTAAGAGCCAAAGCTTGGTAGAGATTTACAATAAGTCTTATTAAGAACTAATTCTGGTTAGGAATCACCCGGTTAAGGGATTTTACAAATATGCCTTGTCAAAAGCACAATACCCTGTTGGGAGTAACCTCACTGGAGGATTTAAGAATCCAAGCTAATGGACCACATTGTTAGAGGATTTAATGAGTAACCAAGCTTGTTAGAGCTCACCCAGTTAAGGGATTTAACTTCTATTGTAATTGTTAGAAAATAACAGTTTTGTTAATCTGTCTGAATAGCACTACTTTTGCTTTATCAAATCCTTCTATAACCTTCAATCTGCCTTCACTCAAAGTGTAGATCCATTCACTGGTTTGGAAACTACACACTCAACAAGTTTTCTACCAATCTTGCCAACAACCTTTACAACATCTTTCATCGACCTTAAATAGAAATCAATTAGGTCGGTAACATAGCAAAAACCTAATTCTCATCATCGAGATTACAAACAAGTCAGTACAAACTTGACTGTTAGAAATCATGAGAATCTTTTTCACAATCTTTAAGACAATTTCAACTGCTCCATGATCACCACTTCATCAGACTGTGTAACAAATCATGCGCTATGCATTAGATGCAATCCACTTTGCTCCTTCCCTAGACAAAACAAACACGCCAAAACAATTTGAATATATCCTCAATCAAATGATCACACGTGTCTCCATCATTACCGCTTGTCAGATAATAAACCATAAAACTTGGTCAGTTAGGGTTTAACAGTTGATAGGGTTTTACCAATAATATTACATAGAAAGGTTTAACCCTTTATACCGGTTCTCCGGTTCAACTCACAAATTGTGCATACCGGTTTTCAACATGTTCCACAAAGCTCTTTCACCAGTTACTTAGCCAATAGAAAAAACAATAATATCAGAAATACCATGAATACCATTACCAGTTCAATTGACATCAATGACAACATATCATTAATGCAATCTCTATGCAAAATACAAACAATCTCCAAATGCCAACAGAAAATACAAAAGACCTCTCAAAGAAGTATGTGAAAGACAAAACCACGAGTGAGGAAAAAGTCCCCCCCATATGAGAGAAGAAGAGAGACCAAGTATCTCCCCCTCAAAGTAAAATCTGCACCAATGGTAGAATCTTGAAAATGTCAGAAGAAACTACTACACGATCATCAAACAACATTCCTCCCCTTGGGAAGAAACAAAACCAAAGGTGTATCCATGGAGTCTCCCAAATCATTGAGTGAAGATATAGGGAGAAAAATAATGATGTATGGAATCTATGAAAATTGATCATGTCCCCATGTCAATGTTGAAAGTTACCCCCTCCAAAGGTGGTGTAATGTTCTACAGTTTCTGAAAAAGGCACTCCACGATCTAGTGGAGATTAATGTAGGACAAGTTCCAAAGACTCACATGTTTCCTTGATTAAAGAGACCTCCTCCAATTGTTGTACATAAGAATCCACAACCATGTCAACCCCAAAATAATGATCTTGTAGAGAATGAACAAGAGGGTAAGAGTTTTCCCTCTCAACAATCGAAGAACGATCATCTTCATCAAAGAGAAGATGAATATCATACATGATGTCTCACAAATATGCAATTTAGGAATCCACAAACAAACCTTCAATGTTGTCAAATAAGCATCGCAATGAACTAAAGTTGGAAGACATGGAATATCCCATTGCACTAAATCACAAGAAGGAAAAATTATCACATCATCTGCATCATCAGGTGCAATAGGCGATGTGATATAAAGATGAGGAGATGAAATACTAATCTCAAGAACAGGTTCGCATGTGAGAATCCCCAAGTTCAAGCAACAAAAATTATCCTCAAAATTTCAATCATCACAAGTAATGTGAGAATCATGTGAAGAGTCGTCATCAACAAAAGGACCAAAATGTGAAAATGAGTACAATTGAAATGCATGATCGACCACCCCAATTGAAAGGATAGGTCTACTCTCCAAGTCTCTAATGATAACTAAATTGGGTGTGAACTCCACAATTCTCCTTGTTGCCCCATAAGTGATTTGAGTGGCTTAGAGTGCTTATGCTTCTTGTTGGTTGGAGCCTTTTCCTTGATTCTCTTGATTAGCGACCAAAGCCATGGACTTTGAAGACTTGAGAATCCCCATTTGCCTCAACTTATCCTACTCAAGAATCAACAATCCTGTCAATGTAGTAAAATATGGATCCTAGTATGAAATGTTTGTTAATCTTTGAGTATGGAAGCTAGAGAAAAAGGTTGCATATTCTGATGGAAGCTTGTGCACCAAATTGAAAACCAATTGATCATCATCCTTATTTATACCACAATCCATAAGTTGTGCTCTAAGCTCATTAGGTTTGGTTACATAATCCTCAATGGAATCAAAATTCTTGGGATCAAGAATAGAGAGTTTACTATCAAGCATGTACCCCTTAACCTTATCAAATTTTCCATATCAAGAAGCAAATTTGTCCAAGGCCTCTTTGACGGTTTTACATTTCTCAATATGAAAGATGAGATATTTTGAAAGAAATTTCCTTAAAGTACCAATAGCCATACATTTTTTAACAATCCAATATGCTTGAGAATTAGGATCATCTTTAGGATCCACTGGTGTTGTTATTGTTCCATCAACATATTATATCAAACATTGTTCCATTAACTTGCTCCAAGCATCAATTTTCCAAGAAGCATAGCTATGTGTACTTAACAAAGGAAACTTAGGTGAAACCATGATGAAACAAAATAGCACAATATCACAAGACAAGAGCGTTGTGTAGTGTGTATACAATGGACCAATTGCAATCAATGAAAAAGTGGACTTTTGATTTTATTTTACAACTACCACAATTAGGCTCTTGTAGAACAAATCAAAAATATAAATGATCTCCAATAAATTACAAGTACCAAATGGGTCTAAATATGACCAAATGTTGAAAATACAATATGTACTAAAAATCACAGCAAACCGATGGCAGATTATAAAAGTAGATGAAAAATTATGCACTTTAAAAAATGGCACCCGAAAAGGAGGTTGTATAAGCTCGAATGAAGCCTTTGAAATTGCAAAAATGTGGATTGGACAGGTACAGTCACCAAAAACTAAAAATTATGAAAAATATGTCTACCAAAATCAGAAAATAGTGCCACAACTATAAAGAGAATGAAAAATTATCCCAAATCAAAACAAATTGTACTAAAAAAAGAGAAAAATTGAGCAAGTTATGGTCTTCTAAAGTTGGACTGCAAAAGTGAAAAAGCTCATTGGAAATGGGGTGAAATTTCTTTTTAAAATGGTCGATGTGGTGTTGATGTCATCATATGATGTGCTTAAATTTGATGCTTGTTTGGCCATCAACAAAACTTCATACCCCTGTGTGGCATGTTTGTATTGTATAGATTGATAGTGTGGTTGAATTGGGACATGACACATGGCATACGGATAGTACAGAAATCTGATGTGGCAGTATGATTGTGCATTGTATGGAATCTGAGGTGGTGCAATGATGTGGCCTCCATATGCTGTGTAGGCCAAGTATCTATTGTGGACATTGTGGGTGTTGTTGTGTGGGCTAGTAGCAGATGGTTGTGTGGATGCTAAATTGATGTGGCTCTACAGTGGAGCACAAGTAGTGGCCGGAGAAAAAGCTAGTGGGAATTTGCAGGAAGATGGCGAGGCAACATTCATCGATGTGAATTTCACTACAGTGATGACTGGTAAGAATCCATGCGGGTGTCAGTGGTAAGATGCAGCAGGAAGAACGTAAGGAAAGTTGCAGTGTGTGGCCAACAATCGACAAGGTGGCCGGAGAAATAGGCACTCATGGGAATCTTTGTCGGTGATGTGGGAAATCCCAGTAGCCACAGGGAGAGGAAGTAGTTGCCGAAGTGGAGAGCCTAGTGACGTTGGAACCTACTAGGAGTAGTAGACGGTGTCAAGAATACAGGCCCTATCAAAAACTAACAACAGTAGAGTACAGTGGCAAGGGGTTTAAACACCCCCCCCCCCCAAAAAAAAAAAATTAATTAATTAATTTAAATAAGGAACCTACCGAGAGTAGCAGTCGGTGTCAAGAGTACGGGCCTCATGAAAAACTAACAACAACAGATAACGGTGGTAGAAATAAACAAAAAATTAATTAAAAAACTATTGCAATTAAATTTTAAAAAACGGTGAATATTTTAAAATTGAAAATATTAATTTTTTTGCAGAAAAATAAATAAATATTTTTTTTGTCCAAGGGGTTGAGCTTAATTGGTTAAAACATTGGGTTCTCACTGTGGAGACCCAAGTTCAATTCCCAATAGGGACATCTAAAATGAATTCTAGGTTGTGCCTCTTGGCCTTCCATAAAAATGGGGAAGGTCTAGGGTCAGTCTAATCAAACATAATAATAATAATAATTCAAAATACTGCGGCTTGGGCCTATTACCTACCAAAATAAATAAATAAATATTTTTTCTTGAACAAAATCATACCATACAACCTAATAGGCTAAATTTTTCCTCCAAAGGCCCAAAATTGATTTTCACCCAATATAGGAAAATTTATACTCAAAATTTATGGAAATGGCCTCCCAGATGCAACGGTGAGGTTGAAATTGCCATATGACGCACCCAAAATAAGCTGCTCCCCGGATCTGAAAAAGAAAAGCTCCAAAATTTCTCAATGAAGACTACTCAATAAAGCCCCAAAGGCTTTGATACCATGTAAGAATTTGTTGAAAATAGCCAAGATTAAGAATTCAATGAATAGAAAAATAAAGAGATAAAATAGATTGCTAAGAATAAATTGTATTCTAATCAAGATGCAAAATATTATTCAACTGGATCATTACAAATTACATACAATATAAATGAGTCTGCTTATAAAGGCAAAGCTAAGAGACAAGAAGGCACACAATGATGGCATGTGGCTCAATGAGATGCAAGGGTAGGTAAGCCTAGGTAGGAGAAATTATAAAATATTCCACATGAGGTGGATCACCCACGAAAGGTGGAATTATCATCCCACAATAAGTGGATATAATCAAGTAACAACAATACCACACCATAAAAGGTGGAATTTCTCCTACATACATACTCCCAAATTATGCACATCCCCAAGTGTCTCATATGAAAACTATGATATTATGCATTTACCTAAGTCAACTTAAGTAAGGTACAATTATATCCTATATGAATAGATAATTAGTCCAACACCCCCCTTAATCCCAACTTAAGGGAATGCACTTAAGCTAACAATGCAAGATGGGTCCCAGCTACTAGACCATAGTAGGTACCCATGTAAAAATGAAATACAATCAAAACAATGCAAATAAATCTCTAACAAATGGGAACAGGAGAAACCCACGTGGGAAAAAACTCCCCCCCAAAAGAGAGATGAAAACTATAAAAAATAAATCTCAAAGAAATATGTGAAGGACAAAACCCCTAGTGAGGAAAAATTCCCCCCCATATGAGAGAAGAAGAGAGACCAAGTAGACCCCCCTCAAAGTAGAATCTGCACCAATGGTAGAAGCTTGAAAATGAATGAAGAAACTTCTCCACAATCATCGAACAATGTTCTGTTAGATGCAATGACAATCCCAAAGACACTGAGAGGGGGGGTGAATCAGTGTCTAACCAGTTTATGGAATATTTGAACTTATTTATAACTTTGTAAC